>NC_085136.1:149752074-150075156 GCF_035046485.1 Aedes albopictus | reverse complement strand
GCCAGCGAACGAAGCACAAACCCGAAAAATCACATAGCCGAATTCTTCATTACACCAACAAAGCTAGCCATGAAAATGTTTGACAATTCACAGGTCATTTTGACAGACCACACACATGCGCGAAAAAGACGGATAACATATTCTACTTTATCGATCTTGTTGCCGTCCTTTTCATGCTCATTATACATCTGTCAAAATGACCAGAGATTTGTCAGTCATTTTGAGGTTAGGTTCGTTGGTGTAATGAAGAATACCGAATACTCAAGCAACCCTGGCATGCTTGCCAGCGAGTGAATTATCGACATACTCTTTTTTCGTTACTAACGTCACTAACGTCAAACTGTCCAGATAGTAAACATTAGTTTACAAATTGTTCATAGTTTTATTTTATGCTCAACAGAGTTTGAAACACGTGCTCCAAAGGATGTATATAACCAATTAACCCTCTAATACCCAACCCCGCCTTTAGACGGGGTATAGTTTGAGCATTTTTGTAATTTTTGTTTCGTGGGAAATCAAAATTTTCATATTTTTGGCTGATATTTAGGACTGCTTTGTATAACTCAAAATGGTTTTTGGTGTATTTTAAAGCGTATTTACATTTTTCAAAAATCATTGAAAAATTGATGTTTTGGTCACCTTTTAGAAGTCATTGTTTATTTTGTATTGAATCGCTACAATTAACATATTTTAAATTTTTCCCAAACCAGTCTATCCTTGTTTAATAGTTTAAGGGGATCGAATACACTCTAAAGTTATTTTCCTTAAAATTACACGGAAAATAAAATTTTATGTGAAAAATTTTTTAAATAAATATATATCAACAATAATCATAAAATCTCAAAATGTTTTCATCCCAAAAAATCCGTACCCCAAATAGGCTTCCAGGAAAAATATAAAAGTGTCGGGATGTTCAAAAATAAAAATTAGAAAAATCAAAAACTGAAATTCACGAAATCGAGAATTAAAAAGAATCATCTTCCAAAACATGTTCTAATCGATTTTAGATGATGAAAAATGATATTTAGATCAAAATCAAAAATTTGGGTATTAGAGGGTTAATTCCAAAAATTTAACCACTAATGAATGACCAACCGCCAGTCAGTTGGATGGTCATTGGCGGCCATTTGCCTAGAGCCCATTTTCCTTGGCGGCGGCAGTGGTGGACGCAGTTTCCAACAACGACATGTGTTGTACGACGCTGTTTTTTTTTTCAACTCAGCTCATACTTGCTATCGGTGTGGTATCGCACGAGTATAAAAAAAGTCTAGAGGTACAGCAATTATCTGCAGCACTTGCCTCGGCATACAATATACATACATATATTGCGCGCAGGCGAATTTTCGCTGGTTGTTGGAAAATTTAGTGGCAATGAAATGTGAAAAAAATAGGCAAAAGGTGCCAGTGTATGCAAACGATGATGCCTTGGGGGTTGATTTTCACTGGGGAATAAGCAACTGCAATAAAAATTCTTGACTGAAGCCACTCTGCTGATAATGAGTTTATGTTGTCTTGCAGCAACAGCAGTTTAAAGCTGGTAGGTTAGTTTACGGATAGGTGATATACTTTTGGGTGAACTAACTAGAGCTTGGGGGATAAAGGGAAATTTAATGGCTTGGACTGATATACGTCGAACAGAATAGAAAAAAAAAAAATAGCTTGCAGAAAATATTCAATGGAAGTACACAAGGAAATCCTATTGTGATTCAATCTATATATCTATATATCTATATCTATATATATAAAAATGAATTTCTGTCTGTCTGTCTGTCTGTCTGTCTGTCTGTCTGTCTGACCGCTATGGATTCAAAAACTACTGGACCGATCGGTGTGAAATTTTGTATGTGGTTATTTTTGGGGCCGGGGAAGGTTCTTAGCTTGGTGCGGGACCTCTTCGGTCTCTGGAACGGGGGGATCCCAAACAGATGACTTCGCCGGGGACGTCCCTATGGAGCTGTATGCCAAAAACACAGTAGGCAGGCAGAACGACGTTTGCCGGGACAGCTAGTATATATATAAAAATGCAGTGGCATACGTGGGACCGCGCATAACTTGCGAACGGGTGGTCCGATTTGGGTTGTCTAAATTTTGTTCAGTTAGTTTTCACCCAAGGAAGGTTTATGAGGCCTAAACCATGGGAAAATTGAGAGTTTTTGAAAATCGGGTATTCATACACATTGAACGGGGACTTGGGCGCTTGGCTAGGGACTTGAAACGTCAAACAACGCAGTAGGCAAGACAAAGTTTGCCGGGTACAGCTAGTTATAGATAAAGCAAGTTATGATGCTAGGAGTTTTATATTGAATTTGTGTTTTGTGCTCTTTCGGCTGTTGATGAGAGTTTTGATCAATGGAAGCGTTTATTCTCTATCACTGAAGCCGTTGGCGATTCATTTTTGCGCTTATCTAGTGCTTAATCTCTTTGTAAACTTTGTATGTGTTGTAGTTCCACAATTAATTTGTACATAATTTTCACTTGATGTAAGTTCTGGAAACCACCTATGAGCAAGCGGATTTTCAGCAAGGCCATGATGAGGGTGACGGTTTCCCGGTAGGTCTAGGAACTTTTTATAATGAAATATGCGTGTATTTTTATAGACTTGCAGATAGCATTTGATTGCATTCCTCATGATATTTTGATTGAGAAAATAAGGTATTACGGTTTAAGCAATCAAGCGACTGAGCTTTTAATTTCGTATATTTCTAATCGTCAACAAGTTTGCTGTGTAAATGATACGTTATGTAATCCTATGCTAATTTGCACTGGCGTACCTTAGGGGTCTAAATTGGGGCCAATACTGTTTAACATTTTTAGAAATGACTTGCTACAGTTGCCTCTGAAAGGAATATTGCAATGCTATGCTGATGATGTAGCCAGCAAATATCGTGCTAATAGCTTATCTGAATTAAAAGAGATGATGCAACATGATTTGAATTTGTTGCATGAATGGTTTAACTGTAATAAGATGTCAACCAACGTAAACAAATCGAATTTCATGTTATTCACACTGTCCAACGAAGTACCCCAAATAACATTATCGATAGACGATAAACCTTTGCAGCAAGTTTATGAAACAAATTACCTCGGTTTAGTATTAGACTCTAGATTAAAACTAGGATTAAAATGACAGTCACATATCCAAACAATAAAAAGTAAAATTATCCCTTTTATTTTTTCAATAAAAAAAGTACGTAAATGTATTGGCTTACAAAGTGCTTGGCTTCTATATTATTCATACATTCTTCCTCATCTTACGTATCTTTTTTGTCTTTGGGGTTCTGCTGCAAGCAACCATCTAAATATATTGAAAGTACTTCAAAATAGAATAATTAAAATTATAAAATGCTTGTTTGTTTTATTTCGCTCAAACGAACTGTATTCACTAAGTATTTTACCTTTGAACTATCTACATAAATATAGCATTATATATACAAGCATAGCATAGCATAGCATAGCATGAATACTTGCACAAATCTTGGATGGAGTTGCAAAGTTGAATATTTCCATTGACATTGCTGATGTCGCTACTATCTACAATGTCATAGATTCACTCAGCTCCACACACCTGGCCAAGTCCTTACAAGCATTTATAAATCCCTTCATCAACTTAGAAAGAGCCCAGAACAGAAGCATCTTCCAATAGATGAAAGGATGTTGAAAATAGCGAATTTTCAACTTATATGCAGTTATAAGGTAAATATACTGAAGTAGAATTATTTATAAATGAATAATATTGGAAAGATCTCACCAATTGTTGTGGGGTTTTTGTGGTTCAATGCCGATCATCTAATTGCCTTGATTAATGTTCTTCTCTGTAAAGAACAACACAATACTCAGCAAAGAACAACACAATATTGAACACTAAACTCCCGCGCATCTATTGTTTTGATTTTTACTCGAGACAGTAGCGAACGCGATCGATTATGCTGCCATACTCACCCCTTACAGGAGCGATGCATGCACATCAAAGAACAACACAATACTCATAAATATAGCATTATATATACTATTTACAAAATCAAAAATGGATTCACCAAACTTACTTACCTTACCGATCAGGCTAAGGCCGGGGTGGCCTCTACTGTACATAGTAGCCGTCTCCATTCCACTCGGTCCATGGCTGTTTGTCTCCAGTTCCGCACTCTGCGTAGGGTCCGCAGATCGTCCTCCACTTGGTCGACCCACCTAGCTCGCTGCGCTCCACGTCTTCTTGTACCGGTCGGATGACTCTCGAGAACCATTTTAGTCGGGTTGCTATCCGACATCCTGATGACGTGACCCGCCCACTGTAGCCTCCCGATTTTCGCGGTTTGGACGATGGTTGGTTCTCCCAGCAGCTGATGCAGCTCGTGATTCATTCGCCTTCTCCAAGTCCCGTCTTCCATCTGCACTCCGCCGTAGATGGTACGCAACACCTTCCGTTCGAAAACACCAAGGGCGCGTTGGTCCTCTGCACGTAGGGTCCATGTTTCGTGCCCATAGAGGACGACCAGTCTAATCAGCGTTTTGTAGATAGTTAACTTCGTGTTACGGCGAACTTTATTCGATCGTAGAGATTTGTGGAGTCCAAAGTAAGCATGATTTCCAGCCACAATGCGCCTCTGATTTTTTCTGCTGGTGTCGTTGTCGGCGGTCACCAGTGAGCCCAAGTACACGAATTCTTCAACCGCCTCGATTTCATCACCGTCGATATAAATTCGGAGTGGCGGGCGCGGTGATTCCTCCCTGGAGCCCTTTGCCATCATGTACTTTGTCTTCGACACATTAATGACTAATCCGATTCGTCTGGCTTCACTCTTTAGTCGGATGTACGTTTCCGCCATCGTCTCAAATTTACGAGCAATAATATCAATATCATCAGCAAAACCAAACAGCTGAACGGACTTCGTGAAAATCGTTCCACTCGTGTTAATCTCCGCTCTCCTTATTACACCCTCCAAAGCAATGTTGAACAGCAAGCACGAAAGACCATCACCTTGCCGTAACCCTCTGCGAGATTCGAAGGGACTCGAGAGTGTCCCTGATACTCGAACTACGCACATCACTCGATCCATCGTCGCCTTGATCAATCGTATCAGTTTATCCGGGAATCCGTATTCGTGCATAATCTGCCATATCTGTTCTTGATCGATTGTATCATTCGCCGATTTGAAATCGATGAACAAGTGATGTGTGGGCACGTTGTATTCGCGGCATTTCTGCAACACCTGGCGGATGGCGAACATCTGATCCGTTGTAGCGCGTTCACCCATGAATCCAGTCTGATATTGCCTCACGAACTCTCTTGCAATCGGTGATAGACGGCAGCATAAAATTTGGGAGAGTACCTTGTAGGCAGCGCTCAGTAGTGTGATCGCGCGATAGTTCCCGTAATCCAACTTGGGACACACGATACCTTCCATCCATTGCTCCGGTAATACTTCCTCCTTCGGTACTTGCAATGTCGCCATTGAGGTGCTCATCGTAATGCTGCCGCCACCTGTCGACCACCTCACGCTCGCTCCTGAGAATATTCCCGTAATTATCTCGGCACATGTCGGCTTGTGGCATGAAGCCTCTGCGCGAGCGGTTGCGAATAACATAGGTGACCTGACTGTATGCGATAACACTAGTTTACAGCATTTTTGAACTCGGTAAGCTGATGATCATTTTTAGTGTAGAATAATGCCCTGAGTTCGAAATCGCGAAGGAAAAAAAAATACAGTAGAGCGGAAATTTTTTCGACTTTTCATACAAGGTTGATGATTTGAAATCAATTTTTGTTCTATTTTTAAGCAACGTCACTCATTTCACATATCTCATTCTCCGTAATGAATGCTCCGATTGAGCCGATTTTTTTACTGTAGCTCGCCTACATATGATATGTCAAATAAACGTTGAGAAAGAATTTTGAGATTGTTTTTTTTTCTTATTGAAAAAAATACATTTCTTCATATATTTTTGAAAATTTGGCTAAAATTTAAGGAGATCGTCCCTAAAACTCGCCAATATCTTGAATTTCATCAATCTGACGCAAAAACCTGCATTCAGATAATCGAATGGTATTGTATTAAGCTTTTACTTTATGGAAAAATATTTGAAATTGGTTGAACAAAACGCAAGATATTTGAATTTTAATAAATTCCATATTTTTGAAAGTAGTAAAACTCGATATTGAACCAAAACTCAAAAACTGTTCTACTTAAACATTTTTGAAGCACGGTTTCGAAATCAGTGCTAAATTGTACTTCAAAAATTTCGGTCATTGACAGAAGTTCACGACTTTCGTTTTATTTTGTAAACTAGTGTAATTGGCGGGGCATCATGTTATTGTGTATCGTTCTCAAAGTCCTCTGCAAAGTGATCCTTAACCCGATACAGGAGAAGATTTACGCAACTCTCCGACGGCAGCAAGCAGGATTCCGTGCCGAACGATCCTGTGTGAACCATATTGTCACGCTCCGTATCATTCTGGAGCAAATCAATGAATTCCAAGAATCTCTCTACCTGGTGTTCATTGATTACGAAAAAGCTTTCGACCGTCTCAATCACGAAAACATGTGGAAAGCCCTCAGGCGCAAGGGTCTCCCTGAGAAAATCGCACAACTGTGTTTTGTCCGATCCCATCCGGGTCGTTACTGAAGTGAGGCAAGGATGTATACTATCACCGCTTCTGTTCCTCATCGTAACCGACGAGATCCTGGTAGGTGCGATTGACCGTGAGTCAAATCGTAAATTGCTGTGGCAGCCCATTACCATGGAGCACCTAAATGACTTCGGATTGGCTGATGACGTTGCTCTCCTAGCTCAACGGCGCTCTGATATGCAGAGCAAGCTCGACGATCTTGCCAATCGCTCCTCAGTGGCAGGTCTTACCATCAACGTCAACAAGACCAAATCGTTGGATGTAAACACGGTCAACCCTTCCAGCTATAAAGTAGCTGCGCAATCAAAGGAGAATGTTGAAAGCTTACAATATCTTGGTAGCCAAATGGCGGCCGATGGCGGCACCAAGATCTACATAGGTGCACGGATCAAGAAGGCGAGGGCTGCTTTTTTGAGTTAAAGAAATGTATGGAAAAACAACCAGATCAGTCGACGCACCAAAATCCGAATTTTTAACTCGAACGTGAAATCTGTGTGCTACTATACAAGTGAAACCTGGTGTTTATCAGTGGAGAACACGCAACGGCTGCAGGTCTTCATCCATAGATGCCTGCAGTGTACAATTCGTGCATGGTGGCCTCACAATTGGATCTCAAACGTGAAGCTCCATCGTCGATGTAATCAAAAGCCAATACCTAGCGACAGAAATTCGGGAGCGAAAGTGGGGTCGGCTACACTCTACGCAGGGGCGGAAACGAAATCTGCAAGCAAGCGTTAGATTGGAACCCAGCAGGACATCGCAGCAGAGGCAGACTCAGAGGCTCATGGCAGCGCAGCCTCAACAACGAAATCAAGCACGTCGACAGAAATTTGACCGGACCGCAGGTCAAGGCGATGGCTGGCAATCGCCTAGGCTGGAAATCTTGGAATTCGGCCCTCTGCACTACCGTGGCTGCCCAGGACTGAAAGTAAGTAAGTAGTATTTTCATGCCTGTCACATGATACATGCATGCAAATTTATCATTGGCAGAGAAAACTTTCAGTTGATAACTGTGGAAGTGTTCATTGAACACTTAGTTGAGAAGCAGGCTTTGTCTGAGTTGAGATCACTTGAGATGTTAGGCCAAGAATATTAAAAAAAAGTTCTGGAAAGTTGATAAAATGGTACTCCTTGCCTAAAAAAAAACTGAGGAGATTTCCATTACCAAGAGTGCCCACGTGTTCACCGCTTCAGAAAAATGGACCTTAAGACAATGAAGTTCTGTGAGTAGCATTTGATTTTTAAAATTGTTATTCCTTGTTCTAAGGAGTTTGAAAAGTACCTTTTCAAACAGACAAAAAGGTCACTCCAGAAGTACACTTTTAGTTTTTATTTTGTCCTCAAACTGACGTTCACCACGATGGAGTAGTGCATACTCAGCGTGCCTACCTGTGCCACAAATCGAATTGTATGTTTGTTTCCACGCTAAAATCGTATTGCATTAGTGGAAACATTTTTTTTTATGAAATGCATCTGCCGTTACCAATAGTGTGTTACACTTTTTTTTTAATTCAAAACGCATGTTCCGCTACTACTCGAGTCTGGAAAGCTCACAGATGGATATTCCATTTGTGGTTTTCCCAACGAAACGATTTATTCAATTAGCCTACATGGTACGCACCATGCTTGCGGAATTCCATTCCGTTGATATGCACTGCATTCATCAGCTGCAGCCGATTGCATTCCAAACACATAACTAAATTTTTAAGGCTGAACGATGGCACAGTTGTACGATTGGGATATAAATGTATCGTACACCGCTTAAACTAGTTAAAGCTGCAACATTTTTTTTTCTGACGGAAGCTTGGATTTCCCGTGTTGAATTCTAGTGTCCTTATTATCGTTGCATCTTTAAATAGAATTCAGATTAGATGTTTCAATTTATTTAATCTAGGATTACTATTGAAAAAAAAATCGCATTGTACTTAGATTTCATATCTTATTTCAAAACGACAGGTGCAAGAACATTGTCTTGCCTTGTCTTTTTCGTCCCAGTAAAACATTCCCTTCATTGCCTCAATCTCCGTGTACCACCATCACAAGTGTCCTAATCCTGACATGAAACTTAAAGCAAACAGGGATTTGATAAAGTAATTACCTACCTTGGCCCACCCACACACCACACCATACCCCATCCCCCATGGGACACAACTTTCGACTCACATTGAGTTTCCGTTCCACAGATCAGTTAGTGCATTGAAGCAGGTCAGTTCCTTCGCACCAACCACCAAACCGAGGCTAACCAATTTCCTTTCCGTGGACGACGGATGGGTGGGGTGGGGATGCGGAGAGATGCGAAGTTGATGTAAGTTTGGGTACAGTAAGGTGTGGTACGGAAGTTCATATTAGTTTCGTCGGAAGTATACTCGTCTTTGAAACACTTTATCCACTCAAACCGATCTGGTCCGGTGACCTCAAGGGGTGCGGTTTACATTGTCTATTGTAGATTAAAATAGAAACGCTTGGTATTTTGCTCAATATAAAACCCGATACGATGGAATGGGGGTGAGAATGTATCTTCTCGTTTTATGATTCCAATGGAGAAACTTTCTAGAGTATATTTAGAATAAAAAGAAAACTCATTTCAGAATTCTCCATGGCTACAGCGTTTCATCACAACTGCTTTGGGCTTTCATATTCATGATCTAGAATTCTAGATTCTTATAATATCTAGATTGATATAATCTAGAAAATAATCATCAAATTTATACCATAAGACTTGTTTTACGGCTGCTTCTCTCTACTCTCGATCAGATCACGTTCCATCTGGTCCATATCTATGTTTCCTGATTCGCTCCAAAACTATCAGCGGTTTGCTAACGTCTAGATATTGGTGAATAGGTGATGCGTTTGAGCTATGTATTACCGGAATTCCTGACTGTCGACGAAGCCGGATTGATAGCTTACCACGAACATATTCGCTTTCGGTGATAGACGATGGAGGATGATCTGGGATAGCCATTTGTAGGTGGTATTCAGAATAGTTCTCACACAGAGCAATAGGAGGATAATCTTCTCATCGGAGACCTGAGTGGGATGCTTAGGTAGTTTGGGGTTGGGGACCACCTCCATAACCCAACGAAGAAGGCAGAACTGCTTCCCCGACCCAATAAACCATTCCCATTGCCGCCAAGCCCTACGTCTCTCCTGGACCATCTAGATAGTACTTCTTTGTAGAAGGGCTAAGCATTCAAGGCTAGTTGCGTAGCTTTGCAGCGACGAACATCATGACACGCTTTTTTAGAAGGGCACGAAGGAATTATGCTGGCGGCCAGCTTCCAATCCATTAGTCCTTGGAAGAGTCTGGCAGAATCGAAGAAAACGCCTGCTTCCCACTGCACAGCACGTATTAGGGCTGTGCACCGAAATTAGACTTTCTGAAGGTGAGGACTGCCCCGAATCTTACCGGGATTTCTTTACATCCACGAGCTCGGGTGGCCATTTCTTCGATGGAAGGATTGTTTTCAACAGAAAAGCACCGGTAGGACGTGAGTAGCTGACTTTAAACTCTTGGACTACGCCTTCTTATTTGTTGCTCCTTGACGATTTTTCCCCGCTGTTTTTGAAATTAAGCCACTGCGTCCAATAAGCTGAACTTTGGAATGATTCAACTGGGATTTTTGATAACTATGGGAGTTTTTCACGGAAAAAGCGTTGATACTTATATCTTTGCCAACGTTTCGATTCTTGGGTAGGGATCTTCCTCAGGGCTCAATCTCGATTATCGCAAGTTGATTAACCCTCTAATACCCATCCCCGCCTTTAGACGTTGTATAGTATGAGCATTTTTGTAATTTTTGTTTTGTGGAAAATCAAAAATTTTATATTTTTGGCTGATATTTAGGACTGTTTTGTATATCTCAAAATGGTTTTTGGTGTATTTTAAGGCATATTTACATTTTTTAAAAATCATTGAAAAATTGATGTTTTAGTCAGCTTCTAGAAGTCAATGTTTATTTTGTATTGAAACGCTACAAATCACATATTTTAAATTTTTCCCAAATCATTCCATCCTAGTTTTATAGTTTAAGGGAATCGAATGCACTCTAAAATGATTTTCCTTAAAATTACAGGGAAAATAAAATTTTCTATGAAAAAAAAATTAAAATAAAAATATTTCAACAATAATCATAAAATCTCAAAATGTTTGCATCTCAAAAAATCCGTACCTCAAATAGGCTTCCAGGAAAAATATAAAACTGTGGGGATGTTCAAAAATAAAAATTAGAAAAATCAAAAACTGAAACACACGAAATCGATAATTGAAAAGAATCATCTTCCAAAACATGTTTAAATCGATTTTAGATGACGAAAAATGATATTTAGATCAAAATTAAACATTTGGGTATTAGAGGGTTAAGATCGAGCCCTGAGAAAGATCCCAACCCAAGGATCGAAACGTTGGCAATGATATAGAAGTATTAACACTTTTTTTTTTATCTGTATTAACGAGATTTTTAGCCCTGGGCTAATTCATCTCGGGACCCACGCTTTACTTCCCTTCCGAAGGAAGAACTCACATTTTGCGAGTTTGTCGGGAGTGGGATTCGATCCCAGGTCCTCGGCGTGATAGTCACGTGCTTTAACCATCACACCAGGTCCGCTCCACTAGTAGTATTAACACTTTTTCCGTGACTGAAAGCCGAAAAACTCCCATAATAAGCTGAACTTTTGTGGCCTCGACGATTCAAGCCGATGAAATGACATGTCAGCCAAACTCTTCTTTACGATTCTTTTGTGCAAGATTGTCCGGAAGCTTGTCCCCACAATATGTGGTCAGTGACGCCTGGTTACTCGGGCACATGAACATAACGTGTGTTTCACCGTTTCCTCTAAACCTGCACAATCCAGTCATTTGGGAAACCCCGCACGAAATTTCCCTTGAACGGTGTAGGTTGTCTAATCCTAAATCAATTATGGTCAGGTCCCCATGGAACCTGGCCCAATTATCTACCCTTCGAATCAACTTGTAGGTCAACCTTCCATTGGTGAAACTGTCCCACGCAACCATTACCATTACCAACCTGGCAGTCCTAGTATACCCCTGCTGCACATTTCGAAGCGCAACTTCACCAACTTTCACCAGAAACTGGACGAGCGAGTAAGTGAGATCTACGAGAGCGATAATCTCAGCTGCCATTGTGATAAATCTTCTGGAGGATCGACTGAGGATTTTAATCTACGATTTAAGCGGCTATGCAGTCTTTAAATTTGGGAAAATGGGGTTTATTATTTGCCCGACGTTTCGACACTGGGGTTTTGTGTCATCTTCAGGGGTAATTAATTTTTCGTTTTTGGTCTTATGTTTCGTCTAACTGTAACTGTCTTGTCGAGTTGTTGTTGGTACATGACTTATTTAGTTTGTCTAGTTTTGCAACGGACTGTACGCGTACACGATTCGTGTTCGGACTAAGAACTTTATGAAAATTTTCTTGACGCTCTTTGGCATTGAGTATCTTTGCACCTGTTACACGATATGCCAAAGCTGAGAAGCAGACTTATTGATCTCAGTTCGGGCGTTACTACAAGAAAAGGAAGAAATGATATACCGTCAAACGGGGTTACTTGCAACAGCGGTGTAACTTGCAACACGGTGACATACATTAAATGTGAACTATTTTTTCATATCAATGAAAGCAAGTATGATCCGCCATTTCGATTAACAAAATTATGTGTACAAAAGATCGTTTCAGAGCAAAAATCAATTTTGTTTCTTTGTTTATTGTTCAGCTACACTGTTAAAAAGATTTGCTCATTTTATGCCATAAAAACAGGTATGAAAATCGTGCTTTACCTCTTTCCTGTAGTAAGTGCGATAAATCTGATGACCTTGCTTGCAGTTAGGATACCTAATAGAAAGCTTAGCTGAACGATTAAAGTTTGATAAACTTATCGACTAAGTAATGTGAAAATCATAATCATATTCTACAATCATTATGGGGTAACTTGCATCAGTTAAAATTGACAAAATTTTCTATAATTAATTTTCATTTCACAATATTTTGGATATGAATAATCGAAATGAATCATTTATGAATTACGTAACGTGTTCATTTTCAAATGTCAACTCAATTTTATAATTTTTTTACACGTGACTTTCAAACATTATTAAAGACTTCCATATTTTGAAACTTTATTCATGTTTCTCCTTGGTGAAAGTTTAATTCAGTTTATGAACATTCTAAACAATCACCAATACCTATTCTAAACAGAGATGCATTTTGAACGCTCATGAGCTGTGAGCGTGCCAAAACTGTTCCCTTGAAGCTCTCGAGAGCATGTTCAAAATTTTGAACACAATCTAGATTACTAGATTGAACACAGAGCGGTGTTCAAAATTGACAGGTCAGATGCGTTTGGATTGGGTTGGAAAATTGGAAGTAGCGTTTTCTATCGACGAGAAAGAAACATTGCAATGCTTCCGAGCCCTTAACTATCGCTAAGTATGCCATTCAGAGTACAACAGGCCGGGTGAGCTCTTCGATTCCATCACAACGATATTGGCGTACTCTTGGCTGGTTGGGACCATCAGATACGCGGATGGTGTAAGAACCACGCCATAATACCGTTGAACACAAATAAATGTCCGAGCTTGGCCGGGTGTGGTGAGAAAATCACTTTTATTCGATACTATTCGCGGAGCAGTTAAGCCTCCGTCGGTTGTCCCACAGTGTGGGGCCCACGTATTATGCCGATATTGCTTGGATGTCTACCAAATAAATTACTAAATAATGGGTTCACATATTCGATACCTTGAACCATCATTTAATTATCCAATCATTTAATTTTTACTTCGAAATTCTATTTTGCAGTTTGGAACTAGATTTAGCATATGCAGGAAGAATAGCTGCATGACACATACGCACGGTAGAAATTTGGTGCTATCTGCTACCTGTTGCTACTTGCTACGAAGAGCACTGTGATCAAGCGCTTGAAATGTTTGAACATGAACACGGCTCACGTGAGCACAGCTTTTGAACAGAACATGAACAGAACGCGTTCAAATGCATCTCTGATTCTAAACCTAGATGGAGTATTTTTTTTTTTCAATAGAATACACGAATTTACAGCTTTAAGCTTTAAGCTTTATAGTTAAATGGGTGTTTAAATCATCTTATTTTGGCTGAAGTAGCCATACACCACATCATATTGAAAATTACCTGAAGATGACTCACTTTATTTTTCCAACAAATTACATTAAGCATTATTGACACTTTGTAACTAGTATAGAGTCTTGAGATCCATAAATATTTTATATTTGAGGAAGGTAAGACCTGCTGTGAAACGATATACTCTCGCTTATAAGAACAACCAACCTCTTAATGAAAAATCATATTTCAATTGGTTAGTATAAATCTATTCAAGGCATTTTTCATGCATTACATCTAAAATTTAAAATATGACCAAGAACTAGAATGTAAGTGCAGTTTATTGGTAGCTAACTTAGCTTCATGTCAAGTGTTGCAAGTTACCCCACAGATGGGGTAACTTGCAACAAGCATGTATTTCACACCTCCTGTTTAGGTGGAAACGTATTTTGATAAATGAAGTTCTGCATAGTATTCTACTCGTGGTAATTAGTGTACACGATGCTTTACAGCATGTTTGAAATGTTCAGATTTTCAATGATATTGCCTCAAAGTCGAAAAGTGTTGTAAGTTACCCCATTTGACGGTAACTTATATATGCATTTTCGTATTTTCAGCCTTTTCAATTTTCAGCCTTTTGTAATTTCAGCCTTTTGTTACACTTTTTTGATTTCAGCCTTTCGTATTCAGCCTTTTGAAATTCAGCCTTATGTTAACATCCCAATATAAAGTTATCGCACCGCTATCCGTTAAATCGGTGCGCCAAGTTAGCCCAAATGAACAGCTAAAAGAGTTTTGCTTTCATTTAACGTTAATTGATGGGTTGTTGGTGCCTGTCTGACGTTGCAGTTATCGAATTAGATAGTGCTGGGAATTCGAAAATTCAAACTGAGATTTTTTCAGAAGTACTTCCAGAGTGGAAGTATCCTAAGGAGGGATGGTAACATAACGCTGAATTTCAAAAGGCTGAATGCACAAAAGGCTGAATACGAAAGGCTGACATCAAGAAAGTGTAACATAAGGCTGAAATTACAAAAGGCTGAAAATACGAAAATGTGTACGTATAAGTTATAGTACTTCTTCTTTTGCTTGGAGTAATGCCCGAGCTGAGATCAAGCCTGCTTCTCAGGTTTGGTATATCGTGTAACAGGTACGAAGATACTCAATGCCAAAGGGCGCCAAGGAAATTTTCATAAAGTTCTTAGTCCGGACGCGAATTTATCATTAGTGTCGAAACTGAGCTTAGTGGATGCTCTAGTGCTGCATACCAACGAACACAAAAAGGAACTGTAACTACCGATGGGCGCTCCACACATCCTGTGGTATCGGCGTCCGTACGCCCAGGCCAGCTCGCCTTCTTAGTTCCTCAGGGTCGGCATTGACCGGGGAAGGACTGGACCACCCTACACTTACCTGCCAACTCAAAATCGAAGCTAACGAGGGAAAGGCCAAATAAACTGTTGGGAGTTTTACTCTTTTGATTTATAGGAACAGAAGTGCGTACATTTTAACTATACTACTACTATATTCTATAATTGTGTGGGTTAGTTTACAAAATTGTGTTTGTTGGGGTCCGTTGTTGTTGCGGGGGGTTACGTACAAAAGGCTGAAACACGAAAGGCTGAAATAACAAAAGGCTGAATTACGAAAGGCTGAATCACAAAAGGCTGAAAATGTCAAAAGGCTGAAATAACATAAGGCTGAAATAAAGATTCGACTAGTTTTCAAACGGCGAGCCTAAAGGCAGTCATGCGGGCCTAAAGGCAACACTAACATCACAGACAAACAGACATAACACTCTAATTATCTATAGCGTACACTGATATAATGATCTTTATGAAAATTTGCTAGTTGGCCGACCACTCAGTCCTGACACTTGCATTGGTTTTGCTTGAGTTTGACATTTGACGCACACTACCGCTCATTGATTGATGGTTCATGGGACGAAATTGCTTCCGTTACTATGTTCGACATTGGAAAGCGTTAGGACTGTTTTTCCGCGCTAAAGTATGCATTATTGATCGCCTACATAAATATGACAGTATTTCTAAAAAGAATAGCATATATTTAAAAGAAGGAAAAATCTCTGATCACATTGTTGGCAGCTGTAATGGCAACCAATCTCCGTAACAGCATGACTCGAAAGAATAGCTCATGCTCAAAGAAGGAAAAATCTCCGATTGAAATACCATCAGTCATTTTTTGTGTTAGTTGGTATTAGCCTCTTCACTAAGCATATTCTATGACTAGGACTCATATATGTAGTCGATCTGGTTAGCGAACGGGTAGTCATGCTGAGGGTGACGGGTTCGATTCTCCCTCGGGCCAGAAACTTTTTGTAATGGAAAATTCCTTAACATCCGCGGGCATAAAGTATCTTCCTGCCTGTCACACGATATACAAATGCAAAGTGGTCATTGACAGAGAAGGCTCTCAATTAAAACCTGTTGAAATGCGTATAGAAGCTGAAAGCAGGCCTTGTCTCAGTTGGGACGTTACGCCAGAAAAAAAAGAAGAAGTACTATAACTAATTTCCTGCATTTTTGCAATTTCAGCCTTTTGTGCATTCAGCCTTTTGAAATTCAGCCTTATGTTACTTTCAGCCTATCGTGTTCAGCCTTTTGTGCATTCAGCCTTTTGAAATTCAGCCTTATGTTAGCATCCCGTTGCGGGGGAAGAAAGGAGGAGCTGACTGCCTACCTGATGTACCAGCACGTGCTCGGCGTCGTGGGGATGAATACCGGCTGCGGAGAGCGCAGAGAGAGATGGACGTAGCTTGCTGACGGAGAGTCCGCTGGGTTCCACATCGGCGGTCGACCGTTGGCCGGGGATCTTCGCGGCGCCCAGCGGCTTCTTCGAGATGTACATCGTGGTTTCATGATGCACGGAGGGAAACTTTCACGTTGGTCGCAGGGCCGAAATTAACGACCTATGGCACTGGATGGTTGACCCTTTTTGACAAAGGGGGGGGGGGGGGGGGTGGTTCGGTAAGCTTTCTCGTTTCTGTGGGGTCTTGAAAGCACCTAGAACAGACGGTAGCTCTATATGGACTGGCGGAGGCACTTTAATCCGGACATTTGCTCCAAAATTCACTTTTTCCGACTGTAGGACAAACTATCTTCTATTTGTTCACCCGGTTTTCCCGAACACCTCTCGAATCCTTCCACTTCGAAAAAACATGCGGTTCTTTCCTCATCCTGGACTTTAATGATCTTCTCCAACTCTCATCTTCTCCCTATCTCCTCTTCCTCTCCATATCTTCTCCTCCGAAATCCTCTTTGCTTCCTCCCGCTCCACTTTTTCTTTACTCTAATCATTCTTCCAGATTTGGCGTTGTTACATTTCAGTTTTGTTCTATTTTCTAAGCATTTTTGTGCAAGGGGCATATAGAATAACAGATTTTACTTGACACTTGACTCAAGTGTGTTTTTTTATCTTTAAGTACTAACAATATATGTGTAGACCGAACAACGATATTTAAATTTTACTTTTACTAACAGATTTTAATACTTTTCATGATTTTGGATTATTTTTACTAACAAAATAATATATTTAATTTAATAACACTAGTTTACAGCATTTTTGAACTCGGTAAGCTGATGATCATTTTTGGTGTAGAATCATGCCCTCAGTTCGAAAACGCGAACGAAAAAAATTACAGTAGAGCGGAAATTTTTTCGACTTTCCATACAAGGTTGACGATTTGAAATCGATTTTTGTTCTATTTTTAAGCAAAGTCGCTCACTTCAAACATCTCATTCTCCGTAATCAATGCTCCGATTGAGCTGAAATTTTTACTGTATCTCGCCTACATATGATATGTCAAATAAACGTCGAGAAAAAAATTTTAAGTTGGTTTTTTCTTATTGAAAAAAATACATTTCTTCAAAAAATTTTGGGAATTTTGCTAAAATTTAAGAAGTTCGTCCCTAAAACTCGCCAATATCTTGAATTTCATCAATCTGACGCAAAACCTGTATTCAGATGATCGAATGGTATTGTATTCAGCTTTCAATTTATGGAAAAAGATTTAAAATTGGTTGAACAAAACGCAATATATTTGAATTTTAGTAAATTACATATTTTGAAAAGTTGCAAAACTCGATATTGAGCTAAAACTCAAAAACTGTTCTACTTAAAATTTTTTGAAGGTCGGTTTCGAAATCAGCACTAAATTGTGCTTCAAAAATTTTGGTCGTTGACAGAAGTTCACGACTTTCATTTTATTTTGTAAACTTGTGTAATTTTTATCGAAATTTTAAACATTTAAGCAAAAGAAATACTACTCAAAATTGGCCCTTCATTATTAACGACATTGTCGGTAACATAACTGATAACACTAGTTTACATCATTTTTAAACTCGTTAAGCTGATAATCACTTTTTACTGTAACTCGCCTAGAAGAATCTTTAGATTGTATTTTTTTCTTATTGAAAAAAATACATTTCTTCATATATTTTTGGAAATTTTGGCTAAAATTTAAGGAGATCGTCCTCAAAACTCGCCAATATATTGAATTTCATCAATCTGACGCAAAACCTGCATTCAGATGATCGAATGGTATTGTATTCAGCTTTTGATTTATGGAGAAAAATTTCAAAAAGGCCTCCACAGCTATAGTGATATATGCTATTCTTTTGAAAAATACTGTCTTAGTAATGTAGGCGATCAATAATCCAAGCTCAAACAAAACCAATGCGAATGCCACGGCAAATCGATCAAAAAGCAAATACGTTTGAAAACTAGTCAAACCAATATTTCAGCCTTATGTTATTTCAGCCTTTTGATTCATTCACCCTTTTGTTATTTCAGCCTCTCGTAATTCAGCCTTTTATACGTAACCCCCTAAGGAATATTCTAAGCTGGAATTATAACAAACCCAATGCTGAGTAAAAACTGAACGTTGTTTAGTCAAATTTGAGTTTCCAAAACTTATTCGTTGGGCTAAAATATTTGCCCGTGTAAGTTGGAATATCTGTAATGATTGATTATTTTCCGTCCTATGTGACGGAAGTTGGCACATATGACGAAGCAAATGTTTACCCTATGTGGCTGTAGCTGAGGGGCGTCGAATCACACCACACCATCTTAACAATACGCTCACGCTCATCGTTTCAAAGGCTCAAACGCGATGCGAGGGTATGAAAGATTAACATCTAAGCACCGGTCTAGCGAATACGGAGTTTTGGGTTCGAATCCCCCCAGAACACGATTTTTTCACAAATTCTTCTCTCAATTTGTCAAATAGCAACATTCTGAGCCTTCTAATTAATTACAAGTTTTTTAGTATGTTTCAGACATACTAGCGTTGCATCGGCGCAGTTGGTCGTCGGGTGTGCGACCTTGCCGAGCGTTCGACACATACTGAATTAGACACCAGCAAACAGTCTGTTTGCGGTATGCGGACTGTGAGAGCAAGTATCGGCTTCATATAAAAACAATTCACTCTCATTTGTAGCTAATAATTACAAACGTGCGTGTGTTGTGGATTGGCATCTTAGTCGAAAGAGACATGGTTTGTGAAAAAAGAAATGTTCATGGTGTGGGCTCGGGTTCAGTTTGGCTTTCTATTCCGCAGAATCATTACCTGTTCTGTGGCTTAGTTGGTCAGCGCCGGTCTAGCGAATATGGAGTCGTGGGTTTGAGTCCCACCAGAACGTGATTTTTCCACAAAATCATCTCTCAATTTGTCAAATAGAACATTCTGTGCCTTCTAATTACAAGATTTTCCAGTCTGTTTCAGGCATTACCAGCAAATCTGGTAAAATGCAGGTAAAAGGGCAATAGGTCTCATTGTACTTTTGATTTTTTTATGGAAATAAATTCTAAGAATATCTATAATGAATTCGAAAAGAAACTCTTAAGCGAATTTTAAGATTTTCGGCAAAACACTTGACCAAATCTCTTGGCGGATCGACTGAGAAGTTTACTGCAGGATTTAAACGGCTACGCAGTCTTCAATACGGAAAACGAAGTTTATTGTTTGCCCGACGTTTCGACACTGGGGTTTTGTGTCATATTCACGAACAATTAGTTACCCCTGAAGATGACACAAAACCTCAGTGTCGAAACGTCGGGCAAACAATAAACTTCGTTTTCCGTATTGAAGACTGCGTAGCCGTTTAAATCCTGCACTTGACCAAATATATCAGGTAATCCAAGAAATAAATTGCCGAAGAAATTTTAGAGAAACTCTTAAATTTCCGACGTATTTTTCAGTAGACATTTGTAACGAATGTAATTGTTACATAGTTTTTTTTTATATTTAATATTAATAAAGAAATTACACACAAGTGTTTAATATGTTCGTTCAAGTTTGTAGCTGCATACCAGCCTTCACTATGTTGCTTGTATGCTAGCTTGTATGTTGATCAGGGGCCTACATCGTCGAAACCAAAACATGACGCTGAAAGCGAGCGCCCATCAGCATCGGACGGACGCCGACGACGGGAACATTCAAAACAACATGCATGCGCTTCGCTTCATCCGCTCTTCTTGTCGCTTTCTTCGACGCAACGACGGGTGGCAGCTCATTTTCACACCGACTGGGCTTCAAATGAAATTTTCAAATTGTCTAAAATGTATGTTTGCTTAATTTTTCGAATGAGTAATAGACTATTTCAGTAAAATATGCATAGCATACATTAACATTACACAGATTTGACGATTGTTACACTCATTAATTGAGTTATAACAGAGAAAGTCATTCGATGTCGAACGAGCGTCCGTGAGCTTGTGAGTGCGAAACAAAGTGGCGTCTGCGACGACCCAGCAGCGTCGGTTCATCGGTGACGATGACAGTCGGGCTGAGCGACGACGACGGCGCCTTGTTTCCATTGACGATTGAAAACATTGTTTACAAACTTCGTCTGAAAATTTCAATTGAAATTGAAAATGTAGGGCCCTGATGTTGATTTTATCGTTTTAGCCGGTGGTGAGCTCTGTGTGTCATTATTAGAACCAGTCTGAGTTGAATTAATCGGGTTGCATATTCAAGGGCGCATAATCGATAATCCAGCAGCGATGCTCGATTAGCTGCTCGATTGATTTGAAAATTCCTGACCGGATACCATTTTCACCGGATACCTTTTCCAACCAATCAGAATTCAGAGAAATCAATAAAAGAAAAACCGGAAACCAACTTTCAGCCAATCAAAATTCAAAAGACGAAAACAATAGCAGTGGGTCGACTTTGGGGCTTTGATTTATACTCAAAACGAAATTGGAGTTACTCTTGTGGAAACCGTTGGCGAGTGAAGATCAGTTTAGATCAATTTTAAAGGTGTTTAAGCCAAAGTTACTCGCGGGTGATAGCATTTTTGAACGGTGAACTATTTCGTTTTGGGTTTGTGGTTCATTTAAGTAAAAAAGAGTGTCGAGCAAAAATCGGTTGGATATACGGTGCCAAATCCCATTCAACGTGGGTGTTTGGGCAGGAATCCGAGTCCGTACCGTCAGGACACTCGGTCGTCGCTAGGTGGCAAGCAGCCTATCCACACCCATTCCGATTCCGGGGCCTATATAGTCCCGTCGAATCCGCTGTGCGGCCACGCTAGACACGACGATTGGAACCAGGACCGAACAACGAGTACGTCGACGCCCTGTGTGACCTTCCTACGGTGGAACCATATGCCAGCTGGCCCTCAAGTAAGCCCGTTAGATTTTGCACTCATGAGCTCGAAGAAAATCCCTGTAAATATTGTAAATAGCACAAAGTAAAAGTTAGTTCGTAGTCCTTTAAAGTTTTTGTTTAACACTCTTTCGCCTATTAAATCCTCGAATTAGAATTGAATTTGCATTTTTTTACTTCGTAGTTTGGGAATAGTTTTAGAATTAGTTTTGGGGTTCGTTTCTTGATTTCTTTCGTTATACTTTCACTAGTGACCGTGCGTCTCCATAAAGTGCTCGAATTTCGTTAGAAAAGGTAAGAGTAAATTTAAGTGGTTTTTGCTATTGGTATAAGTGAATTTATTTGAGTCTTAAGGTAAGAAGTTGGGTCTCCGGTATTGTAATTGTTCTTTGAGTAAGAGATTGATTGGTGAAGTGAACTGTGGAGTTTGGGAAATCCTACCTGCCCTGACATAGGAGTCTTTTGGCCGGACTTAAACCGTACCAGTGGCCCTTCGCAAGAAGGTGGCGCTTAAGTCACTGAGTACCAGTAACCGAACCCGTAGTTTTCCTTGCTTTTTGGACCTCGAACTAAGGAGTAGGTTACACATTTTTTAGTATACCACCTAGGAATCCTTGTGGAAATTCCTTATGAAGAAATCTCTAGAGGAATTCCTTATACATTTCTGAAAGAATTTGTGAAGGAATATTTCAGGAAGGAATTTCAGACAGATCCCCTGGATAATTGCCTAAAGGATTCCATGAAATGTATATCGAAAGAATTCTTTAAATAATTAAGCAAATAATTTCTGGATAACTTCCCCAACGAATTACGACGGCAGAGAAATTAATTACTTCTGATGTAGCAGATTGTTTTCTTTTGTGTAGTCCATTGACCCACCGGTGAATTAATAATCTTTGATAATATGAGTCAATTGCATTTATTCACATGCAAAACCTGATAAACTAACTCCAGCCATACATAACATACTCATTCAATGACCATTCAATCTATCCCAGCCCATCTCATCCTTCCAATTTGGAAATCGATAATTGAGATTAGCAAAATTCCTTAAGTTAATTATTCCAACAAGGCCCACTTGTGCTTAACCCAGTTGATTCCTAATCTTTAAATCCTATCAATAATTATGTCGATTCCAATCTCGGAAATTCCATTCTCCTAAGTATCTAAGCATTGAGCCTTCTGGCGGCCGATTGGTTCATTGACTTTCTTCCATCCGTTTTCCCACATCGCATCGGAATGCTCAATCCCGTCCTCACTACTGAGTGGGGCAGATTTGCTTGATGGGGCTGAAAATTGATTTATCTGCCTAGATCCCTGTTTAGGATCGGAATTTTATGATTTAATCAAAGTCCGATATTGTCCGTTGCGGGCACATCATACACAACACATTCAATCGAGAAAGCCGTTCAACAAACCGGGGGCACCTCCGCGCCGCTCCGTAGGTGGCGGTACTGACGAAGACCGGGGCTGGGTGCGGTTTTATGGCAAGCACATCTAAAATGGATATCAATTTCCTCTCTTTTACTAATTTATTAGCAAACATGCAGATGGCGGGGGGTTGAAGGCATCCGAGGGGATAACATCAGTCGGTTTGTGCTAAATAGGTAGATAACCGATCTCTGCCGATACGGAAAATATCCGGAAGCAGTTGGGCGGAAGTGACCTCGAACGGGGGGGCTGTATCGATTTTAATTTTAAATATTTTATCACGGGGCCATTTCACCTGCTCCCAGTTTCTGTCTGTTCCTAATCACAGGTGTTGAGCACCGGCGCCATAATAGCATTCATCGGGAAGTAGGCGGCATTCCGGATTGGTTTGGATAGGTGGCGTGGTGGAATGGATATATCCTGTTCGAGATGTTTTGGCTTATTGGCTGTTTTGGATTCAAGTGCGGCGATTGGTAATTAATTATTGATTCTGGTTTTCGGTTTACCACAAATAGCAGTACTTATTGGCGTAGTCTAATGATCAGCATTCCGCAGTGATGAATTTGTCTTTAGAAGTATAATTAGCATAAAGCGGACACTATCAATAATTCATTATGAACTGAAGAATACCTCATACCCTACTCCATTGTTTTTACAATCAAGGATTTGCCATATGCAAAAGGGCTTTGTTAGTCAAAATAGTTAAGCTATAACTGATTCGAAGCATTCGAACTCGTTCATGATTGTAGTGTGATGAGTTCGATGAGGCTAAAAAAATTAGCAAACAAACTTGAGAATGACAATTGCTACCAGTAATTCTCATTGAATTCCATACCACCAATCTATTGCATGCACCGCCGTCGTCCTCGAGAGATGTTATGTTGATTTGATGGTTCTATGACCTTTCAGTGTCCTCGAGATGTGACAGCATATCATCGTCTTTTATTCATGGGACTTCAATATCAATTGTTGTTTGCTCCCCCTCCCAGGAAGACCGCTTGTTGATAAAACACCCTGAAGAGCCGTATATCATGCGTACACACATGGTACAAGGCTACACACGGCAATGTGGTGCCTACTGACACTGAAACTCTGTTTGGTAGGTAATCCATTTTTCCATCGGTTTCGATTTTTCCTACATGTGTTATTATTATCCCTACATTTTTGTGGCCACCAAACGACGTGATCAATATCACCATACGCTTTTGTGGTTGGGTGTTCTTGGGCTTCTTTTAATATTTGCGAATGATGCAATGCAGCAGGGACTCTCAAAGCATTTGTTTTTATTTTTATTTTCATATACTTACAATCGATATACATTTGGGTGAACTCGTCTAATTTGGGGGTTCATATTCGAAATTGAATATCTAAGATATTATAATCTTCAGCACAAATGTGTCTCCTCAGAGTTATCTAGCATAGGGAGCAGGGACTATGGGACTATAGTCCCGGTGCCTAACAACCCACCTTCCTCCCCCCCCCCCCCCCTTGCGAGTCAGACGCATAGTAACCGGCTGCTAAGAATAGGACTACTAATCCCAATTCAAGGTGTCAGGCGACCCGTGCTTAGGAATGAGTGATCAAGGGGGTGAAAAAAAAAAGCTCGATCGTTAACGGAGCCTGTAGGGTACCTAGGCACTACGTACGCAGCTCCCTGCGTGGGAACTCCGATCCTTTCCCTGGCAAGCAAGCCGGTAGAGATACTGGATGAAGCGTGGTTGATGAGGACCATCAACCAAAAGAGAGTAGGACTGTTTGCAATCGAGGTGGCTGAGCAGCAGCTTGGCAAGATCATCGACTTTGCGTCTACACTTATGTTGGTAAGGCAGCATCCATTTATTACGTAACGCTAAAATCGTAAATTTTTGACCCCCCCCCCACTCCCCCCTCCGTAACGCTTTTTTGTATAAAAATCCTAAAATTTTTGTATGAGCCGTAACGCTTGGCCATACTAACCCCCCCCCTCCCCCTAGAGCGTTACGTAATTTGTTAACGGCGCCTAAGGACCTGAAAACGGCCCTGTTGCGACTTCGTAAGTCGATGGACGATGCCAAGCGGGATCACGTGAGACTCGTGAAAACTGCAGTAGCGGCGGAACTGGTGAAAGCAAAAGTTACGAAGTCTACCCAGACGCACAGTGGTCCAGATTTAAAAATACCTGGCAATAATTGCCAAATTATAGTAGTCGACTAGTTTTAGCCTATATGAGTGTATTGGAACATGATTTAGCGCTCAATTTCATTTTAAAGGCATTTTCATTTTTTGTCGATTTCTTCGAACAAAATCCGAATAAAATTGATGTTTTTCATACAATTTTACTATACACATATCATCATGGCGCTATTGTTTTGGCAGCTCTTGCCAGCTGCATTTTTTTAACCGATTCTGCATACACAAACGAGCATTTGAACGGAATCACCCCACGGGGAGTAGCGGGGAACGATTTGTAAGACACTTTGAAGTCGAACTGTAAGAATTTCTCGTACTAATGACATGTAATGTCAATTTTGAAGCCAAAAGTGTTATTTTGATCTTTTACTCCATTGCAGATGTCTGATATACACAAGAACTTACAAATAAACTTTTGAAAGCAATTGTTTTGCTTATATCAATAGACTTTAGTAGTGGTTGAACTTGTTTGTGTTCTTTATTAAAAATCCAGCACTTTTTCCATCAGCAGCAAGGATGGAAATCTAGTGATCATGATCAGATTTCGAATGCGTCGCGGTAGAAAGGCATCGCGTGATCATAGCAACAACGATAACATTTTGTCGTCAAGCATCATAACAAACTACGGTCCGAGAAGAATGATTCGCTCGGAATGTGCGGGCGCGATGCGATCGCTATCATGAAGTCGAAATGATAAATCCGCGATTTCATTCACTTTTTGAGCATTCTTACTTCTTGAACTTCGGATATGATTATAAATGCATTATTTCTAACAATGAATGTGGTTTGCGGGCGCATAAGTCGCCTAAATGGTGATGAATAAAATTTATCACGACTTGTAACATGATCCGATAACGGGTCATCACGCGATAAAGCGTGCATCAGATGCTTTGATTATCTCTGTGATACGAGCACGGTGTGAGGCGTCGGGATCATGCTACTACAAGAACAAGGCTATCTTGGATTATTCTTATCGTGTATCATTTATCGCTTGAAGTGATTTTCTTCCATCCTTGATCAGCAGCTATGCAGTGCTGTAACAAGATACAAAATCAATATTTCCAAATTGTTTAAATGCCAGTTAGTGCTCCTGGTATTATGGATGAATGCTTAATATACTGTATCCCATATAAGACATGTTCAAAAATTGAGTTTCTGCCAGCTTTTCTCAAAATTGGACCTCTGTGAGACGGAGGTTTTCACTTTCTCCGGAAGTCCAAGTGGCGAATGCGACTGGACGAATATTGAGTGGAAGAAGAATAAGACAAAGCCGCAGGTAGAAGAAGCTATGGACGTCAAACCAAGAATGCGTAAAAGAGTAGGTACCAAGCAGGAGAGAGGCGACGCGATCGTCATCAAGACCGAACAATCGAAGTACTCGGACGTCTTGAAAGCGATGCGAAGCGACGCCAAGCTATCAGACAGACTCGTACAAACGAGATGAAGCCAGATAAGGAGCGCAAGGGCCCCGCCTACAAAAGTTTGGTGGAAGAGGATCTTGGCGAAGGGGTCGAGGTAAGGGCTCTTACACAAGAGGCGACTCTGAAGGTGAAAAACCTAGACGAGATCACCGACGTGGAAGAGCTTGTCTCGGCACTGCGGCAACAGTGCGAGATGCAGGTGACCGCCGCAACCGTTAGGCTACGGAAGGGGCCGGCAGGGACACAGGTAGCTTTGGTTCGACTACCTGTGGCGGACGTAAAAAAGTCCGTTAAAGTAGGGAGGATTAAGGTGGGCTGGTGCGTATGTCATCTGACGTTCCACAAGCCACCGGAGGTTTGTTTCAGGTGTCTTTTATTTTTCCTTCTAAGGGGAAAAATCTGCTCAACAGACACCCTAACAGGAAGGTTAGGGTAGTGTGGGGTTAAGACTGTCTTCTACATCACTAGTAAAAGCCAGGACTACTCTCTTCTCGACCCACTAAAACACATTCCTATGGTCGCCAAACCCTTCGTCTCTACGGAACCACCAAGAAGATATTGCTTCAGAGAGGGGCTAGTGCACATCGCACCCTCAAGGTTAGCTGCGTAGCCTAACAGCAACGAACATCGATGACTCGCTCTGGAGAGTCCATCACGGTGGCATGCTGGCGCTTAGCCAGTTTCCCGAGTGGTCCTCGCCACTCAATTTGTCCTCGGAAGGCGGGCAGGGTCAACCCCGCCCGCGCTCAACTGCTTGGCAGACATTAAGAACTGATGCCCACGTGCAACCCGATCTGACCTGCCCGTAAGGAAGGGTATCACTACCCTTCAGGCCCTATCAGATGCACCCGAAGGTTGCAGACAGCAGGGTCTCACCTACCCCGACCTTTGCCGGGGACCTCTTTCCAACCGCGGGCTCGGATCCAACCCAGTAGACCAACGCCACGACAGCACCGCTACCGGGACTTCCTCTCCGTGGCCACTTAATCGTTGTAAGGGTCGATCTCGACCGCAGGGCACCGATATGACCTACGAAGCCGACTCCGAACCCCTGGACCACCTCTTGTACTGCATCTGGACTAGCCATTCTCCGAGTCCACGCGTCACCTCCTCCCAGACGATATGGGTGATAGCCGTTGAAACGGCGTTCCAGCTAACCTCATCCCTACACATCTTCTTCTTCTTCTTCTTCTTCTTCTTGGCGTAACGTCCTCACTGGGACAAAGGCTGCTTCTCAGCTTAGTGTTCTATGAGCACTTCCACAGTTATTAACTGAGAGCTTCCTCTGCCAATGACTATTTTGCATGTGTATATAGTGTGGCAGGCACGAAGATACTCTATGCCCAAGGAAGTCAAGGAAATTTCCTTTACGAAAAGATCCTGGACCGACCGGGAATCGAACCCGTCACCCTCAGCATGGTCTTGCTGAATACCCGTGCGTTTACCGCCTCAGCTATATGGGCCCTTCCATCCCTACACATCCTCGGGACCAAATTGTCCGGAGTTGTGTCCTCCCCGCATGTGGCAAGCATGCGGTCACGCATTGTGCGAAAACGCGGGCACACAAACAAAACGTGTTCCGCCGTTTCCTCTAAACCATTGCACACTGGGCATTCGGGAGAATCCGCATGCCCGAAACGGTGTAGATACTGTCGGAAGCAACCATGACCTGTAAGGAACTGTGTGAGGTGGAATGTAACTTCCCCATGGCGCCTATTAATTCAACTATCTACCCTCGGTATCATTATATGGGTCCAGGTGTCTGGAACCAGGGCACAAGTCATGGATCTACAAAGGCCCTGATATGAGCAAACTGTGTAGGAGATGCGGCGCCGAAGGCCATGAGGCACAAGACTGCACGAGACCACCCGTTTGTTTGATTTATACAGGGAAAGCCGTGAACATCAGGTATCCAACACGCGGTGCTTCAAGCAAGCCGCAGTGAACAAATTACAATATAAGTAAGGCAGCTGAACCTGAACC
Source organism: Aedes albopictus (assembly GCF_035046485.1). Taxonomy (NCBI): domain Eukaryota; kingdom Metazoa; phylum Arthropoda; class Insecta; order Diptera; family Culicidae; genus Aedes; species Aedes albopictus. The sequence continues at coordinate 150,046,809 of NC_085136.1, read as the reverse complement.
ACTGTGACGCAGCTCAGCAACTGCTTTATCAGGCGGTTTCTGAGTGGGGGATGGATATCGCCATCATAGCGAACCAATACCGGTTACCCACCGACAACGGTATGATATCGCGGATGGGTCCAGAAAAATGGCGGCGATGTGGACGCCGCCAAACCCCGTCCAGGAGTTGGTGTCTACTACCTATGAGGGCTTCGTTGTCACCAAAGTAAAATGAGTCTTCTTCTGTAGCTGTTATGAGCCTCCGCGGTGGCCGATCGAGCAATTCACGCAACTGCTAGACTGTATGACCATGCTGACAGGGTGAAGGCCGTTGGTAAAAGCGGGTGACTTAAATGCCTGGGCCGTGGAATGGGGATAAGCCTTTTCACGAACCAGCGAGGTAAGATCCTGCTAGAGACACTGGCCATACCAGAAGTCGACTTGGCTAATGTCGGTACCAAGAGCACTTTAGTCGGAACGGGGCAGAGTCGATTACTGACGCTACTTTTTGTAGTTCTAGCCTAACAAGTAGCTCGAACTGGAGAGTAGAGTAGACGATAGCTACACATACAGCGGTCACCTGGCGGTTCAGTACAGTATCGACTACAACAACAAATGACAGCGGGGTAGAGGAAGAGGCGGTTAGGCCAAGGCCAAGCCCTTGCAGGTGGAATACATCATACTTCAACGAAGGGGTATTTACGGAAGCGCTTTTCCGTGAGCGCAACTTACGATGCGACCTTACCTACGACGTAATGCGTACGATGCGACCTTACCTAGGCAAGCCCACCCTAGAAATGGGAGACCACTGGCTTACTGGTGGACTCAAGCGATTGTGGACCTGCGCCGCGCCTGCCTGCGGGCTAGGAGGTGGATGCACCGAGCACGATCTGAGGAAGAGCGAAACGAACGGCGGGTGGTGTTTGCTGCTGCAAAAGCCACGCTGAAGACCAAGCTAAGGGCAAGCTAAAAGGGCTGCTTCGAGGGTCTCTGTCAGAGTTCCAATGTGAATCCATGGAGTGATGCCTACAGGATCTGTGATGGCCAAGACGCGAGGTGCATTGGCTCCTACAAAGCAGTCTCCAGAGATGTTTGAGGGGGTCATCGTGGGGCTTTTTCCGCGCTATGATCCATGGATTTCTTGTTCCGAACTTGGCGTTAAAATTTGCTACTGCAGAGGCTCCCGGGATGTTCAGGTCTGCTATGCAGAAATGCTTGGACGAGATAATTTTCCCAGAAGCATGGAAGAGGCAGAGTCTGGTTCTATTGCCAAATACGGGGAAACTCCCGGAGGCCCGTCGGCATAGACCAATGTGCTTGATCGACACGGCGGGGAAGGTGCACGAAAAGATCATCCTCAATAGAATGTTGAAGTACACCGAGGGTAAAAATGGTCTTTCGAGTAACCAGTACGGCTTCCGGAAGGGTAGATCAACCGTAGACGCTATCCTGAGGGTTACAAAAACCGCCGAGAAAGCACAGGAACGTAAAAGAAAGGGGATTCGCTACTGTGCAGTAGTGACTCTGGATGTAAGGAATGCTTTTAAAAGCGCCAGCTGGCCAGCTATTGCCGATGCGCTCTTGCGTCTGGGGATACCCGGGTACCTGCACAAGATTCGCGGAAGTTACTTCCAGAATCGAGTACTGGTTTACGACACGGAGGTGGGTCGGAAGTGCTTTCAAATAGCCTCAGGAGTCCCGCAAGGTTCCATCCTGAGTTCGGTGTTATGGAATGTTATGTACGACGAGGTGTTGAGGTTAGAGTACCCAGTGGGAGTGAAGATTATCGACGACATCACGCTCGAAGTCTACGGTAAGGCGATCGAAGCAGTGGACTTGACTACTACCCACACGAGCAAGGTTGAGGAGGCGTGAATGAGGTCCAGGAAACTGAAGTTAGCACACCACAAAACTGAGGTGATGGTTGTGAACAACCGGGTGTCGGAGCAGCAAGGGATGATCAGTGTAGGCGATTACACTATCACGTCGAAGTGCTCCGTCAAACACTTGGGCGTGATGAACGAAGATAAGCTTACCTTCGGTAGCCACGTTGATAACGCCTGTAAAAGAGCCTCCAAAGCTATTGCGGCCCTGTCCGAATGATGTCCAATAGCTCTATGGTGTTTGCCAGTAAGCGCAAGCTGCTAGCTAGTGTCGCTACGTCCATACTAAGTCATGGCGGCCCGGTGTGGACACGGTGCTGCTATTACGGTACCCAGATAACCAGTAATCGTATAGGATGTTGCATAAGATGATAAAGTGGAGGCCATATGCGTACATGCCTCCATTTAGGCGCATGTAAAATGTACGCATATCGCCTCCACTTTAACATCTTATGCAACATGTTATACGATCACTGGTTGACTGGGAAGCTACCGTGATAAGCTGAAAAACACTTATAGGCTGATGAAAGTTACGAGCACGTACCGAACCTTGTCACACGACGCGCTCTGCGTCATCACATGGTGTCTATCGGCATCCTTATCATAAAGGACATAAAGACATACGAACGACTGCCAGGATGGCCTCCACGATCAAACGGCAGCGCGCTTTGGACAGTTCCTCCAAAGGAAGGTGGACCCACAGGTAGATCCCGAGGGTAGATAGTTGGGTTAACAGGCGCCATGGGGAAGTAACACTCTACCTGACCTGGTATTTTCAGGCCATGGCTGCTTCCGACAGTAACTGCACTGTTTCGATCATGCGGGTTCTCCTGAATGTCCGGTTTGGGCTGGTTTAGAGGAAATGGTGTAACACGTTTTCTCGTGTGCCCGAGTTTTTGCACAACGCATGACCGCATGCTTGCCACATGCGGGGAGGACACAACTCCAGACAATCTTGTCCAGAGGATGTGTAGGGATGAGTACGGTTGGAATGCCGTTTCAACGGCTATCAATCACATCACCTTGGAGCTACAGAGGAGGTGGCGCGTGAACTCGGAGAATGGCTAGTCTACACACTATACAAGAGGTGTTCCTAGGGTTCGGAGTCAGCTGCGTAAGTCATACCGGTGCCCTGCGGTCGAAATCGACCCTTACTGCGATTAAGTGGCCGCGGGAAGAACATTCTGACAGCGTTGCTGTCGTGGCGTCGGTCTACTGGGTTGTTACCGAGCCCGCGGTTGGAAAGGGATTCTCGACAAGGAGGTCCCATGTCAGCACGTTCTTGTGTGTGCTGGCTAATAGGGAAAGTGAAATCCCTGTGCAGTTGGAATCAGGCGTGGTGTCGACTCTACCTGTCTTCCGAGGGCAAAGGAAGTAGTGAGGACCACTCAGGAAAATGGCTAAGCGCCAGCATGCTACCTTGGTGGAGTACCCAAAGCGAGTCATCAATGATCGTTTCTGTAGGCTACGCAGTTAACCTTGAGTGTGTGTTGTGCATTAGCCCCTCTGAAGCAATGCCTTCTTGGTAGTTCCGGAGAGACGAATGATTTAACGACCATGAAAATGTTGTTTAGTGAGTCAAGAAAAGAGTAGAAAAAAGAGAGAAAAAAGTAGTCAGCTTTCACTGTTTTGTAAAAGTCCCTAACCCCACACGACCTGGACCTCCCTATCCAGATGTCTGTTGCGCAGATTAGCCCTCCATGGTTTAAAGGAAAAAAGTCTTGCTGCCTTGTGAGTTACTATCACCGATTCAATTCACTCCGTACTTTTTGTTATTGTACATGCTCACATCAAACAAAAAATGAAAAATGAACAACGAAACAAACACTGCTTCAACCTTTCGTTTCGAGTAGGATGAAATTGGTAGCTGAATAGATGGAATCATCTACCAACAAATATATAAAACAGTTCACATCTGCCCCAACGATATTAGCCACCATGCGTCTCCATCGATTGCTTTAGAAATAAAACTGTTAGTGGAATCTGACAGCAACAAACTTATTTCAACTTGGATAGGTATTTGCCAAAGTTTATACAATGTGGTCAATAGAACGGAAGTTCGGCTTTAGTCTGATCCTTAAATAATGTTCCAGCCACAAAAACTCGATTTCTCACACGTCAAACGATTTGAATTTTGGGTTGTTTTAAACCTTCAATGATAATTATAGAGCATATTCCCCCGAATTCCAGTGGCATGTATCCAGCACATTGAGAAACGTCACCGCACACATCCCGTCCAACGTATATCCGAAACGGGCAGAAGGTTCAAGGATAATGGCGTAGTATTATATTTCCGTCAGGCTCGTCTGCGTCTATGTCCGCGCCAGTAGCACACTCGGTTTGTTTCCAGCGGTACAAACTACTACAAGGTCCCCAATGATGCGATGGTTCGACGATGTCCGCCGATAGCATCCAGATACGTACTCGCACGCTTGTTTGTGCTATAAAAGTGAGTCCGTATTGGTAGTGTCGTCATTCAGGCGCCAATATAAAATACGAATGCCGCCGACGAGACTGCTTGCTGCCGCACTATTTTTAACCCACTTGGAGCAGCTCGAATCATAACCGTAAATATCTCTGCGTCGTCGTCGTCGTCCTCGTCGAGCAATCCATGGAATGGGTTAGCTATGGCGCTTTTACTCTCACTCGACTGTTGTAGACGGCGTGGTCGAGGGGTGAAACTTTGGCACCGTACCCTACTTCCTCCTGCTGGATTTTAACGAAGAATAACTGGCAGACAGCCAGTTTATGGCGGCAGAAAAGAGAGGAGAACTTAAAGTGGTACAATGGTACATTGTAAGTGGGTAACGTATAAAAGCGTTTTTATTATTAAGGAAAATTGTGAACTGTCTGACCGTGGCACAGATCTATCATTTGTGGCGCCGTTGGTATTGACAATTAATTCGAAGCAGTTAACACCCTACTAGGAACAGTTTTATGAGCTTTGAAGAGTCCGAAATTTGATACGTAGGGATTTTGGACAAATTAGCCAGGGAAGGAGACTATTTTGAACCTATAACTCAGTCATTTTCATACCAATGTATGTATGTATAATTTTGTACACGACAGTATACTGTAAATTTCCCACCGCTACTTTTACAATGTCTTCTTCCTTTCCTTCAGTTAAAATGAAATAACAATCTGGTGTATTGTGCCTCAAATATTTGAGCTTGTTAACAGTGCACAGTTGTTGATGACATTCGTCTCTGGGCTATTCAACAGGGATATGTATATATGTACATGTTCTGTCACAATTGACGTTTCGATTTGAAAGCTTTTAGGATGTCTACTGGTCATTACTACTTCCAGGGCACTTCCTGGAAGTAATAATTTTACATGTTTTGACCTCTAAATATGCGTCTTTGAAGACGCTCGAATACGTCAGGTTCATGACACCTAAAACTACATGATATTTTCTAGGTTTGTACTGCCGTGAATCGCAAGTCAGTCCCATCTGCATTTTGGACAAAAATGAGTTAATGGCCGTTTTCGAGCTTTCTTCGGATGATCTTTCAGCTGCATGCAAAAAAATATATAGTTTGTTCAGTAATATTGAAAAACAACACCAAGTCAGATTGTCCCATAATGAAATGTAATCGCAAGTCAGTCCCATTACGAACTTGTGCGCCCTCCAGTACAAAACTTAACACTATTTTAGCCAGTTTTATATTTTTCACTGTTAGAATTTCACGTTTGAAACAATATGAGAAAGTTTCATGATGATAGCAGAAGTTTTCAGTTCATGGCGATTTTTTAGAGTTTCGCATAGAATTCGAATTTGAAAACTTCAGAGGCCATTTTCTCAATGCCTACTTTTTACATATGGGACTGACTTGCGATTCACGGCAGTGTATGTATTGTTAATGCTTACCGTGGAATTGTTTAATCAACTACTGTGACTACTGTAGAAGTTGCACTTAATCAATGGACCTTGCAATATGGGCATATATGGTATGGAAAACATCTCCGGAATTCGCAATTTATAAACGGAAAATCCAAAATATCCACTGTTTTACAAGGTTTCTTAAACCATGCAATGAAAAATAGGACATGGTAATTTTGACCGTATCGAGGATGAACTTAAAAACTTTTACTATTTACTTGACTTTGGTAGACCATGCTTCATTCTTGAAACTACCATGTGCTGGCTTTAGTTTACCATGCCGCCTGATGTTTACATTTTATGGTATTTTTAAATAAAACCACTTAGTTCATTTTACCATGCGCATGCTCAGGCCCGGATTAAGGATTGTGGGGGCCCGGGGCCCGAGCGGATGCGGAGGCCCCTTGGCGAAGGACATAAACAAAATTTCTTCGTATTCAAACCGTAAATATTAGCATTATGCATTATGAAACAAAAAGTTAATTTGTAATAACCAAAAAAGGTCTTTGTGGGGGTCCCTAAAATGTGGGGGCCCTGGGCCCGGGACCCCCCGCCCCCCCCCGTACATCCGGCCCTGCGCATGCTAAACGATAGGGCCCATATAGCCGAGGCGGTAAACGCACGGGTATTCAGCATGACCATGCTGAGGGTGACGGGTTCGATTCCCGGTTGGTCCAGGATCTTTTCGTAAAGGAAATTTCCTTGACTTCCTTGGGCATAGAGTATCTTCGTGCCTGCCACACGATATACACATGCAAAATGGTCATTGGCAGAGGAAGCTCTCAGTTAAAAACTGTGGAAGTGCTCATAGAACACTAAGCTGAGGAGCAGGCTTTGTCCCAGTGAGGACGTTACGCCAAGAAGAAGAAGAAGAAGATGCTAAACGATATGCAAGAACATAGTAAGTTCAACCATAGTGAAATAGTTGCAGTTACTATACATGCATTGGTGGAACCAAGGACAGATCCGGTACCGGAGAATCAGTCATCTAGGCCTACGATTATGTTGCTTGGGAACTAAGGCATCGTACACAAATTACGTAACGCTATAGGGGGAGGGGGGGAGTCCAGCTTAGCGTTACGATCCATACAAAATATTTTTGGTTTTCATACAAAAAGCGTTACAAGGGGGAGGGGGGGGGAGTCTGAAAATGCCGATTTTAGCGTTACGTAATTTGTGTACCATGCCTAAACATGCTTGTGCTGGGGTAATGCGGTTCCGATTGGGGTTGTTGTTCGTGATGTGGCGATTGAGAGTCCTGGCCGAGGCTTCTTCTCGCAGGGAATGGCCATTCTGCCCTGGACATTCAAGCGATGTTCCTGGAAGTGTTGCTGCTGTTCGATTTGCTTTTGGTTTAAATCCGTGTGCTTCAGGTTGTGACTTTGGGATATTCCGAGACCGCGAATTGATATTTTGGTGAAGAGGGAATCGCTTACATGTTTATACTTGGATCGGGTGCCATCATCGTTGGAAGCGGAGATTTTGGCGATGGTGTTTGCTTCAATTCATTTTTGTAGGTATTTGCACAATTTTTCGGTTTGTGAACCGGAGTGACCGGTACAACATTTACTAGAGCTGGGAATTCTATTTGTTCGGTTGAATCGGTTCGGCAGTATGGCATTCGAAATCGGTTCATTGGAGGAATGCTCTTGGAGGATGCCACCGGAACCTCAAAGAGTTGCTGGATTTTAATTGCATTTTCTACCGGTAAAACAGTCTGTCATAATGATGGTGGAAAAGGCTTCCGGAAATACCAGCAGCCTCAAAATTGGCAGTGGTGAGTTGCTGCGGGTTCTGATGGAGAGAATTAATAGGCATTATTCGATTAAATTGACGATCGAGTCGACTCGTCGATGCACTCACTTTCCACCAAATTGTCCATTAACTTCACTAAACAATGATGAATTCCTCAGGCAAAATATTAAACCTAAGCAAATTTTGACAAAGAAACTTCCAAAACAATATGGCAACGGTATTTGTTCTGATTAAACATGGGAATAGTAATAGGGAAACATGAAAATTGTCATGACAAACATGAATGGTATTATCAAGTTAACCACATTCGATAGTATTTTTTACTATTCATTTGGTCATCACAGTGATTTCACCAGAAATATAGTATTAATCACTGAAAACATGTTTATGATTACTATTTTCCGGCATGGTAAAATTAAAAATGGTTGAATACCATCGTGCGGGGCTTCTTTATACACTTTTTAATGGTTTTTCAACTTTATGACATTATAACTCCCAGAGTAGTAAATGTATTTCCACAATTTTTACACATAATAATTGTGAGTATGTATGTAGGATGCATGCAAAATTTGAACTAAATCCATCCATAAACAAAAAAGTTGTCCATACATCAATCGGAGACATATCATATAGAACCAGAGGGGGGCTACTTTGGACATTCATAATTAAAACAAAACTGCAGTTAAAATTCCGGGTTTATTTAGAATACTACTTTGTACCAATACTGTTGTATACTATATCATACATTATTTCAATAAATATATGCGTTTTTAGGTGGTTCTGTGCTACCTTTGGTTTTATGAGCAGCGTGATATTTTAATATAGACTAAAAGGCTGTCTGGGGGCCATTATTCCATTATTTAGGTAAAACGGTTATTTATATTGTGTATCCATACAAATATTCGATTGTATATGCTACGTCGATACTTCTTGCACGAGTTGAGCAACCCTTTAAAATTTATGAACTGCAGAAACAATGCTTACAGAGCAATTGTTCTGATACGTTAAGTATATTTTCATGATTCATTCGATGTTTTTTCGCTTCCTGACAAGCAATAAAGAGTTTGTTTGAAAAACAATTTCAACCAAATGAAGGGGAAAATATTGCGTCATAATAGTCCCAAAGACATCAAACAGATTTAAACGATATTTCAAATTCAAAAAATCCATATTCAAAAGTGTCCAAAGTAGCCCCGTATTTCAAAAGTAGCCCCGCACGACGGTAGTCAATGTTGCTCTAATATTTTTTTCAGTGTAGTCGGCGTGTCGAAATTAAGGTTGACGTCCCAACATTCAAAATGGCGCCTGTTTTATTCAAATTTAGGATTGAAAACCAAGTAATTAGGTTATATTTAACATGGGAAATTTACTCGTAGTCCAAAAATGATGACAATAACCATGACAATAACATTCAAAATGGTGTCTCAGTATTTTGGACGGCGATTGTTTTCTAGAGTTTATGCTCTGAAACCATGCAATATGGATCTCCTTGGTTGTTGGAAAAGATATCCGGAGTCTAGGAATCCTGAAAATCCAAAATGACGTACGAAAACTTTGCGGTTTTATGACATTTCACTGTATGCAAAGGTAAGGTAAGGCAAGGAAAAGAAACCCGGCAATTGAAAATTTGTCTTAGATTTTCTGAATCACGAACATCATAATCATATTAAATGTGACCAAATTGAGTGGATTTAGAAAACAGTTTCCATTTTGTATTTATGTAAAAGTCATCAACATGCCATTTGAGTTTTGTTGAAAGGATATTCTAAGGTACGTGAAAAGCAAAATCACCGCTTGGTGGATTAATCTGGTTTTGCAATTTCACATGGGTGCTTTTAATTCGATGTCCTTAGACCAAGCCCACGCATGGGCTCCTTCAAGCGTTTTAACGTTAAGTAGAGCCGCCAACACAACGCGCGATCACACTACTGAGCGCTGCCTACAAGATACTCTCTCAAATTTTATGCCGCCGTCTATCACCGATTGCAAGAGAGTTCGTGGGGCAATATCAGGCTGGATTTATGGGTGAACGCGCTACAACGGACCAGATGATCGCCATCCGCCAGGTGTTGCAGAAATGCCGCGAATACAACGTGCCCACACGATGGATCGAGTGATGTGCGTAGTTCGAGTATCAGGGACACTCTCGAGTCCCTTCGAATCTCGCAGAGGGTTACGGCAAGGTGATGGTCTTTCGTGCTTGCTGTTCAACATTGCTTTGGAGGGTGTAATAAGAAGAGCGGGGATAAACACGAGTGGGATGATTTTCACGAAGTCCGTTCAGCTGCTTGGTTTCGCCGATGTTATTGATATTATTGCTCGTAAATTTGAGACGATGGCGGAAACGTATTGCTGTGTGCGTTCAAGATGCAAACGGAGCCCAAATGGGCTCCAAAAGCGGTAACACAGAGTTTCCAAAGGCAGCTCAGCAACCATAGTCAATGTCACCGCCAACCTAGGATTCAAAAGCTCTCACTGACATCGGGTTACTTGAAAGAAAATCTTACCGCATTTCGTGTACCCGTATTTGGTATTTGCGTTTTGAATGCACACAGCAATACATTCGACTAAATAGTGAACCCAGGCAAATCGGAGTAGTCATTAATGTGTCGAATACAAAGTACATGATGGCAAAGGGCTCCAGGGAGGAATCACCGCGCCCGCCACCCCGAATTCATATCGACGGTGATGAAATCGAGGCGATTGAAGAATTTGTGTACTTGGGCTCACTGGTGACCGCCGACAACGACACCAGCAGAGAAATTCAGAGGCGCATTGTGGCAGGAAATCGTTCTTACTCCGCAGAACTCTACGATCGAATAAAGTTCGCCGTAACACGACGTTAACCATCTACAAAACGCTGATTAGACCGGTCGTCCTCTATGGGCACGAAACATGGACCCTACGTGCTGAGGACCAACGCACCCTTGGAGTTTTCGAACGGAAGGTGTTGCGTACCATCTACGGCGGAGTGCAGATGGAAGACGGGACTTGGAGAAGGCGAATGAACCACGAGCTGCATCAGCTGCTGAGAGAACCAACCATCGTCCATACCGCGAAAATCCGGAGGCGGCTACTATGTACAGAAGAGGCCACCCCGGCCTTAGCCTGATCGGTAAGGTAAGTAAGCCTGGAGGAAGCCCTGTAGAATCCCTAGAGGAATTCCTGGAGGAATCCCTGGAGAAATTTCTGAAAGTATACCTGGAGGAATTCTTATATAAATTATGTGACGAATACCTAAAGTAATATCTGAAGTGATCTCATGAGGAAACTCTAGAAGACATCCTAGATAAATTTCTGGAGGATTCTTTGGAGAAAGTTCTGGAGAAATTCCTGAAGAAATTCTGGAAGGAATCCATTGAAAAAAAAATCAGAAGAAATCTTTCTAGAATTCCCAGAGGAAATCTTAGAGAATTTTAATGAGGAATCCTTGATGGAGTTCTTGAAGAAATCCCTGAAATAATTCCAGGAGCAATCCCTGAAGCAAGTTCCTGGGAAAATCTCTAGAGAGAATCCTGAAGAAATGTCTGAAGAAACTTCTAAACACATTCCTGACGTACAGGGGATAGACAAAATGATCGGGACAGGCAAAATTTTCACTTTTCAAAAAATGTTCAACTAGCTGTAACTTTTCGAAAAGTTCATCAAATATTCTAAAATTTTTACTGTAAGTTCATCAACTAGTTGTGTATCAGTGGTTCAAATTTGGGAAAGATCGGGCCATTCTCCACGAAGTTATAAAGATTCTTGGAAAAGGTAAAATTATCCGATAGCCAACTTTGAGCTGTTATATCTCCGGATTCAATGAACCGAATGGAATGAAATTTTGACCATTTATGACTTGTATAATGAGCTATGAAAAACCGTTGACGCAACTTAAAATTCTAAACACGGAAGAAAATTATAACGGTTAGAATATTGTCCTATAATAAAACACAAAATTATCCAAAATTTCAACATCATTTCAAAATTCAAGATGATAATCATAGTTCATTTAATTCCCCTCTAATTTATTTATATATGAATGTGTTCTGAAGGAAAGTAACAACATAGCCGTCAATAAATTGAAAAAGTAATGGAATACATATTAAAAATAGACCAATTTGCTAAAAAATCGTGAAAAAAATAAAATCGCTATAACTTTTTCTCTTGTTAAAAATTTCAAGTTAAGTTAAATGTTTTTCAGAGATCATTATATAAGTCATGAATGGTCAAAATTTCATTGCAATCGGTTCATTGAATCCGGAGATGTAGCAGCTCAAAGTTGGCTATCGGATAATTTTACCTTTTTCAAGAATCTTTATAACTCCGTGGAAAATGAGCCGATCTTTCCCAAATTTGGACCACTGATACACAACTAGTTGGTGAACTCACAGTAAAAATTTGAGAATATTCGATGCCCTTTTCGAAAAGTTACAGCTAGTTGAACATTTTTTGAAAAGTGAAAATTTTGCCCGTTCCGATCATTTTGTCTATCCCCTGTAACTCCTGGAAGAATTTTTGTATAAGACCCACGGGATCCCTGCACCCCAATTCCTGGAAAAATTACTGAAGAAACCTCCATAGGAATTCTGGGAGGAATTGCTGGAGAAATTTCTGAAAATATCCCTTGAGAAAATCCAGGAGGATTTCCTGGAAGAACCCTTGAAGAAATATCAGGAGGATTCCCTGGAGGATAATTACCTGGAGGAACCCCTGAAGCAATTCCTGGGCGAATCCCTGAAGGAATTTTTGGAGAAATGTCTGGAGGAATGAAAAAATCCTGATAGTATTCCTGAAGAATTTCCAGGAAGAATTGCTGACATAATTACATGTCTAGGAGCAATTCCTAGAAAATTTCCTGGAGGAATTTCTGGAAAAAATCCTTGGGTATTTCCTGCGGGAATTCCTGGATTGCCTGGCAGAATTCCTGAAGGTATTCCTGTGAGAATTGCATCTTGGAAGAATTACTAGATGAATTTCTAGAGGAATCTCCAGAAAAATTCTGGGAGATTTCTGTTTCTATAACTGGAAAATCTCTTGAGGAATTCCTGGAGCGGATTTCTGGAGGAATCTCCAGAGAGAAATCATTTAAGGAATTCCTGGAGCGGAGATTCTGAAGGAGTTCCTGAAGAAATCCCTACGGGAATCCTTGAAGAAATTTGTGAAGAAATCCCGGAGGAATATTTAGGGGAATCCCTGAAAAAAATCCTGAAGGTATTCCAGGAAGTTCTCCTCCTGGAAGAATTTCTGAAAAAAAAATCTTTAAAGGATTTCCTGGAAGAATCCTTGGAGGAATTTCTGGAGGATTTCATGAAGAAATCTACGAAGGATTTCTTGGAGAAATCTACGAAGGATTTCCTGGAGGAATCCATGGGAAAATTCCTGGAGAAATTCATGCAGAAATCTCTGGAGAAATTTCTGAAGCGATTCCTGATGGAATCACAGGAGAAATTTCTGGAGAATTCCTGGAGGAATTTCTGGAGGAGTTCCTGGAAAAGTTCCTGGATAAAATCCTGGAGGAATGACTGGAAGATTCTCAAAGATATTCCTGTGGTATTCCTGGAGGAATCTCTAGAGAAATTCCTGGAGGAATCCCTGAAAAATTACTGAAGGTATTTCTGGAAATTTTTTTGGAAGAATTTCTGAAGAAACCCTTAGAGGGTTTCCTGGAAGAATCCTTGGAAGAACTTCTGGAGCATTTCCTGAGGGAATCTTCGAAGGATTTCCCTGGAGAAATCCCTGAAAAAATTCATGGAGAAATTCGTGGAGAAATCCCTGGAGAAATCCCTGAAGCGATTCATGAAGCAATCTCAGGATAAATTCCTCAAATAATGACGTGGAAACCCTGAAAAAATCCTGAGGGTATTCCTGGAGAAATTCCTGGAAGAATTTCTGAAAAAAAATCCTGGAGAAATTGCTGACATAATTTCTGAAGGATGTCCAGGAGCAATTCCTGGATCAATTCCTTGAGAAATTACTGGACGAGTTCCTGAAGAAATTCTTGGGGTTATTCCAGGAGAATTTCCTGGAGGAGTTCTTGGACCAATAATTGGATTAAATGCTGGTGAAATACCTGGTGGAATTCCTAGAGGAATCTTTGTAGAAATTCTTGCAACCATTACTGGATGAATTCGAGAATCTCTAGCAAGAGGAACCCTGGGAGAAATTTCTGTAAAAATCCCCCAAGAATTTACTGGAAAATTTCTAGATAAATTCTCAAAAGAAATTCTGATGGAATCCCTGGGGGAATTCTTGGAGAAATTAGTGGAGAACTCCCTGGAAAAATCCCTGAAGAAGTTCCTGGGTGAACTTTTAGCGGAGTTTCTAGAGGAATCCATGCAGTAATTCCTGGAGGAAATTTTTTAAGAAAATCTAGAAGGTATTCCTAGAGTAAATCCTGGAAGAATTGATTAAGGAATCTTTGAAGTAATTCATGGAGAAATTCCTCGAGGAGACCTTGGAGAAATTCCTGAATGAAATCCTGGAGGAATGCATGCGTGGATTTCTGAAGAAATCCCAGGAAAAAATCTTAAAGCAATCCCAGGAGAAACTCCTGGAAGAACTCCTGCAGGGAATTTCTAAAGGAATTTCAGGAGGAATCCCTGAAGCAATTCCAGGAGGAATCCAGGAGGAATCGCTGAACAAAATTCCTGGAGAAATCTCTGCAAGAATCCAAGGAGGAATCCTTGGAAGATTGCCTGGAAAACTTCCTAGTAGAATTTCTAGGAGAATTCCTGGTGGAAATCTTGAAGAATTCCCTGAAGTATTGCCTGAAGAAATCTTTGGATGAATTCCTGAAAAACTCTCTGGAAAAAAACCCTGGAGGAATCCGTTGAAGATTTCCTGGATAAATTCTGTATCAATTCCTGGTGGAATTCTTGTAAGAATCCCGGAAGCAATTACTAGAGGAATCTCTGGAGGAATGCCTGGATAAGTCCTGAAGAAATGCATTGAGGAAAACCTGGAGGATTTCTTGGAAGAATCTCTTAAAAAAATCTTGTAGAAATTCTCGGAGGGATTTCTGGAGGATATCAGGTATCAGTAGGTCGGCTTCCGTGGCAGGAATTCCCAGAGGAATCCGTGGAAAAAATTAGAGGAATTCCTGAAGAAATCCGTGGATGAATTTCTTAAGAAATTCGTAGAGAAATACAAGGAATAATTTCTGAAGAAATCGCAGATGGAATTCTTGGAGAAAATCTGGAGGAGTCCTTAGAAGAGAAGGAATTCTTTAACAGTTCCTGGAAGAAGTACTGAAATATTTTCTGGAGGAGTTCCCTAAAGAATCTCTCTCTCTTCTTGGCGTAACGTCCTCATTGGGACAAAGCCTGCTTCTCAGATTAGTGTTCTATGAGCACTTCCACAGTTATTAACTGAAAGCTTCCTCTGCCAATGACCATTTTGCATGCGTATATCGTGTGGCAGGCACGAAGATACTCTATGCCCAAGGAAGTCAAGGAAATATCCTTTACGAAAAGATCCTGGACCGACCGGGAATCGAACCCGTCACCCTCAGCATGGTCATGCTGAATACCCGTGCGTTTACCGCCTCGGCTATATGGGCCCCTATTCCCTAAAGAATACAAAGAGGAAATCCTGAAGGAATCTTAAGAAGAGTTCCTGGGAGAATCTATTCCCGAGTGAAGCCCTGTAGAAAATCTTGGAGAAATCCATGGTGGAATCCCTGGAGGATATCCTCAAAAAATACCTGTAAGGATTAACGGAGGAATGTCTGGAAATACTACTGGAGGAATCTCTTGAAGAATTCCTGGAGGAGTTTCTGGAGGAATCTCTAGAGGCATTTCTGAAGGAATCCCTGGATGATTTTTTTTGAGAATTTCCTGCAGAAAATCCATGAGGAATTCCTTAGAAAATCCAGTGGCGATTCCCTAACCTCAAATCTACCTTTTCAACGGATGAGAATTCTTGAATTTTCTCAACAAACTGGTTTGTAATTTGTAGAAAATGACGAAAATAGCCGTTTCGGTCCATTTGCAATTTGATTCTGATCCTGAATCCTTCGCAATTGCAAGTTTTAGGGTCATGAACAGGTAAAAAGTGAGGTTACGAGACGCCACTGAGAAAATCCCAGGAAAACTTTCTTAACAAATTCCTGGAAGAATTTCTGTTGAAAAAAAAAAATATGGAGGAATCCATGTCTGCAATAATTTTTAGTCGAATTATTGTTGGGATCTTTGAATGGACTCAAAAAAGATTATTTTGTACAATGTTTTAAGGAACTCATGAATTATTTTTAGCTAATCTTTGATAAAATTTCCTGTAAGGTTTTCTGGAAGATATTCTTGCTCTGAACCTCTATAGATATCCCAGGATAAATTTCCGGAGGAATGTCTGGTGAAACCCAAAGATGAATTCTTGAAAAAATCTGAAGGAATCGTGGGAGGAATTCTTGGTGAATTTATTGGAACAATCCCTGAAACAATCACTATCGGGACCCTGCAAGATGCCCATGGGAGAATTCACGAAGGAGAAACTCCTGAAGAAGTCCATTGTGGAATTTCTGAAAGAATCCCTGAAGAAGTTCCTGAATAAATGCCTAAAGGAATTTCTGAAGGTGTCCTTGAAAGTATTCGTAAAGAAATCCCAGGCATTTTGCTCTTAGCATGACGTTTGTTTGAATTGAACACTAGTGAAAATTCGTGTTGCAGTAGCACATAACTGCAATAATCTTTGGATAATCTTTGAGTTGGCTCGACATTAAAAAATAAATCTGAACGCCAAGAAGGGGGGGGCACGCCCCCCATGCCCCCCTCTGGCTAATCCATGAACACCCTCGATCAAGCTCACCCAAGTCTCTATGAAGTTGAGTTAAGCTGTTCGCTTCAAAGACACTGCAGATCTTTCAGGGTTGGATTGTTGGCCTGCTGACTACGTAGCTCTAAGCGCAACGATTCAATAAATTGACTGGAGTTTCATCGAAGCATAGAACTGCATCAACAGTACAGTAAAATTGTTCAACGAAGTATCGTAAATGGTGCTATCATTGACTGCCTTTTATTCCCGATAGATGAAATAATTTTACAAAGTGGCAGATAGGCAATCGCAATCCAAAAAAAAAATCAGGATTATCCGTCAGATAATCCAGTGGGTATGGTATTCGTTATGAAATTACATTCTTCAAAAGGGGTGAAACTAAAGCAGAACAATTATGTTTGAATATTTATATCATAACAAAGACTTCTAAAAAGAGCCAACTCAATTAAAATGAACTGCATGTAAATCCTAGACCATAGAAAGCGATACAAATTGATTTTTCTTGTAATATTCCTTCCAATCCGCAGCCAAAAGAAGTCAACCGTTTCTGAGAAGCAATATCATAAACCGTTTACAAGTAAATCGACAGCGACTAATGCGGAACGCGGGGGCTCAAGACAGAGAATATTAAGAGTTTGATTGCTGCCCATGTTCACTGGCTCTTATACATTCAAAGTGCTCCCAAAGGAATGATAGACGCACAATTGAGGTAGAGTGTTGGCTTGGAAAATTGCCTGGAAAAGGTACAAACGGTTGTGGGTTGGTTGGCTGGATGATGTCTTGTTCTACTCCCGCTTCCTAGCGTTGGCCTTACTGCAAATTGAAACGCTGCGCTACTAGGCTGGCAGGGAAAAAGATCAGGAAAGTTGCGAGCGAAGCTTCGCTCTGTTTATCTTGCCGTGAGCCATAATAATATCCAATGACGCGGTGGCTGTTCAGCGCTAGTAGCACCGAAGAAGGTAACAGAGCGCCATAGCTTGGAAGGGCTCACCCTTGGGCTCACCGCATCGGGCAAAGCCCTGGAAAGGATCAATGCGAGGCGTTCACTTTCTACATGGCAGCGAAACCACTGCTTCTCCAACATCCATTAGGCGCAATCTAATAAAGTAAATTGGATGAGCATGGCTCCACGGGGGACAATGTTTCTATGCGACACGCCAGTCGTTGGATAGTGGGTAAAGCTGGTGATGAAATCAGTGCTTTTGTCGATCTGAAATCGACGATTTCAATGTATTTTTGACGATTATTGAATGATGCTGACTCCTTGAGTATTCTTGACGATTTTAGTAGATTCTGTTTTTTTTTTCTCTTGAAAATGTAGTGTCTATCAGAGTAGAACATTAAACGGGTGCAACTACTCTCACAGATGCAACGGCTTCCGTGATTATTCAGTGGACGAGCGAATGCATAATCAGTACCTTTATGTTCCCTCAGGCACTTATTACGCATGGAAGAAGAATATTATCAGCATTTTAACACAGGGCGATGCCAGATAGTTCCATCAGTCTTTTCTTTAAGGGCAGTAGATCAGGCGATCTTGCTGCAATAGCAACAACGGATGGTAACCAAAAGCAAAAACGAATTTGATAACTGTATGGATACGAACTTTTATGAATATCACAAATAACAGTGACTTTATTGCACATCTTTGTGAAAAGCATTTTCCATGCTGACAAACAGTGTAACCAAAAAAAGTGCCTAGGAAAGCAATCCATCACGCTCATGTCCATGTTATTGACTTAACTCGTCCTACTGTGTTAGAACAACCACTGTACTGTACCCCAGATTTACACTTATCAAAAACCCATCCACTAGAGTTGTACCACACTGCGAACACTTGTAGGTATGTAGTATCTATCTCCTGTGACGTTTCCGCCGAGATCACCGTATAGTTCATCCATGAGCGCTGCCATCAAGCACCATTAGAATTGACCCACCCCACCCGGATAGATATACGGATGGTTTTGATCCGTAACAAATAAATCACCACAGGCGTAAAGTCCATCCAAACATGAATACCAAACCATGTAACCTAGATGCCACCGGGGCTTACATTTTGACACGAAAAAAATCACAGTTTGATTTGGTGTCCCGGTCATGTGGTGTTTGTCGATGGAAAAATAACAGCGGGTAGTCGAGCTCACTGCGTGTTTTCGTTTGTGCCTATCTATTGCAGCAACCCTTCTGGCTTTATTGCAAACATGGCACTACAATCCTAATGCCTTTTGGAGTGATTAAAAAGTTTGACCATTTTTTCCCCGGTTTTTTCCCCAAGGTCCATTGATGGGAAAACAAGGTAGACTTTACCATTGGTTCCCGTGGCAGCTAAGTTGATGCCCACAGTTGCACCTAGTAGTTGTCATGACGGGTGGGAAGTCGACCGACGACGACGGCAGGAATGGGAGATATCGATTTCACTTCATGATATACCTATTGTAAGGATGCGCCTGCCACCTTTCCGCGGTAATTGTAATTCAATAGCGGCCCTTTGAAATGGCGGAGAGACGATTTGGTGTGAACAGTAAGTGCACGCATTTTGTTGTTATGCAGATATGCTATTTGATAAAAACTTTGTAACAAAAGACGTAAACAGAGAAAATCGATGGTGATAAAGTTCGACATTTCAATATAAACGCAGACAATTAGCAATATTCAAGTGCTATTTCTCCACTAGCCAGATAGGAAGCAATTGAATTTTGATGGACTGGATGGCGCATTAAAAGAAACTAAAGGAACTTTAAGGATCGTTGGATTTCCGTCATCCCATCAACAAATCAACAGTTTCATTAGCGATATATCGGTGGATGTCATCGGTAATTCAGCTTTATTGAAGAATCGGTGAGTTCATTCCATGTAAATTATACTGGGACAAATGCAAAAATGTCCAAAATTACACAAACTTGTTCCCGAGGGTATCAAGTGATATTCTTTCAATTCTGAGCCAAATCGAACGGATCTACCCGACGTGCTGAATGAGAGACTGTCCATCCAATTTCCCATATATTTGGACTGAAAATCCCATACAAACCTTCAACGCATTTGGGCCAACTCAGTTGTTAACCGATTGAGCTGAAACTTTCACAGATTGTTCTTCTCATTCAAAGGCACGATTCTAGAGGGTGCCCCGTGAACTTTGACATTTTTTCTAACCATACAAATGTGGGACGGTCTAATGTAAATGTTGCAAAAAAAACTTTTTGAAGACTGGAAGAGAGAGTTGTGGTCCCCAAGCCGAAGATCTTCATAATCATTACAATTTTCAGATTGCGATGATTGACGATCGGATATGCTCCAGCAGACTGCAATGTGTTTGACGAACCGTGTTAAAAACCTGTTGCTCAAAAATTTAAATGCCGCTATGGTGGAGCCTCGTAGCCGTGCGGTTAGGGTCACCAAGCTTCTAATCGCACCATGCTATGGGGTGAGGGCTCGATTCCCGCTCCGGGCAAGGAAACTTTTCGTAAGGATAGTTTCACCTCCGTATCCACTGGTGCATGTTCCCTGTGTCCCTTGTCTAGTGTTAAGTTTCATTCAATCTGTACAGCTTCTGGCTGAAGGCGGTGTCCGCGCCTTTTTTTTTAAACCCCCATGAAATTAACCCGGCAGCAGTGCAGCCCTTTTGAACCTCTCTGGTAGCAACTTTCGGCGGCGGAGGCTTGAGCCGGTGTGACTGAAATTTGACCACCATTATCAGTACGATCTCGAATTAGTAGTCTGAGCTTCTCCATGACCGTTGGTGATATATGTACATTATTACATTTGCTTCTTCTTCTTCTTCTTCTTCTTGGCGTAACGTCCTCACTGGGACAAAGCCTGCTTCTCAGCTTAGTGTTCTTTGAGCACTTCCACAGTTATTAACTGGGAGCTTCCTCTGCCAATGACCATTTTGCATGTGTATATCGTGTGGCAGGCACGAAGATACTCTATGCCCAAAGAAGTCATGGAAATTTCCTTTACGAAAAGATCCTGGACCGACCGGGAATCGAACCCGTCACCCTCAGCATGGTCATGCTGAATACCTGTGCGTTTACCGCCTCGGCTATATGGGCCAGTTATTTATTCCGGGTCCGTCACTGCAACCAGTTACTGTACCAGTTATCGATTTTGATATAGGTTTTTAATGTTTTCTTAGAAGCTTAGAAACAGATATTAAATTTGATAATAAGATCACACTGTTTAGACTTAGGAATCACTGAATGAATTCCAAAAGAAATTCCGGTGGAATTTCAGGAGAAAACTTGAAGGAACTGCAGAAGGAATCCCTGGAGGCCAGAACTCGTGGAGAAATCTCTAAAATAACTCTTGGACTAATCCCTGCAGGAACTGCTGTATGCAATCCTGAAGGAACTTCTGCAGGAATCTCTGGGGGGGTCAAGAAACTCTCTTAGAAAGATCTTTGCAAAAACTTCCACAGAAATTCCTGATTGAAATTTTAGATGAATTCGAGGAGAAATTCCAAAGAATTTCTAAGAAAAATCATTTAGGCAGCATCCATGTATTACGTAATGCTAAAACCGACATTTCTCGACCCCCCTCCCCCCACCGCGGTGCACCGTAACGTTTTTTTGTATGAAAACCCTAAAATGATTGTATCGGCCGTAACGCTCGGCCGTACTCCCCCCCTCAACCTAGAGCGTTACGCAATTTGTGGACGGCGCCATAAGGATATCCAGGAGGAATCCTCGAAGGAATTCAAGGAGGAAAAATCCAAGAGGAATCTCTGAAGGAGTTCCAGTAGAAATCTCCAAAGAAGTTCCAGCAGGAATCCCCGAAAGAATCCCTGAAGGAAATTCTTAAAGATTCCCTGAAAGAAATCCAGGAGGAATTCTTGTAGAAACTCCATCTTTCAAGGCAATCCTGGAGATATCCTTGGTTAGAGTTCAAAGGAAATTCTGTAGGAATTCCTGAAGGAACTTCTCCAGGAATCCGCTTAGGAACTCCTATCAAAATTTTAAAAGGAACTCCTAGATTTATCGCTGAAAACACTTCTGGTGGAATATCTTATTTCTCGTGGATCCTCCTGTAAGAAACTCTGAAAGAACTCTTGGAGAGATCTCTGAAGGAACTTCTGGAGGAATCTTTGAAGCAAGACGAAATCACTGAAGAAACAAGTACAAATTTCCGTCCGTGAGCATCAACAATCAATAACATTGGTAAGTTATGGAAAAGTAATGATGTCGTCGCCGATAACAGTTTTTGAAGAACTCCTTATATCTCCTTATAATACAATGTCGAGTAAGCATTACCATGCTTACATCCATCCAAGGTCACACATGAAATAGACATCACGTTAGCGATCCGAACAGTGGATTTTGATCCATCCAGGGTTGTGCGTATCAGCCTCGTTAGTGTCGCCAGAAAACTGTGTTCTGATATTATCTGCCAAAGCTGATTTCTTCTCG
Organism: Aedes albopictus; assembly: GCF_035046485.1. Taxonomy (NCBI): domain Eukaryota; kingdom Metazoa; phylum Arthropoda; class Insecta; order Diptera; family Culicidae; genus Aedes; species Aedes albopictus. The sequence goes on along the minus strand of NC_085136.1, from coordinate 150,025,153 downwards.
CTAAATCGAACTCTGTTTTCTTATTTTATTTGATACTTGATACTTGATGGGCTACAACTCGTAGCGGTGAGTCTAGAATGAAGCATTCGCCTCCACTGGTCTCGATCCTGGGCCAATCGCTTCCAGCCGCCCTGAACGTTTAAAGCCCTTAGGTCCTCCTCAACTACAAAAAGCCACCGTGTGCGCGGACTACCACGAGCCGACGGCCCCTTCCTGGTTCTCTGCTGACATGGTTTTAGCTTGTCGTTCCTCCGGCGTACGAGCTACGTGCCCAGCCCACCGCAGCCCGTCGTGTCTTATTCGCTTCACTATATCCATCTCTTTATATACTTGGTACAATTCGTGGTTCATACGACGCCACCAGATGCCGTCTTCCAGTTTACCGCCGAGTATTGTTCGCAGCACTTTATGTACGTTCGAAGACTCCAAAGACTCTCCGATCAGCTTCTCTTAACGTCCACGAATCATGGTCGTATAAAGCGACCGGAAGAATCAGAGTCTTGTACAACGCGAGTTCTGTCTTCGTTTGCAGCCTACGGGACTTCAGCTGGTTTAGCAGACCGAAAAAAGGCCCGATTCACACTGCAATCCGTCTTTTCACCTCACAGGTAACATCATTATCGCACGTTACTAGAGTATCAAGATAAACAAATTCGTCCACAACATCAAACTTTTCACCACCTAGCACCACTTTGTTACCGCCACCACGGCCGGACCGACGTTGACCACCAGAAATCTTGTACTTTGTCTTTGTGGTGTTAATCATTAGTCCAATCCTCGCAGTCTTCCTTTTAAAAGCTATGAACGCCTCTTCCAAGGCCCGACGGTCGATCCCGATGATGTCGATATCATCCACGAAGCCCAGGAGCGACCTCGTGACAATGGTTCCGCTCCTTTGCACACCAGTTCTCCTTATCGCTCCTTCCAGCGCTATGTTGAACAGTATGTTCGAAAGAGCATTGCCCTGATTTAGTCCGATTAAGGTTACGAACGATGACGAAATTTCATCCGCAACCCTTACACTTGATTTTGAACCGTCAAGCGTCGCACGAATCAGTCTAATCAGCTTCGCCGGAAAACCATGTTCGATCATAATCTGCCATAGCTCGTTTCTCTTCACTGAATCGTACGCCGCATTGAAATCAATAAACAGATGGTGGTTCTGCAAGTTGTACTCCTGAAATTTATCGACAGTCTGCCGCAGGGTGAACATCGTTGATCGGCCCTCACGAAAACCCGCCTGATATTCACCGACGAAGCACTTCTCAATCGGCCTCAGAGATACCGTGCTTGAGAAGCTCGATCGGGAGTTCGTCCTTCCCAGCAGCCTTATTGTTCTTCAGCACTCTAATGGCTGTCTAGACCTCGTCTAGCGCTGGAGGTTCCACAGTTTTTTTTTTGTCTGTATTAACGAGATTTTTAGCCTTAAGTTCATCTCGGGATCCACGCTTTACTTCCCTACCGAAGGAAGAACTCACATTTTGCGAGTTTGTCGGGAGTGGGATTTGTAGAATACGAGGTGTTCGGAATATTTAGGGATACCAAGTTCTTACAGTTTAGAATAATATCTAATCTTTGACACACATGTTTATTATCGTTCTTTTCGCTGTCACTCTCCGAGTCTAACTGCCTATCAAACTCAACGCTTACTATGTTCTTCCAAACCCAACACTTTATGCTTAGAGTCAGACCCTACAATCCCCCCTAGCTTTTATAATAATAATGTGGCATTATTTCAATAGTTCATGTGCTCAATTATTTCCATCGAATGATATTTGTTCTGAGATATACGCAACATATTTTTATGCTCTAATGCTACTAGAATACTGAAACCCTAGTTGTGTATTGTTTCGACTATAGTATAGTATAACCGTAGAGTATAACTATGTATGTATATTGCAATACTATCCTATAACCCAACTATATGCTAATGATTCTGGCACAAATCGTGTTTCCTATATTATAACCCACCTGGTTTCCTACCGTTGAATTACTTTTCCAATGTTGTCTTCCGAATCATTCAATAACTAGTTTAATACAAATGCTTGTCGACTCCAACATCCTATTCTATAACTCTTACATATAACATTTTTTAATCTTTGAATGCATTGTTCTTATTGGACATTTGTGACCTCAAGGATCAGTAGATCGGCTCCAGAGGCATGTACACCTCCACGTCTGTGGCTTTGTATATCTTCATCCTCAGTCTTCAGTATATTGTTGTTAGCGATTGTTCTGCCTGCATGCACATCAACCAGGCTCTTCCAAGTTCCAAGGTCTATTCTTCTCCTTCTTAAAACATGTTCTTTAAGTTGGCTGCAAGAGAAAAGTCGGGTGTATAGAGGTATATTACGTATCTTACTCAAAACTAATATTCAAGGCAAACCAATATCTTCATGCACCTGACCACGAACACATCCAGGGAATCTCTAAAAACAATATCTTCGACAGGGACTGGATACTAAAATATATAAATATTATAAATATTAAAAATTGATAGATTGTGGTCACAGTCGGTAGATCCAGTGATACTTTTTTTTATTTTGTATTCTGTTCACTTCTAACCATTTCTTTTAAGTTTAACTCCAGAATGTCCCTCAAATATAATTTTTAAGACAATTACCGATTAAGTTAAATAAATTTATAAAAAACATTAATACAGAAATGCTTTACGAAGTTTATAATTTTCTCAAGTAGAATTTCTTTTTATTTCTATTTCTCCTAATAAACTAATAATGAAACTGTCATCTGTGTTTTGAAAAGATTTGTTTCAAGTAAAGCGCCTACGGCTGCATATTCATCATGAAAAATTCTTTTATCTACTTAAGCACCTCAAAACGATGCAGGTTTGGTTGTAGAATTCTTCAAAAGATTCGATTTTCAACAATCCTTCGAATGCTTTTAGTTCGATTTAGTCAATCCTTCAAACCCTACTGATCCTCACTGAATCCTGGTTTGTATTCCGCTATCATTTGAACACTATTGGTTCGATATTAATAATTGAAGGTATGCAGCTTACCGTTTCAATTTTAACAATCCTTTGAACTATATTAATTCAATTTCATCCATTCTTCGAACGCATGCGGGTTTGGATTCAACAATCTTTCGCTTAAAGATTCAGCTTTAACGATCCATTGAATGTTAATAACTCGTTTTCGATACCTTGAACGAACCAATAAATAAACCTTGAATCGAAACAGTAGGATTTTGACAATCCTTCGAACGCTACTTGTTAGATTTTAACAAATCTTCGAGCGCTACTAGCTCGATATTGAAAATCCTTCAAACGCTACTGGTTCAACTTGAAAAATTCTTAGAACACTACTAGTTTGATTTGAATATCCTTTCGAACGCTACTGGTTCGATATCGATAATCCTTCGAACGCTACTGGTTCGATTTTTTTTTACAAAAATATTTGAACGCTCCTGGTTCGGTTTCAATAATCCTTCGAACGCTACTGGTTCGATTCCGACAATCCCTCAAAGCGCTACTGGTTCGATTTTGACACTCCTTCGAACGCTACTGGTTCGATTTCAATACTCCCTCGAACGCTTCTGGTTCGATTTTGACAATCCTTCGGACGCTCCTGGTTCGATTTCAACAATCCTTCGAACGCTACTGGTTCGATTTGAATAAATCATCCGAAGGCTACTGGTTCAATTTTGACAATCCTTCGAACGCTACTGGTTCGATTTCAATAATCCTCCAAACGCTACTGGTTCGATTTCAGTAATCCTCGGAACGCTCCTGGTTCGATTTCAATAATCCTTCGAACGCTACTGGTTCGATTTTGACAATCCTTCGAACGCTCCTGGTTCGATTTCAATAAATCCTTCGAACGCTACTGGTTCGATTACGACAATCCTTCAAACGCTACTGTTTCGATTTTGACAATCCTTCGAACGCTCCTGGTTCGATTTCAATAATCCTTTAAACGCTACTGGTTTGATTTCGAAGATCCTTCGAACGCTACTGGTTCGATTTTGGCAATTCTTCGAACGCTACCGGTTCGATTTCAATAAATCCTTCGAACGCTACTGGTTCGATTTTGACAATCCTTCGAACGCTCCTGGTTCGATTTCAATAAATCCTTCGAACGCTACTGGTTCGATTACGACAATCCTTCGAACGCTACTGTTTCGATTTCGACAATCCTTCGAACGCTCCTGGTTCGATTTCAATAAATCCTTCGAACGCTACTGGTTCGATTACGACAATTCTTCGAACGCTACTGTTTCGATTTTGACAATCCTTCGAACGCTCCTGGTTCGATTCCAATAATCCTTTGAACGCTACTGGTTTGGTTTCGATGATCCTTCGAACGCTACTGGTTCGATTTTTGGCAATCCTTCGAACGCTACCGGTTCGATTTCGACAATCCTTCGAACGCTCCTGGTTCGATTTCAATAAATCCTTCGAACGCTACTGGTTCGATTTCGATTATCCTCCATATCCTGCTGGTTCAAAATAAGAATTTTTCTAACACTACTAACACTATAAAAAATAGGTGAATGCTACCGATTGTTTCCCAATTGTAAAAGGTCCACAAACACTGCTGATGAATTTTCATCCTTATTCGAGCTTTGTTAAACATCAAATACTACTAATGGGAAATTCCTTTTAATGAATGTTACCACTTCGTTCCAAACCATGAACGCTACTCATTCGTTTCAATCCGTGATCACTACTGGTTCACGTCAATCAAAGAAAACTAGTTCATTCTATAATACAGAAACTCCAACAGTTGTTTCCAATAGATGGACGCTTCCAGTTCATTCTAAAGGTGCAACTACACTGTTTCTAATTATGCCAAATATTTACCATTACAGTCCGACATTCTTCCAAGGTTTCTATGATTCACTTTGCGTTGATTATTTGATCTTATTTGCCCAAATATATGTCATGCCTAATGGGACCTTAATCCGTGAACGCTACTGCTTCATCTCAATTCATTCCATCCGAACGTAAATGGTTTGTTAGGTTTTTCGCACCTACCATGGCGTAGTGCACGTTCAGCGTGCTTGTCTGGGTCATAAATATTCCCAACATCCTACCAGGGTGCACGCTACTAGAATCTTCTCTATACCTCAGCGCTACTGGTTCATGCCAATTTGTTAACCCTACCGGTCAATTTCAATTCGTGAATACTGCTAGTTCATTACAAACCAGTTGTATAAACTAGCTCATTCGTGATCATGAACGTTACTGCTTCATTTCAACCTTGAGCGTTACTGGCTCATTTAAATCACAAAACGCTGCTGGTTTTACAGCTCTCACCAAAAACGCCCCGAGATCCAAAAAACTTTTAACCCTTATTTGGCCGACAAGGTACCCGTGTACCCAACGCCCATTTGAAAAGCACGGTGTGGAAAAAATCAAAAAGTTTGTCGGACAGATAAAGGTTAAACAAACCCTGTCCACACAAATACTTTGGGTTAAAATAGTCACAATGCCAATTATCCTCCAATTTGTTTAGTTTCACACTTCAAGAATAATCCAAATTTATGTTCCTCTATTGACATTTTAGTTCGACAAGGTATCAGAAACTTCTTGATACTAATATGAGCTCAACACTTCCAGCAAAATAAAATCAAACCTTTTCAAGATTACCGTTATGTTTAGAAACTATCATTAACTCAAGCAATCTCGTTTTCGACTACTTAGAGCGACTCACGCTCACGCTGTATACCACAAGCCCACATTTTTCGTGTACTCAGTAACCGTGGCGACCTTTCCCGGGTTAAATACATCTAATTTCATTCCCAGTTTATATGTTTGACGATGAACAGGAGTTATAAGCCATAATTGCTTATATTATATGTTCTATGAATGGTATATGAAGTCAATTACGCATTATTAATAAAAAAAAAAAAACTAGCATTCACTTTCGGTTTATACCAAAATTTACTTATTTAAGAAAGCATTCAGAATATATTTGTTATATTTTTTCTTTCTGGTTTGAACATCTTATATAAACCTTAACAAAATCCAAGGTTCACCCACCACCTTTTGGACAAATGCAATCAAGACATTTACAAAAAATATCAGTGTAACAATGAATGCGGTAGAAAATACCACATTAACCATATAATTTAACACCGAGACAATCATTCGATCACTTCTTAAAAATGAATAAAATAAAAACAATTCCTCATTATAATATTTTTTTAGTTTTATTTTGGAAAAAAATATCCTGATGTAGAAAGCACCAAATTTTATTGCCAAAAATATTAAACAACTACATCAAAAAACCAGTGCTTTCGCTGATCAATCAGCGTTTTCGTTAATTTCCTCTGTGTACTTATTGAATCCGATAAATCGTCAGGTTTTCACACTACACAGTTAAGTAAACGGGTTGGCGGAGCCGTTGCCATGGTTACAGTTACTCCCACTAGATTTTCACAATAACGACAACATACCTTCAATAGTCTCTTAATCGGGGCCCGTTGCAGAGGTGGTCACATATTCGCTTCTTAAACGGATGGTAATGGGTTTGATTTTCAGCCCCGGTACTTTCGCCAGTTGCTCTTCCCCCCCGAGAGCAGCTGGCAATGGCCCCCTTCTGAGCGAATGGCTGTAATGGATCCTCAATCGGAACTGTACTATTTATCGAACGCGTTTTTTTTCTCTTTCATCTCTTGTCTACAATTTTATTCAGCAAATCATTTTTTTTAACTCTTCACTTGTCAGCAACTAAATTTCAAACCAATGACACTCTCACGGCTGATCAAAATCACTCTCGCACAGAAAACGGAATTACTTCATCATCACTTCTCCTTTAGGGTACATTTAAATCGTCACTTGATGGATGTGTGTTTCACTATTTATCCTCGTCGCCAATTGTAGAATACGAGGTGTTCGGAATATTTAGGGATACCAAGTTCTTACAGTTTAGAATAATATCTAATCTTTGACACACATGTTTATTATCGTTCTTTTCGCTGTCACTCTCCGAGTCTAACTGCCTATCAAACTCAACGCTTACTATGTTCTTCCAAACCCAACACTTTATGCTTAGAGTCAGACCCTACAGGATTCGATCCCAGGTCCTCGGCGTGATAGTTCCACAGCTTGTCCGTCATCGTCGATTCGAATTCTGTCTGTCGCTCTTCCATCCCCACCGTTCAACAACTCCTCGAAGTTCTCTCTCCACCTGGCAGCCACCATTGTTTTGTCTGTCAGTAAGTTTCCTCCACGGTCGTTGCACACAGATCGAAAAAAGAGTGTAAAATTCTGTGACATGTGATGCACATAATTGGAGCGTGGGATATCGTAGAAGTTTACATGACATATCATGTAAAGTTCATGAAATATCATGTAAACTTCCATTACATGTCATGTAATTCTACATGACTCTGAGAGTTTACATGACATATAACACAAATTTACATGATATATCATGTAAACCATCATAACATTAAGTTTACATGAGTAAAATGAAGTTTACATGACGTGTAAATCTCATTATTTTTATCTGTGCACATGACGGAAGAAGGCGCTGTTTTTCTCCGCACGCCATTGACAGTTTTGTAAAACCTCCGCATATCATTCTGCTCCATACTCATTTTATTTACGTTTAGATAAAACATTCAAATTATTAGCGTGTTGTTTGACTGAATGGGTTTAAAACGTGTTGAGGTAAAAATGGTTGCAAAAATTTGATGATTATTAAATACAATCTATCTTCTCAAACAGTGAATGAGATAAATTGAGCAATAGTTCAATGTCTGGCTGTGATACTATCGCATGCCAATGCAATATAACGATAGTTAAAGTACAGCCCTCATACACCACAAAACCACAGCCAACCGAACAAATAATCTTGAGGCGTGCCCAACGGCAAACGCACTGTTTCCGCCATCTTTATTCTGCAACTGACGGAAACTCACCATTCCATTAAACTGCTGCCAATGAATCCATTCCATTTAAATTGACGCCCTTGTCTACGCAGAGTACACACTCCCGCACCGCCGCTTGAGCAGCCAGCAATTCAATATTTTAGAACTGAAATCGAATTACCAAGCGAATGATGAAGCTTCCGCATGGTTTGGTTTCACCGAACGCGCTCTCGCTCCGGCCATTCCGGATTGGATGGTTTCAACAGATTGCGATTGCATCGCAGCCAGTCAGCCAGCGGACTGCCACCGCTGCGCCGCCACGACAGAAGAAAGCAATTTCCTCTCGATTTGCAAAATTTACGCAAATTTCTATTCGTCTCATCACCGGGCTTTGGCAGACGACGACGAGACCGCATCCTGCTGCGATACCGTCCGTTGCGTCGTGTCACCGCACCGTCTTGTCACTCCGAAGCTGCAGAATACCTAGACCTCTGTTGGTCCTCCCGCCCGCCAACGAATACGGCGCGCGGCGGTATGCATTGATGTGGCATTACTTCTAGCTTCGATGACGCCCAATAGGTGCTTGAAGTGTTGGAAAAAAAGGTGAGCGATCAGGTGGCTTTTAAATTAAATTTGTGCTGATAGGAAATTGTGAAAACATTGAACTGTAAGCGGTCGGAATTGGTATGCAGTGGCACCGATTGCGATACTGATTTCGAATTGATATTTTTTTATATTACCTCGTGGTGAACTAAAAAACTTAAGAAGAAACCGTTTGTCTGAACAAAGTGTGGCAGATGAGTACCGTCGAAAGCTTGATGAACGAATAAGGAGAATCTAAGTAGATGACAACTCGACAACTACAGCAATCTTTAGGAATCAGACTACATAGCGGTGCACACAGCAACGCGGTAGCGAAAGGTTGTAGGTACTGCTCAAAGAATGCCCAGAAATGGTTGTGTCTATTATGATTGCGGATGAGAAGAACGCTGCTAAAACAGTAGTGTGAATAGAATGTCATTTTCTGAGGCACAAAACAGTATGAAACAGAATAATATGCAGACATTTTACGTAACTATCATGTGCGGAGAAAAATAGCGCCGCCTCAAATTACATGCTGAGAGATAGAAAAAGCGACTCCATTGCACGTTACGAACACGATAGTTATTTGCAGTTTAGAAATATCTTAGGGTAGAAGAAGTCCAGAAAGACTAGAAGAGACCGTTCCAGTGGATATTTCGTGGTTCGATGAAAAATCAACGGAGTCAATTTCCGACCAAGTAATTAAGTAAATACCAAAGCCGTTCAAAAACACGATGCATTTTGTCAGGGAATCAAACCCAGACAGCCTTAGCGTTAAATACCAGCGCGTATATCACTTCAGCTATACGAACCGTCTAATAAAAGCATGGCATTGAATCAGGTATCAGTAGGTCGGCTCCAGAGGCACGTTCTCCTCCATTTGGGAAACTTGTGCCATCGCCATGAATACGAGCTTATTCATCCTTTACCTGAGGGAGAGGGAAGGGAGGAATAAGGGATGGGATAGGGAAAGGGAAGGTAAGGTAAGGGAATAGGGTCGACATAATCGCATAAGCGTACCACAACGGGTTCAAACAGCGCCCTGAAAAGGGCGCTGTAAAACGCATAAAGCGTAAAGTAAGCCTATAGCTACTTCCACAGTCGGATTCTCAGCTAAGATATACAAATGAAGCAGCCTGTGAGGCTTGTGATGGACAAAATCATAAGTAGGAAAACCACATTACCTTAACTTAATTGCGTTTCTACTACGAGATTCCTCAAAAGTGATGGCAAGACTCCCACATGGGGGCGCCCACAAACACTCAATTTCCTAATCGCTGATTGACGTAATGCCGAGACGAGAAGTTGGTTTTTGAGCATTTGGTAAATCCAATTTGAAATCATTGAAAGATAAATAGGACAATCCGTGCGGCTTCCAATATGGAATCGAAAAATACGTGTTCAAAATTGTCATGCAAATCCAAGAAAACACCCAAACAAAATTGTTTTTGAATGAATGCTTTTCCGATATCATAAACAACATTGTGTATTTATACAAATCACAGTGGACTTTCCATTTTGGTAAGCATGCTGGTTCCCATGGAGAGGAATGTTTGTAAGAAAAACACCACAAGTGTGATGCTCGACAAAGCGTTCTAATCATTTAAGAAGAAAGAGCTCAAATTGATAGGTCTGATCTTCGTACGATTCATTATCCACTTACGGAATAAACTTGACAGTATAATCCCACCAAGATTTGGGAATAGCAAGGCTGCAAACAAGCAGTTTTATCAAAACATTTTGGGGCTCAAGGCATGACACGCGAGTTACCATTTCAATTTTACTGAAAGTAGCAAACATCGGGTCAAACGCAAAATGCGGAACAATATAGGTATAAATTAAAGCATTACATCTACATAGAAATCCCCTTACGAATGTAAGGTTCTTGGACCAAAGCTCTTATTTTATGCTGAAGATTGATCTGAGCTGTCATAACCATAGCCACTACCCAAACTAGGCACGATCAAACTCTTACAATCACAACACAAGAAAAAAGAGCAGCGATAAAACCAATTCGGTGTCGATTTCAGAACGCCAGAGACGAAGATACACAGAGGACACTGTGAAGAACGCATAATGCGAAAAGCCATATAGGTTATAATTAAAGCTTTGACAATGTTATTAAAATTAAATGCTGGAATAAATATTCGAAACAGGAGTTATCGAATCTTGTAGCAAGAAGCATGGGTTTTCAAAATAATACCGGTAACTTGGATCAAAAAGCAACTGTTTTAACTGACACTTTAAAAACATGTACCAATAAATTAGTTGAAGAAAAGTTTATATCTCTAGGCAAATCAAACAGCTAGAACAGCCTAGATCTATTACGTCTTAAGCGTAAAAGAGATAACCTGTACAAGAAGTGTTTACGAAATGATAATGATAATGTTTGGACTAGGTACAAAATCGCGCGAAATAAGTACCGTCGATGGGGGTGACAATGGGTCTGGGGGGTGAGATTGGGTCAAAACGGAGAAACATAAAATTTGAAATAGCTCATCAACTATCGCTAATTTATATTGAAAACTTCATATTATTTCAAAGAGGAGATGTTTTTACACGTCATGATGCAGAATAAGATGTTTAGCAATAATCGTTTTTTGTTAAAATTGTGGCTAAACTTATATGATGAAACTACTAGTAAATCACTCTGAAAAAATTTCTCCTTCGTAATGTTCAACACAAGTACCTAACCATAAATTTTCTTATAAGTGATTAGCTGTAGGTATTACTTGGTTGATGAAATGAAAAAAAGTGGGATGTCATTGCTCTTTTTATTTGAAAATTCAATATTTTTGATCCTATGTCTAAATATTAAGAATGGGGGTGAGATTGGGTCAAGCAAGTAATCGAGTGCACATAGCTTTACTAAATATTCAACTTGTTATCCAGTCCCTATTTGACGTTAGAGTGGTGCCATGTTTACCGTTATGAAGATACGCACGCTTTCTTTCGAAAATATGTCGAGAAGTGTCAAACGAGTGTGTTAATACGTTTAGTGTAAAAAATCATTTATAACAATACACCCATGCATTTGGAAAGCTCCTCTAATCATCAGCTAATCTTTAGAATACTGCAATATCGTAAGCTCACAAAATAGACTTAATAGCGTTCCTCTATCTCGAGATGGAATGATTTCCTTTAGCAATATAGAGGCCAATGATCATGTACATAAGAGTTTATAACGGAGGGTTTGGTTAAACATTTCTTATGCAGTATACTAAAACTATCATGTTTTTTTTTACAATCAATCTTTCAATGCGCCCTCACTCATTGTAATCCCCCCTCCTCTCATGAGGGTTGAAACTCTAAATGAGGATGATTATGATGGCTAAAAATGGCGATACAGCATAAAAACGTTATTGTATCAAATTTCAACCGTTTTTTCGGTTGTATTAGGCCTTTTAGGTGGATTAATCATCTTTTAAAATTACCTTGATATTTATTCGTTATGACAACATTGTGTTTTAAGTAGTTTTACTAGATATGATCAATAAAATTAACTTATATTCTCAGATAGGCGATTTCGAATACTTTGACCCATTCTCACCCCCTCTAAGGGGTGAGATTGGGTCAATTTTCAATCATTTGTAGTTTAGTAAGCAATTCATATAACGTGATACTTTCTGGCTAAACTATCATTACCACATAGAAGAGTATGCATACCAAATAAAAAGTTATTCCGACTTCATTGTTATTTGTTATTTAACAAACAATCTTTGAGTATCCTTTTTTGACCCATTCTCACCCCCAACGACGGTATTCACAATTGTTGAAAAAGACACGATGTGAATATATTCAGAGGAAGATTGACCAGCATCAGAACAACAGCAAAGAGTTATGGAAAATTTTGAAAACTTTATTGAAACCAAGCAATTGTAAACCGCGATCCATAACTTTTGATGGCACTTTAGAACAAACAGAACCAGTAATTGCGAGTAATTTTAACAAATATTTCGTCGATAGCGTTTCATCGATTAACCACTCTATAGAGTTAGTTGATGAACCGGACGAAATAAAGCAGCCAGTTAATAGTAGATGTAGATTTGATGATTTTCACCCTATTACGCTTGAAGAACTTAGAAAAATTTGCTTTTCGCTGCAAAAAACGACTGGTATTGATAATGTTAACGCTAAAATCATACAAGATTGCTTTCATGTCATTGGACACAACTTGCTGGACTTGGTAAATCAATCATTGCAAACTGGGCACGTGCCACAGGTTTGGAAGGAATCTTTAGTGATTCCTATTCAAAAAGTTGCTGGGACGATTAAAGCCGAAGAGTTTCGTCCCATCAACATGTTGCACACACTAGAAAAAAATTTTAGAACTTGTAGTCAAAGGCCAGCTATTGAATTATTTGAACATTAACAACTTACTAATACCAGAGCAATCGGGTTATCGGGAAGGTCATTCCTGTGAAACCGCATTGAACTTGGTGTTAGCTAAATGGAAAGAAAACATAGAGCGTAAAGATACTATATTTGCTGTATTTTTGGATCTTAAACGCGCTTTTGAAACAATTTCTAGGCCCTTATTGTTAAAAACAATCAAGCGCTTGGGATTTTCGGGTACTGCATATAAATGGTTTGAAAGCTATTTGTGTGGAAGAACCCAAAGGACTGCTTTTAATGACTCTGTGTCTAGCCCTGTGGAATGTAACTTTGGTGTACCGCAGGGAAGTGTATTAGGGCCCATTTTGTTCATAATGTATATTAATATTAAAACACGATTTAACTATTAGTAGTAAAATACAGTTCTAGACCAACATGTGAAAAGGGCGGATATCCAAAATGTTTGAATCGAGAAAAACGCTTGCAAAGTTTCACAATCTAAAACTAATTCCTATTTAACACTTTGTGCGTGTGCACTCAATATTTTTCGTTGTTTGAGAAGAAAACACTATCCTCTTGGTGATTTTATGTCAAAAAGTACAAACAAGCGTTTTTCCTTGAAGAAAATGAATGAAATGAAAATTACGCCCAAATAAAAACTCATTGGTCATTACGCCCGACATGTTACGCCGCTTGGTCGCCAGCACTGGAATTACGCCTGGTCAATATTACCTAGAATCGATCGCTTTTGTTGTTACGCCCGAAGAAATTTTGTATCGAAATTAGTGGAATGCAATAGATTTTGAACCTAATCCACTGCAATAAATTGATATTGAAGCTTTCTTAACTAAAAGTAACTAATTGAAGTTTATCTGACATTGGACAATGGAGGAGGAAGGAAATTTTCTCTTGACGTTGCCTACGATGAGAGGTAAAAAAAACAATGAGTAAAATGCAATGGAAATCAGATTTCGATTGAAATCTATATTCTAGCTCTTATCTATGAACAACAACTCTTTACAGTTTATCTAGTATCGTACAGCAAAGGAGAGAGTTGTCCCTGCCATTGTCCATAATGCGCGTTGAAAAAAAAATATAGCTAAAGTACCGATGGGGAAGCGCAGGCAGCATATTATGTTCCCAACAAGCCCGTTTACAACGGATGGGTTTTGGGGGTTAAACTCCTCCCATTGCCGATACTCTATACACAAGGCCTCCTTCACCCTTTGCTAAAATTGGGTAAAACCTCTCCCTTGTCGCCTTTTCTGTGCACGGGCCTGGTTCCCAATATCACCTTTTGCTGAATCTACCTGCTGTGACCTATGCCGGTCAATAGATTTGAGACCATTCGCTAACATTTTTATCACTGAAGCTTTACCAGCTGCATATCATCCAAATCTGGGTCCTTTGGAGAAAATATGTCCTGAATAGACATTGAAGCCAGTCAGTCAGCGACTTTATTGAATTTTACGATGAAAAACGCACGATTTGTTCTTGGGCGTAAGAACCATCCGTGCGCAACAAGAGCAATAAGTGCGCGGCGGATTTCCACTCAGACATTTTGATGGGCGCCGAAGCACGACGTAATGACGAAGGCTTTTCAATAACGGTGTAAGTAGTTTGGGGCGACTTTAATCAAAAGTGGGAGTAAAAGTTTTGTGTAAATTTGATAAATATGAATGGCGAGATGCTGTTCTCGACTGTTTATTCAACAGTGTTAACAATTTTGTGCATTTTTGTGCTTTTTTTCATAGGCGCGAGATCATTGGCGGAACAACCAAATGAAGTAATCAAAATCAGATGTGGAAATCCGCCTTTATTTAAATTATTGTGTTCCAGAAGTGGGAACTCATTTTTGAGCTAACGTAAGGAAAAATCATATGTTAATGAGTTGTTTCATCAAATTATGCTGAAAAGTGATTTGTTTACATTTTGGCTCTTCCGCCCTTTTCAAATGTTGGTCTAGAGTTGTACAAATCGGTTATCTCACCTCACTTGGACTTCTGCCCTTCAATTTTATTTTTGGCTAATGAAACACAAATATCGAGGTTACAGCGTTTGCAAAATAAAATAATGCGTTTAATTTTAAGATGCAACAGATTCACTTCCTCCGCTTTTTTGTTGGACGCGTTACAATGGTTATCGGTGAAGCAAAGAATAATATATTTAACGCTGGTGTTCATTTTTAAAGTAATAAATGGTTTGCTACCTCGATATTTGTCTGATCGAATTGAAAGAGGAAGTGACATTCATAGATATAACACTAGAAACGCGGAACAGATAAGAACACCCAATTTTTCACATGGTGCTTCACAAAATTCATTGTATTATAATGGCATAAATGTTTTCAATTCGATGCCTGACTACATCACGGGTGCAGCGACAATATCACAATTCAAGAGACTATGTATTTCACACGTGAAAGCTGTTTTTTAAACAACTTGTTAATCATTGTTTTTATCAATTTACTAATTTTGTATCTTGACGTGGCTCTCGTGAGCTGATTATTTGTATGACTGATTGTAGTTTATTTTTATTCATTTATTAGGGCACTGGTAGACTATTATGTTCGCCCTGATGATGATGATGGATTTCATATTTGTTGACGTAGTTTTAGTAACTGAACTTTTTTTTTAGAAGTCTACAAAAGTTTGAGTCTCGCGCGCGGTGACAGGTATAAATGACATTTTTGTATTTATTTATCAAATGGAATATTTATACTGTTGAAGGATTCTGTAGATTAGTAGTGAGTTGTCTAGTTGAATGTCGGGAATTTCTTGAAGATGAGAATATTGCCGACTGTTTTGACATCGCGCGAACGTTATCAATCCTCGCAATATTTTTGATTTTCTGATCTTTCATGATCACTAGTAATGCTTGCAAAGATTTGTAGTTGAGAGCAGCAGTATTTTGAAATTTATGTTTTTGCAGTATTGTATGACAAATTCGAATGTTGTTTATATCTGTAGAAATAATCAGTCCGTATTTAGTTTGCAAAATCTGATTACATTGATCATAATTAATAATTATCTTAAAGATATTTCGTCTAGCTCAAACCTTTGTAGGGGTATGTGGCGGGACCATCATCATCATCATCAGAGCTAATAAACAACATGCTGATAATCCCACCCTTATTGAGCCTCGCAGTTGAGGCTTAAGAAGGATAGCAGATTATCTCGGAGAAACACAAGGTCCACTGCACCATTGCTCCGGTTAACGCAGTAAGGGCAGAATACTGAGGAGGGTGCCCTAGTACTCCACAGGCTTCGTTAAGCGGTTAGAATTTTATTAGACCCCCCTAACCATTCATTCCTAGGCACGGTAAGCATGTAGCCGCATCACACCATGAATTAGGGGTCACCCAAGGGTTCACCTGTTTAATGGACTCTTACCAGCGGAACAGGCAGTCCGTAGTGTTATTCTTAGTCAATTGAGACAACCGCTACCGACACTACACAGCTATCTAGGCTGATCGAGAAAAGAAGTTAATATTGATGATCAACTTCATACGACGGACCCGAACAGCCGGGATACCTGATGGCCTTGAAACACTGTGTTAATAAATAAAATAGATAATAAAGTCGAGTCAAGTACAAGACACTGAAGACGACCTTACAGTTGAGGTCGAAATACGTATCTGTCAAAGGATGCAAATTCTTAGTGGAATTAAAAGGAACAGCACTTAACGCGATTTTCTTTTTATTTACAGATATTCCCCTAACAAGCCCAGGTTAATCATCATCACTGTGTTAATAACTGTAGAAGTGCTTATAGGATGGTGAGGAGCAGGCTTTATCCCAGTTGGGACGTTACGACAACATCAAGGAGACTCACAATCATGTACGCTACGCATGCTTAAAGGCTGTTGGCTATTACTCGATTCTTCGTAAAGCATTATACACGGAGACAAATTTCGTTCGTTTGAAACATAAATATTCATGTTTATTCGGTAAACTGATAAAATTTTTAAAACTAAAATATTAATTTTTAAAACTAACTCAATTACATATTGATTTCTACAATACCCATTGAAGAGCCCCCCGTTCCGCCGTCGAGAACATAAACAAAACTCTCAAGTTCCAGCTGCAGCACCAAACAAGATTTCCTCTTGCAAAAAAGGCAAGTTTCACCAAAAGTTTCCACGAAATCCCATTTATTTCGGGAGCGTATGTTATCTACATGATGTAGGCATTGAAAGTTCTACGCGGGAAGTGGATTTTCCTAGAGAAGGAAATAATTTTGTAAATTTAATTGGAAAACAAATATTTCCGTAGGGCCGACCTGCCACAAAAAAAAAACAAAAAATTTACATTTGTTTCTAACATAACCAGTCAGAAGATACATGTTTGTTTCAAAAATGGATTGAATTTGCTTCAAATGTGACGTTCGATTTGCTCCAAACAGTTTTATTTTTGTTGCCAGAACAAATTGACAATTTATTTGAGTTTACCTGAAATATTTTTGATTTTACCATGCTTTTTTCTGCGTGTACCAATCCTTTGACCAAGAAAACTTTTCTACATGTTGACCTGCATTGAGCTGCAGCAAGTGCAAACGGATGTAAAATTCAATCGACCACCAGTTGAACATCAAAGGGGCCTCCTCCACATCAAACGCAACTGCGGGATTGATTTCTTTTATCGTTGGCAGTTTCATGTTATAGGACCGACATGAATCGAAACCTATCGCATGGTTGGTAGGTAGGTACCTACATTCAATCGAAGTTGGTTTTTCATTGCTGCAAACGTGTCTCAATCAATTGATTTGTTACCGATATACCTCAATCGGTCAGGATCGTTGGCAGTAGTGGTATCCGTGATTGCACCACAGCAGCATGAGGTTGCCATTGTGAAACACTTCAATTTAAAGTGCATGCATGGGAGATGAATTCTCATAGTGAATTTTACGGATTGGAGTTAACCTGTAACGAGAAGAAAAAAAAAATACGTTTTTACAGGAAATCAAATATTGTGATGGTGAAGTAAGATGGTAAATTTATTTTGACATAGCGAAACTGACGTATTTTCGGTAGTTCTGTTTTTTTTTCGGAACGGGTTTTTTTTTTGAATCTGTTGAACCGAAAGTTGGCCTCAAATCCATTTTTAGAGAACTAGCGCCATTCAGGTGTTCGTCGATGTGCTGCTTCCTCCGTTCTATCACCTCAAGCTGGTTAATCAAAACGATCCCTTCTTTATTATTGCAGATTTTGGCTCACGGCACACAGTATGTAAGACACGTCTGGACAGTTACTGACCGACCCGGCTGACCAGTTAAAGCGCTGGTTCGAGCACTTCAAGTTTTGATCACGCCATCAACACCTCAGCATGATCCGCCAAGGGTTCGACGCATTACCCGTGTCAACATCGAAGCTCCATCAGTGCAGGAGATAGAAACAGCCATCGAACAGAGCCTCAGGGGTCGATCGCATCAGCTGAGATGCTCAAAGCTGACTCCGTAGTATGTATCCGCACAACTACTGCATCAATTATTCTGCAACATATGGGAAACCGCGACATTTGCGGCCGACTGGATGCAAGACGTCTTAGTAAAGGTACCCAAAAAGGGTGACCTGACTGTTTGCGATAATTGGCGGGGCATCATGTTACTGTGTATCGTTTCAAATTCCTGTGTAAAGTGATCTTCAACCGAATACAGGAGAAGAAAGATTAACGCAACTCTTCGACGGCAGCAAGCAGGATTCCGTACCGGACGATCCTGTGTGGACCATATTGTCACGCTCCGTATCATTCTGGAGCAAATCAATGAATTCCAAGAGTCTCTCTACCTGGTATTCATTGATTACGAAAAAGCATTCGACCGTCTCAATCACGGAAACATGTGGGAAGCCCTCAGGCGTAAGGGTGTCCCTGAGAAAATCATCGGCCTGATTGAAGCACAGTGCAGAGCATTTTCGTGCAGAGTACTGCACAACAGTGTTTTGTCCGATCCCATCCGGGTCATTGCTGGAGTGAGGCAAGGATGTATACTATCGCCGCTACTGTTCTTCATCATTATCGACAAGATCCTGGCTGGTGCGATTGATCGTGAACCAAATTGTAGATTGCTGTGGCAACCCATTACCATGGAGCACCTAAATGACTTCGAACTGGCTGATGACGTTACTCTACTAGCTTAACGGCGCTCTTATATGCAGAGCAAGCTCAATGATCTTGCCAATCGCTCCTCAGCGGCAGGTCTCACCATCATCGTCAAGAAGACCAAATCGTTGGATGTAAACACGGTCAACACTTCCAGCTTTACGGTAGCTGGGCAATCAGTGGAGAATGTTGAAAGCTTCCAATATCTTGGTAGCCAAATGGGGGCCGATGGCGGGCACCAAGATCGACATAGGTGCACGGATCAAGAAGGTGAGGGCTACTTTTGCGAGTTTTAGAAATGTATGGAAAAGCAACCAGATCAGTCGACGCACCAAACTCCGAAATTTTAACTCGAACGTGGAATCTGTGCTGCTATACGCCAGTGAAACCTGGTGTGTATCAGTGGAGAACACGCAACGGCTGCAGGTATTCATTAATAGAGGCCTGCCTTATATAATTCGTGCATGGTGGCCTCACAATTGGATATCCAACGTGGAGCTCCATCGTCGATGTCATCAAAAGCCGATAGCGACAGAAATTCGGGAGCGAAAGTGGAGGTGGGTCGGCCACACTCTACGCAGGGGCGGAAACGAAATCTGCAAACAAGCGTTAGACCGGAATCCAGCAAGACATCGCAGCAGAGGCAAACCCAGAGGCTCATGGCGGCGCAGCCTCAATAACGAAATCAGGCAAGTCGACAGAAATTTAACCTGGCCACAGGTCAAGGCGATGGCTGGCAATCGCCCAGGATGGAAATCTTTCAATTCGGCCCTCTGCTCCACCGTGGGTGCCTAGGACCAGGGATGAGAAATGTACTGGAAAAAACGGTTACCGGCTGTACATTTGACATTTTTCCACACGAACATCACAGGCCCAGCCAAACTCAAACTGTTCGAAAAATAAATGTCATAACATTTTTTTTCCTGCAGCCTTCTTCCTCGAAACGGTTTCCAAGCGCGAGAGCGCCAGTACTCGAGCACAACGACGACAGAAATTTCTGTCTCTCCCATTTTCGCATTTTTCTGCGTTTCAAACCGCTTCTAGACAAACTTCTTTACATGCATCACAAAGCTAGGAGTGTGCTCTAGCTGTTTGTGCAAATTGATTTAAATTATTTATTAAAACAAGTGAGTTATTAGCAGTTGAAAATATTTGACATTTTTCGCAATCACCCGCCTCAGCATTACTGCTCATAAATATTTTCGTGGGGAAGCGAAAACCATCAAGCGTCTGCTTGACTGCCGTCGGCGCGGAGTCTGATGGTAGTGGTGCTGCCGTTGTTTTGTTTTTATTTTACTGCCAGTATCGATGAACGGTCAACAGAAAAAAGTCTCATTCTCATGCCTGCCTAGGACTGAAAGTACACATACCCTATCAATCCATTTCATGAGTCATTCGCAGCTCCATATGTACGCAGAGTCAAGTACCGTCAACCTGCCCTAGTACGTTCGGCGCTTTTTCGAGGTTGAAAGCCTGGGAGTTGCCGTGGTACTAGCAGTGATAGGAGTCCAAGGAGAACGTGCCTACAAAATCCTGGATGAAGCTACGCACCCTTACTAGTACTGGGAAGTTCGAGATAGAATTACTTTGGAAGTATGACTACATCGAGCTTCCGGACAGTCAATCGATGGCCGAATGCAATTTGGTAAAAGTAAGCTGAAGAGATCATTTTGCGTACTACACAAGAGTTTGCATGTGTTAGGGACCCATTAGACTGTTTGCTATGATGACAAATATTTGGCCAAACAAGCCCAACATATGACCAACGCAACGAAAATCATGGCAACCTTGGATAAATGTCGGACTTCAATGGCAAATATTTATCATAATGACAAACAGTCTAATGGCACCTTTAGTGCATAGTATGTATTGTAACATAGCAACCCAATGTTCTAAATTTCACCAGGTTAGGCCCATCGGGCAAAGTGGTGTTTGTGATATGATAATTTTGAAGTAGTAGTCGTGTCATATCAACTTCGGCAAGCCGAAATCGCACGAAGTTGCCGAAGGTGACGTCACGTTCCAGAAGCTGCGAACAAATTTTCTGGCGAACGTGACGTCGCGATCAGCTGATCGGTTTGTTTACATATTTTTATCGACAAATACAGGCAAACATATACGTTCACCCGGGCCTGTGAATAATTGACATCGATAGCAACCACAAACTTCTCCTTACAGACTGTAAACATCTGACGTCATAAAAGTTGTAATTGAATTTTCCCACACGCTAAACATTTTTACGCTAAAATTGTTGGTGAGCTGCACAAATCTATATTATTCAAATATTTTGTTGAAAGTCCTTTATCAACTATTTATTCATTCTTCCCAGTGTACATTAGGGCGAAAATCATTTCCAAAAATAAATCAAAGTCATTCCCAATTATAGACAATTATGTTCATACTATTTTGAAAAGTCATTCTGGTACGAGTAAGCACATTGTTACGATAATGATTTTTAGCGTGCAGCGCATTGCAAACTCTACCGCAGTTTCTAAGGGTCTGTGTCAATTGGCGAATTAAAATTAATATTCACTTAAACTTGACAGTTCGATAATTATTTCCTTTGGAAAACTGTCAAGTTTAAGTGTTGAACTGTCAAGTTTAAGTAAAAAATAATTTTAATTCGCCAATTGACACAGACCCTAAGGGTAACCAGGACATTGTTATCCGAACAACAACAACATGTAATTTTTTCACTGCAGTGGAAGATGATGAGTTTCAGTCTGTATCAGGTAATTTGTGATGTTTGATTTAATTGGCTTCAATTTCTTTTAGGTTACACTAATTGAGGACGGATAGGAGAAAAGACCCACTAATTTTAAATTAGGATGCATATTCAATTGGAACGTAGCTAGTCGCTAGTAATTGTGAATCAAAGACGATTTCGACAAGTTCTAGTGCAGGGAAGTGCTTTGAATGGCGTATAGCGGAGGATAAGGACGATGCTCTTGGGCTTCAAGGATGATATTTTTTTAATTGGACTGATTTTGCCTTCTTTATGTACGTGTTAATGTCTAAATAAATTTTACATCGATCAAAAAAGCCATAAGAATAGTTCCAAAAAGAAAACTTTCGTTGGGGGCTTTCGGTAGATGAAACCGTATGACGTCACCACCCACCACTCCCCTTAAATTTTGTTTACATTTTGAGGCTCACTAACACAATCAGATTCTGACTTCCTCCTCACCTTCTCTAAATCATATTGGGCCGAGTGAGGGCTCCGGATTTATCTAGGAGGCCGCGAGAAATGTAGACGTGGTATGTTAAAGCTACTTGTTGGTTAAGGGCCCAGATCTTCTGACATTATTTTTGTCTGTGCTGCTTGCATATTAGGAGCGCGAAGCCAGTGTCAGTACAGGTCAATAAAATATTTCTACAAATGCTTTCACGGCATAAATATCACAAGGCAGGCTAGTAACTTATGTAAACATAATTTTTGGATGTAAACATGTGACGTCGTTCTTATCGTTTTACGTTGATCAAATTGGTGTGGAGTACTAGATCGCCTATGAACGATTTTAACTACGTCATCAAAAAACTGTCAGATTTCCGGAATGTATCACCTTCTAAGACCGTTCGCAATGCTGTTTTATTTTGTATGGCGAGTTTTAAAATTTTTAAAACTCGCCATACAAAGTAAAACAGCATTGCGAACGG
Source organism: Aedes albopictus (assembly GCF_035046485.1). Lineage (NCBI taxonomy): Eukaryota > Metazoa > Arthropoda > Insecta > Diptera > Culicidae > Aedes > Aedes albopictus. The sequence goes on along the minus strand of NC_085136.1, from coordinate 150,002,642 downwards.
CCTAAATATTGTACGCCGTGAAATGCTATATTGTTGTTCCCGTACTGTGTTTCCATAGATCTTCCGATGACTATGCCATGATGTCTGATGTGGCGATATATGGAACTGTCCACTCTCCAGCCCATTCGTATAGTTCGCAAAAAAAATTGAACGCGACCGAACAAGAATCAGAGCTCCTCCGAGGAGCAGAGATAGTGAAAATGTAGCTTTATGTGGACAGGAGCGTAATGCAGAAACAGGCCGAAGCGAAGGTTCAAGGTTTTCTGGCAGGAGCTACACTAATTTTTCTACTCTTTGAACTCTGCTGTCAGCGATGACTCCATTCCGTCCAAGTTTCTCCGCCGAACTACCAGTTCATTATCCAGCTTATCGCGCACGAATTCCATCCTCCGATCTGTATCTAGATTCCGGACATCATTTTAGTGCTGTGACAATCGTTGAATAAGAATCGGGTAGACTTCTGAGCACAATGTTCACCTTAAGATCCTCGTTGAGCTCTTGGCTAACCATCGCGAGTTACAGGAAATGATCTTCCATCCGACTAACCTACGCTCCAGTTTGTCTTTAACGTCAAAGTATTTCAATCTAACGACCTTTTCGAGGATAATAGTTTTGCTGATACATCCCCATTTCTCACGAAAGGACAAAATCGTTGATCGATTACTTGATGAAACTTTACGACTGTGCACCTTTGTACTTTCCGGAAACCTGTGTTTCCATCCACCTGCCGTCACCTGATCAACATGAACTTGACCTGTGAAAATTCGGTAGGAAAATACTTTGTTGTTTCATTTTCCTTGGAAACCGCACAGATTACCCACCTTCCTACTCTCCTAGCAAAAAAAAAAAAAGAAAACATAGCGTGATAAGTAAATTACAAACTGCCGAAATCATGCCATACTCGCTTATGTACAGATGGCCATCAACGTCCATAAAATTTTCATTTCCATTTCCGAAAGAGCTCTTAATCACGGTCTCATTTCCATAAAATTGGAAATAAACAGCCAAAACGGGCCCCTCCCCTCCGGCTGCCGCTGCGCTGCCATGGTGAAAATGATTCGCTGTTTTAATTATAATTTAGCGTACCTACTTTTTTGCTACATGGAGAAAAAAAGTACGCGCGGGCGCTAAAATATAGGAAATTGAAGCTAGAGCAATCGCTCACGATAACATTTGCGTCAACGTTGTCGTGGAGAGGAAAAAAATACAACTCTCTAGCAAAGTTTCTTGGTTTTTCGTCCAGAGCCCAACAATTATGCGCGCGAGGGGGAGAAAAAACCCAAAGAGGCATCAGTGAAAGTTTTATGACTTTTTTACCAGTTGCTGCGCGCGTGTTAAAGCTGGAAAGTTGTCGCAGATTTTTGCAACATTCGTTTCAGCAAATTAAATTTGCAACGTGATTGCAGAAGTTGACGGTGGTGGTGACCGACGACCAACCACCATCATTCATACTACGGCAGCAGTAGTGTCCTTTAAATTGGACCTTGAAAGATTTGCACCGGCTGCCGGGAATTGGAAGAAAAAAGGTCACCGGATAATCATCAGCAGAGGATACTTCCGTAGGAACCTAACAGTTTCAATTTATAACTTTTCTTTATAAAGTTGGCATACAAGGATGGTTTTGATGTTTTAGACAAAAGTGGCAAAGAATAGGGGAAATGGCCCAGCAGTTTAAGCTCAGTATATTGGCGGCCGGCAAGTTGTCTTAGATTTTGGAAGATGTTGAATAATTTTGAAAGAAAACATTTACATATTTTGCTTTATCACAACAAGAACCATTCGCAACTATAGGATCGCTTACCCTATTTTTGATCGAAGCCTTACTGGAATGAGCTTTAACCCTTTTAGTTGAAGTAGGCCTAACGCCTCAGGATGTAATCCTCTGCTTGACCGGACATCGAACAGAATTAGGGTCGAAGAAGACGGTTTAGACAAAGAAAAACTTTTTTATAACTTGTATCGATGAAACTTCCTAAAGAGATCATATTTAAATCTATGGCAACAATCAAGTTCAGGATTTTGGGTGCTCGAATACAAAACTCGGTAAAAAAGTGTTCCTTTCCTTTCAACTTTTCTTGAAATCATATTCATAGAAGTTTTTATTTTCAACACTCACTGCTGACCTTCTACCTTGAATAGAAAGAAAAAACCTACATATAGAATTGGACCACGCCATAATTTACTTCCCGTTTCCACCGGAAAGAGTTCTTTTCTATTCCGCTGGTGCTAGGTCACTTGCCGAGGCGACATAGTTGCCGCATAGTGCTCCCAGAGAGTACAGTGCAAAGTACTACCGGCACGCAACCGTCACGTCGTATCGCTTTCCGTGGCCTAGGTGGCAAATAGGCACTACTGCCGACCATTTTCCCTTTTCTGTACACATTTTCAAGCAGGCGTAAAGGTAGGTGCATATTCATGTCAAGCACATTTTCTTTGACTCGCGAGTGAAGCATATCTTCAGCCATAGTTGTGAGGTGTCGTGCATGATGTTGCTTTTGAATCAAATTGTGGGACTTGGCACAATTTTGTTTTTTTTTATGTGTAAACTGCTAGGCAGTGTGCGGCCGTGCTACAGCGTACATACCTGTGGCATTTTGGATATTCATTCTGTAATTTTACTTTACCCGGAATTCTTTTGATATAAGTGCTTCACCTATATACGAGTCGTTGATTGTTATGTAGCTATAGAAGTCTTTTGACGACATACAGATGACAATTCTCACGTATGATAATGGTATCTCCTGTGCTGTGAGTTTTCATAAAACACACATTTGTTTCACCCAATGCGAGATCGGTAAATGGGAAAATCGGCTTACGAGTGTGTGGTTTTTTAAGAGCCTTTGTATTGAAAAGTTGAAGAATAATCTAACAACAATGAGCGACAACCTTACAATAGTAGGATTTATTTTGTATGTCAAATATTGTTAATATTTTATATGAGGTGAAATATTTGCTCTGGTACCGTAATCCGGGGTCAAATTGATCACTTTAAAACAATTTTTGCGGATAACATCAGTGCCTATTTAAATATTTTCAAAAGAATTTCTGTAAAACCAGTACCCTGTGGATCTCCATGAAACTACGTGACAGAATTTTGTTCAACATATTCAAATTTTAAGTTAAATAACTCCAAATGTCAAAAAATTGGAAATGCCACTTTGGGGTGAAATTGATCAATATACAATTAAGCATCGGTTGGAAAGGAAATTTTCCTTCTCCGCTTAATTTTGCTCTTCTAAAACCGAATAACGCGTCTAAAATCTTACAACTAGTGAATTTAATACTTTAAATGCAAAATTAAAATTTGGAATTTCTCATTAAACGCCTTAATGTAGGCAATTTCGTTTGAAATAAGTGATTTCTATCACAATAAATGACTATTTCATAATAAAATGAACTTTTTATAACTATTTCATGTTCTGATTAGCTGCATAACATCCCAACCAAGGCTCCACAAAAATGTTAGCACAGAGCATTTAAGGGAAGTCCTATTAGAAATCGCTTGTTTAGTAGCAATGATTTTAGATTAATGAGAAATGCATTGTGAATTCCTTAAAAAATAAGGCAAAACTACCTTTTTCTAAAAAAAATAATAGTCTCCACTCATCTCTAGACATCTACGAATCACATGACGTGAAAAGTTTAAGATCATTAAGACGCTTAAGAGTTCCTAGTATGGAATTAAAATATAGTACCCGAATGATCAATTTCACCCCGCTGATCAATTTGACCCCGGTTTACGGTACCTCAAAGAGGATGACTTCAGCATTTTCCAAACATAATTCGCACTTTGTATCTGAATATCAAGTGCATATCACCGCTGTATAAAATAAGCGGCTTAGACTCGTACTGGTACAAACTTCCAAAACAATTTCTGACCCATGATTGTTTGGTATGACCGTCTTGTTTTATCTGTTGAATACTAAGCCAGGGATGGAAAAACTCACTTCAAGGAGTGTAATCAGTTTCGTACCTTTTACTTCCGCCCTATGTTGCTTATCCTTTGAGAGATACGCGTATTTCGACTACCACTTGTAATCTTCCGCAGTGTCAGTTATTCACTGAAGAAGTCATCGCATTCATCCCGCTTTTAATGAGAGGATAATTGTAGCCAGATTCAGAACACGGGTTCAAAACCTTACCATGATCCAATGTTACGCGCCAACCGATGCTGTCGAATTGCAAGATAAAGAGAACTTTTACAGTCAACTGAATGCTGTCGTGGACAAGATTCCGACAGGTGATATCAAGACCTCATGGGCGACTTCAAAGCGAAGGTTGGGTCCGACAACGGAGCCTTCTTGATGTGCGGAACAAACGTAGTGCCGACATTGCGTCCGGCCATCATCTCCTAATCGGCGAGATCCGACTGTGCATTGCCAGGATCCAGCGACAAGAGAAGAAAATCGGGCGCCGGTTCAACACACGCCGACTGGAAGACGCTGCGGTGAAAAGGTCCTTCGCCGAGGAGCTAGAGAACCGTGCTGCGAATATTCCAGAAGGTGGAAGCGTAGAAGATCAATGGAGCGCCATCAAGAATGCCTGCATCGCCACCGGTGAAAATAATTTGGGTGAACTGCGCACCCGAAAAAAGCAGTGGATCACAGATGATACCTGGAAGAAGATGAAGGAACGAAGGAACGCCAAAGCCGCGATAGAGCGAGCGAAAACACGAGGAGCCAAAGCCGTAGCCCATCAGCGCTATTCGGCTTTCGAGAAGGATGTGAAACGCTCATGTAAACGGGACAAAAGAGCGTGGGCGGACTCCCTAGTCGACGAAGGCGAGAAAGCCGCAAACATAGGTGACATCCGTCTCCTCTACGTTGTCTCATGTCGCCTTGGTGGGACTAAGACGAATGCTATGATGCCCGTGAAAGACACGTCTGGACAGTTACTGACCGATCTGGCTGACCAGTTGAAACGCTGGTTCGAGCACTTTGGAAACCTTTTTTAAGTGTCGGTCACGCCATCAACAACTCAGCGTGATCCGCCAAGGGTTCGATGCATTACCCGTGTCAACAGCAAAGCTCCATCAGTGCAAGAGATAGAAACAGCCATCCGTTGCATGAAATCGAACAGAGCCCCAGGGGTCAAGCGCATGTCACTGAGATACTCAAAGCTGAACCTGTCGTATCCGCACAACTGCTGTATCAATTATTCTGCAACATGTGGGAAACCTCGACTTTTCTGGTTGACTGGATGCAAGGCGTCTTAGTAAAGGAGCCCAACAAGGGTATGCGATAATTTGTGGGGAATCATGTTACTGTGCATCGTTCTCAAAGTCCTCTGCAAATTGATCCTAGACGGGATACAGGAGAAGATAGACGCACGGCGGCCGCAAGCAGGATCGTCAACAGAACCAAATTGTTGGATGTAAACATGGTCAACCCTTCCAGCTTTACGGTACCTGGGATATCAGTGGAGAAAGTTGAAAGCTTCCAATATATTGGTAGCCAAATGGCGGCCGATGTTGGCACCAAGATCAACATAGGTGCACGGATCAAGAAAGCGAGGGCTGCTATTACGAGCTTAAGAAATGTATGGAAAAACAACGAGATTAATCGACGCATCAAAATCCGAATTTTAACTCGATCGTGAAAGCAGTGCTGATGTACGCTAGTTAAACTTGGTATGTATCAGTGGAAAACACTCAAAAGGTCTTCATTGATAGATGCCTGCAGTATATAATTCGTGCAAGGTGGCCTCACAATTGGATCTGTAACTTGGAGCTCCATCGTCGATGTCATCAAAAGCCGATAGTTACAGAAATTCAGGAGCGAAAATGAAGTTGGATCGGGCACTCTCTATGCAGGAACGGGAACGATATCGGCAAGAAAGCATTAGATTGGAACCCAGCAGGACATCAGAGGCAGACCCATAAGCTCACAGGTCAAAGCGATGGCGGGCAATCGTCCAAAATAGAGATCTTTCAATTCGGCCCTCTGCGCCATTATGTGTGCTCAGGATTGAAAAACCAAACGCGCAGATTCTCCAGGCAGCGTTGCCGGACGAGGGCGAGTTCAATGAAGCCCCTTGCGAGGACTACTGTAGTATGTTAAAAGAAGCCACCAACAACGCAGCTGAAAGCAACGTTGACTACATGAAACAGAGCCGACGGAATGATTAGTTTGACGATGTGTAGAGAAGCGTGGAGCGGACCTGGTGTGGTGGTTAGAACACTTGACTATCACGCCGAGGACCTGGGATCGAATCCCACTCCCGACATACTCACAAAATGTGGGTTCTTCTTTCGGAAGGGAAGTAAAACGTGGGTCCCGAGATGAACTAGCCTAGGGTTAAAAATCTCGTTAATATAGATAAAAAAAAAATAAAAAAATAGAGAAGCGTTTTAGAAGAAAAGTATGCAGCCAGGGCGGTCATGCTGCATCACAGGACTCGTCAGAACGAAGAAACAGCAGCCCTTCCTCTCTGAGAAAAACCACCGCCTGAAAAAAGTGGAGTGTGAGCAAACGGAACTGATGTGCCTTTCACAAGAAACACGGAAGTTCTACCAGAAGCTCAACACATCCCGTAAAGGTTTTGGGCCGCGATCCAAAAAGTGCATGGATAAGGGCGGGAGCATCTTGAGGAATGAACGTGATGTGATTGAAAGGTGGAAGCAGCACTACAACGAATACCTGAATGGTGCGGAGAGCGCAGACATGCGGAGGACCAAGGCAGAGGAAGAAATGACTACGTCAGTATAGCAGTGAGCAAAAAAACCCCTAGGTTGAGAGAAGTTAAGAATGCTATCCAGTAGCTCAAGATCAATAAGTCTGGTCGGACTGGTGGTGAATGCGTCAAAAATGAAGTATATGCTAGTAGGCGGAACCGAACACAACAGGATTCGTCTAAGAAGTGACGTTACGATAGACGGGGATACCTTCGATGTAGTGGAGGAATTCGTTTACCTGGGATCCTTGCTGACGGCTGACAAGAACAATCATGCACTCGGAATTGTCAAGCGACGCGCGCTAAGGACGATCTTTGGTGATGTGCAGGAGAATGCTGTGTGGCATTAGGTGCTGTGTGGAATAAGGATGAATAACGAGCTCGCTGAACCCAGAATTTAGAACGTGGCCAAATCCGGAAGGATACGGTGGACAGGGCCTATTGCCAGAGCGATGGACAACAAGAGAGACTACAACCCGAGCACAGGAGAATATCTAACTCATAACAACAGAATCACATAGCCTGTTTTATATCATAATTTGTTATTATTAACTTATCAAAGTATTACTTTTTTATAACATGTTTTGTTGGGCAATCTTATTTTGTTATGATCAAGTTATTAAGTTTCATCCACTAATTAACACTTCAATAATATACTTTGTTGTAAACCAACTTTTGTTATTATTCTACTATTGAAAATGTACAAAAATGTGATGTACTATAACACAGCAATTACAAGTTTTCAAATTCACTGCAATATTAATTGTTATTAAGTTGTTATTGAATCTAACAAAACATGTTATTAAACTGGTTTTCCAGGAACATTTTTTTGTTATGATTTTTATTATTTTGCCGCTTATGACAGACAAGTTTATCACGTCGAGATAGGGAGATATCGAGATAAGGAGATATCGACATACATAGAGGTAAAATGTATGCAGATTGAAGGGACCGATCAAACTATCGAGATAGGGAAAGATATCGAGATGTAGAACATCGACATGTAGAGAGCCGACTGTAATAAGATATGTTAATAACATAAAAATTACTGATTCCATTATACAGTTATTATGCCAAAATAACATATTTTATTATGCTTCTGGTATTTTCTTCTGCTCGGGAAACGACACAGGGCGGAACAGATGGATCGAGATCTGGCGAGTATTGGGCGTAGCCAATGTTGGGCAGCTGCTGCTCCATACCAAGCTTTATGACGAAAAATCTTTGGTGAAATGATAACACTAGTTTACAAAATAAAACGAAAGTCGTGAACTTTTGTCAACGACCAAAATTTTTGAAGCATAATTTAGCGCTGATTTCGAAACCGTGCTTCAAAAAATTTAAAGTAGATCAATTTTTATGTTTTAGCTCAATATCGAGTTTTACAATTTTTTAAAATATGGAATTTAATAAAATTCAAATATCTTGTGTTTTGTTCAATCAATTTTAATTTTTTTTTCCATAAATTAAAAGCTGATTATAATACCATTCGATCATCTGAATGCAGGTTTTGCGTCAGATTGATGAAAATCAAGATATTGGCGAGTTTTGAGGACGATCTCCTTAAATTTCAGCAAAATTTCCAAAAATTTATGAAGAAATGTATTTTTTTCAATAAGAAAACAACAATTTAAAAATTCTTTCTCAACGTTTATTGGACATATCATATGTGGGTGAGTTACAGTAAAAAATTTAGCTCAATCGGAGCATTGATTACAGAGAATGAGATGTGTGAAGTGAGCGACTTTGCTTAAAAATAGAACAAAAATCGATTTCAAATCATCAAGCTTGTATGGAAAGTCGAAAAAATTTCCGCTCTACTGTAATTTTTTTCCTTCGCGTTTTCGAACTCAGGGCATGATTCTACACCAAAAACGATCATCAGCTTACCGAGTTCAAAAATGCTGTAAACTTGTGTAATGAAATGATAGTTTACCTAATGAACGAAAGAAATATTACAGTTGGTATCGTATCTCTCAAAAATATAATGTAGGTATATAGTAAACTTATCGTTTCTTTTTTCACACACATTAAGGGAAAGTCAATCAAGTGGGTGATAATTGGCTATAAATAAATTAACTCTTTCGTTTACCCAAAAACGTCCGTCTGCCTAGTTTTTCCACCTGACGCGGGCGCCGAGGCCCGAGGGGGACCGACTGACATTGAAAGTTTTTGTTTTGTCTTGTCGCGCTTCATGCTCAGTGACTCTCTTCCCCTTGATTGCGTACTGTATCCATTGTTGTTGTTCCCGAGTCCCAACAAGTTCTTCTTCATTGGAAAAGTTTCACTTTTCGCGATTGGTTGGTGCCGTTGGCTCTGTGTACCTCGGTACGTTGTTGTTGCTTCGGTTTGTGATATTATGCTACTTAGCTACAGCCAACAACAACGCCACGGAGGGAAGCTCATTTTTCCACGTATCTGTCAGGCTGAAACAGAAGTTCGGCTGAAAAATGGGATACCATGTGGGGTAACAGTCTTCGTCGGGACCCGATGGATGATGTATTGCACCACTTAATCAGTGAAGTGCTCTGAGATGCTCTGAGAACAGCACTAGGGAAATTTGTACCGGGGAAGAAATTTATTGATTGTTAAATGGCTCGAAAATCCATCCATCGAAAACTGCGTTGAACACTTCATTTATTTTCCTTGGTTTAGCTTCAACTTTTTCTGCTGATTTAGTAAATTATGCGCAGGGTTTTGCGGATGATTTAACAGAATAGACATTTGTTTGAATCTTCTATGTACTTCCTTTTGATTTATTGTTTTCTTTACAAGAGAGAGGGGTAAGATTAGTATCATTTGAACACTTCCACATTTATTAACCAGTCCGGCTGGTTCAGAGAGCTGAATTGAAAGATCACCATCCTGGGCTATTGCCCGCTAACGCCTTGACCAAATTCCTGTCCACTTTCTTATTTGCGAGACCATGAGCCTCGGAGAGTCGGTCAATAACTGTCCAACCGGATCGCTACAATGCGCGTCTTATGGCCCAGGAATTTAGCCAGCATTTTGGTCTTGAGTATGGATAAACCTACCCCCTGGTTGCCAAATTCGAACAGTTTTGGTGATTGCTTGTTGAGATATGACAGTGCATCCAATAGATGTTCGCACTGCCTTTTTGAATGGGACTCTCACGGAGAAGATTTTTATGATGCAGCCAGAGGGATTCTAGGTAGGGAAGAACCTTGTATGACACCCGGAGAAGTCCCTGAACGGCCTTAAACAAGCTTCCAAGGCTTGGAACAGTCGATTTAACAGCTTCGAAGTGTACCGTCTGGGTTTCCGGGATCCGAACCGACAGAAGTGACTATGGACGACGTAGTCATTGCCGGAGCGTCATTGAAGGCCATACAAGTCGTGCAGAACTGACTATTCAAGAAATTTGAAATGACGTACATTGACGAAATCAGGTGCTTTCTAAGGATGCAAGTGGACTACGACCAAGCTGGAGGTGAAACGAGAATAACTCAACGACGCTATCTGGGGAACGTCCTGAAGAAATTCAGGGTGTAGGACTGTAAACCTTGCTTAACTCCTATTGGAACCCGCTTGCCGCTGTCGAAATCAAGTGAGCAGAATCGGTTGTCTATCATACGCGTCACTTACAACTAGGCCGGGTTTGGCAGCTGCGGAAATTTAAACGGCCAGTCCCAGAGTTGCCCGATCATTGAGCATGAGCACATCTGAAAAGGATACTTCGCTATGTGAAAGGATCGCTGGATTTTGGACTTGTCTTCAACGCGAACAAGGTAGCACCGCAAATCTTCTCAACGACTGGGTCAACGACTCCACCGATAGATGTTCCGTGAGTTGAGGTGTATTTAAGGTGTCGAAGAAACAACAAACCGTCGCTCATTCGTCAACTGAGGCGGAGCTGTTGGCACTCTGTACCGTGACCCGTCATGAAATGTGGTTATGCCATCTGTTGTTCGATCTGGGGCACAGAAACAAGGAATCGATCTGCGTTCACGGTTTACGAAGGAAATCAAACCGCTATGAAGATCGCCGAAGAGCCGAGAGATTTCGGACGTGTTAAACACGTCGACGTTAAGTTCCACTTCCTGCGGGATTGCGGGACTTGTTAAGTGACCAGCCCCTTGCACTTACCATGCCTATCAATCTTGTGAACTGTGTTGCCCCTAGCTTGTGGTGGCACTACTGCCGAGAGAAAGTAAACGTCAACAATACTTCCGTTTTTCATTCCATGAATTACTTCACTTGAATAAACATGTTTTACTTTTGTAAGAGTGGTAACTTTGGTCGGTCTTGTCTAGCTTCTTTGTTGGGCTATTCGAAATACCACTTAAATGAAGGCGTTTTTGATGGCTCTCCATTGACTTTCCACAGCACGCTTCTCCAGCTCCTCAACGAGGGCGAGTGTCGAACAGGCGTCCGATTTTCTCTTCCTGTCGATGGATCCTAGGCCTAGCAATGCGCAGTAGGATCTCGCCGATTGCAACGTTAGCACTACGTTTGTTCTGTACATCAGGAAGCCTCCTTCTCCACTTTTGGCTGATGTTCTACGTTTTTGCTCATTTCCCCGAGACCATGACGTGTTCATTGTCCGAGTTTTCAAAGTCAACCTTTTTGTTGAACTCGCTCAAGAGGATCGTTATGTCATATTTTGGAATCTTATCCACGACAGCATTCTGTTGGCCGTAAAAGTTTTCTTTGATTTGCAATTTTAGCAGCCAACCTAAGTTCAAACTTGTAGTAAGCGGGTTCGAAACCTTACGATGATCTAATGTTACGCGCCAACCAAGACATTGGATCATGGTATAAGGCTTCGAACCCGTGCACTTACTAGAAGTTTAAACTTAGGTTGGAAATTAGCGCACTAGCTGTAGCATCGCATAATGTCAAAAACATTACTTACCTTACCGGTCAGGCTAAGGCCGGGGTGGCCTCTGCTGTACATAGTAGCCGCCTCCATTCCACTCGGTCCATGGCTGTTTGTCTCCAGTTCCGCACTCTGCGTAGGGTCCGCAGATCGTCCTCCACTTGGTCGACCCACCTAGCTCGCTGCGCTCCACGTCTTCTTGTACCGGTCGGATGACTCTCGAGAACCATTTTAGTCGGGTTGCTATCCGACATCCTGATGACGTGACCCGCCCACCGTAGCCTCCCGATTTTCGCGGTATGGACGATGGTTGGTTCTCCCAGCAGCTGATGCAGCTCGTGGTTCATTCGCCTTCTCCAAGTCCCGTCTTCCATCTGCACTCCGCCGTAGATGGTACGCAACACCTTCCGTTCGAAAACTCCAAGGGCGCGTTGGTCCTCTGCACGTAGGGTCCATGTTTCGTGCCCATAGAGGACGACCGGTCTAATCAACGTTTTGTAGATGGTTAACTTCGTGTTACGGCGAACTTTATTCGATCGTAGAGTTCTGCGGAGTCCAAAGTAGGCACGATTTCCTGCCACAATGCGCCTCTGAATGTCTCTGCTGGTGTCGTTGTCGTCGGTCACCAGTGAGCCCAAGTACACGAATTCTTCAACCGCCTCGATTTCATCACCGTCGATATGAATTCGGGGTGGCGGGCGCGGTGATTCCTCCCTGGAGCCCTTTGCCATCATGTACTTTGTCTTCGACACATTAATGACTAATCCGATTCGCCTGGCTTCACTCTTTAGTCGGATGTACGTTTCCGCCATCGTCTCAAATTTACGAGCAATAATATCAATATCATCGGCGAAACAAAGCAGCTGAACGGACCTCGTGAAAATCGTCCCACTCGTGTTTATCCCCGCTCTTCTTATTACACCCTCCAAAGCAATGTTGAACAGCAAGCACGAAAGACCATCACCTTGCCGTAACCCTCTGCGAGATTCGAAGGGAGTCGAGAGTGTCCCTGATACTCGAACTACGCACATCACTCGATCCATCGTCGCCTTGATCAACCGTATCAGTTTATCCGGGAATCCGTATTCGTGCATAATCTGCCATAGCTGTTCTCGATCGATTGTATCATACGCCGATTTTAAATCGATGAACAAGTGATGTGTGGGCACGTTGTATTCGCGGCATTTCTGCAACACCTGGCGGATGGCGAACATCTGGTCCGTTGTAGCGCGTTCACCCATAAATCCAGCCTGATATTGCCCCACGAACTCTCTTGCAATCGGTGATAGACGGCGGCATAAAATTTGAGAGAGTATCTTGTAGGCAGCGCTCAGTAGTGTGATCGCGCGGTAGTTCCCGCAAGCCAACTTGTCGCCCTTTTTGTAGATGGGACACACGATACCTTCCATCCATTCCTCCGGTAATACTTCCTCCTCCCAAATCTTGGTAATGACCCAGTGTAGTGCTCTCACCAGTGCTTCTCCACCGTATTTTAGAAGCTCGCTTGGTAGTTGATCTGCTCCAGCGGCTTTGTTGTTTTTCAACCGGCCAACCTCCTCCTCAATCTCTTGAAGGTCAGGGGCCGGAAGTCTTTCGTCCTGTGCACATACTCCTAGATCTGTTACCACGCCACCTCCGGTACTTTCAATGTCGCCATTGAGGTGCTCATCGTAATGCTGCCGCCACCTCTCGACCACCTCACGCTCGCTCGTGAGAATATTCCCGTGATTATCTCGGCACATGTCGGCTTGTGGCACAAAGCCTCTACGCGAACGGTTCAGCTTCTCGTAGAACTTTCGTGTGTCCTTAGCGCGGTACAGCTCTTCCATCGCTTCGCGATCTCGTTCTTCCTGCTGGCGCTTCTTCATCCGGAAGACTGAGTTCTGCCTGTTCCGGGCCTGTTTGTAACGTGCCTCATTCGCTCTCGTACGGTGTTGCAGCATTCTCGCCCATGCTGCATTCTTCTCGTTTTTCAACTGTTCACATTCGCCATCGTACCAGTCGTTTCTGTGATTCGGAGTCGCGAAGCCTAGTGCTGTAGCCGAGGTACTACCTATGGCGGATCGGATGTCCCTCCAGCCATCTTCAAGTGTAGCTGCGCCAAGCTGCTCTTCCGTTGGTAGGGCCACTGCTAACTGCTGCGCGTAGTCTTGAGCCACTTCTACGTTACGCAGCTGCTCGATGTTGAGTCGCGGCGTTCGACTTCGACGCGTGGTGATAACTGTCGAAAGTTTTGAGCGCATGCATACAGCGACTAAGTAGTGATCCGAATCTATATTCGCACTGCGGTATGTGCGGACATTGGTTATATCCGAGAAGAATTTACCGTCGATTAGAACGTGGTCGATTTGGTTTTCTGTTTGTTGGTCGGGTGATCTCCAGGTGGCTTTGTGGATATCTTTGCGGGGGAAGAAAGTGCTTCGGACTACCATACCACGGGAGGCTGCAAAGTTTACGCATCGCTGGCCGTTATCATTCGATACGGCGTGCAGGCTGTTTCGCCCGATTACCGGTCTGTACATTTCCTCCCTTCCTACCTGCGCGTTCATGTCGCCGACAACGATTTTCACGTCACGCGGCGAGCAACCATCGTATGTTTGCTCTAACTGCGCGTAGAACGCTTCTTTCTCGTCATCGGGTCTCCCTTCGTGTGGGCAGTGGACGTTGATGATGCTGTAGTTGAAGAAACGGCCCTTAACTCTCAACATGCACATCCTTGCGTTGATCGGCTGCCACCCGATCACACGTTGTCGCATCTTGCCCAACACTATAAATCCTGTTCCCAGTTCATTGGTGGTGCCACAGCTTTGGTAGAAGGTAGCCGCTCGATGCCCGCTTTTCCACACTTTCTGTCCAGTCCAACAAAGTTCCTGCAACGCCACGATGTCGAAGTTGCGGGGATGTAGTTCGTCGTAGATTATCCTGTCACATCCTGCGAAACCTAATGACTTGCAATTCCATGTTCCAAGTTTCCAATCGTAGTCCTTATTTCGTCGCGTGGGTCTTTGCCGATTGTATCGAGTCGTATTTTCTCCTATGTTATTCGCAATGGGGATTTTTACGGGTGGCTTATTGGGCCTACGCCAACACTCCTTTATCGCCGGAGGGCCATCGTGCCAGTTCTGTTTAACGTCCCAACCAACACTGGGACGACCACGCTGATGGAGCTACCACCTTGGATCTAGCTGGGCGTGGTGCAGCGTTTCTTACTCAGCCGCTGGATGCCAGAACAGACGCTGTTTGAGCCGCACCTCCTTGGTGAACAGACACTCGGATCGTACCTCCTCAATCTAGCTGAAGTCAGAAGGACAACAGTGCCCAGGCTGCACTACCAGCTAAGCACACAACTCTTAGCTGGCGGTCTTTGTCATCGCTTGACCCGTGGAAGCATGAGGTAGGAACTTGTGAGGACCAGAGCTATATTGGATGCTCTCCTTATCGACTCACCGTTTTGCAGCCCATGTCAAAAACATATATTTTTTGTATTTTGAAATTCAAAGTTTTCCATCAGAATAAGAACTAGCTAACGGTAGACCTGAGTGACATTTTCAAGATATATTTGAAGAAGTCCTTAGAACCTCCTTAAAACCAAATAAAATCACCATGGCTTTGTGACGGTTCTCAGAACCTCCTCAATACTAATTGGACTTCAAACTATCGCTTGGGAAGACTTTAAATCGGAATTTGTTCACTAAGTGGCGTAAAGTGTCAAAACCAGGAAGCAATTCATCGAATTTTGATGAAAACTCTAAATGCACATTCTTAAAAAAAATACTGGTGAACTAGTTCTGCCGATTTCGCCCTCAACTATCAATATATCATGAGTACTCGCCCAAATACGCTCGTCCATCCCATTTAACTTTCGTTCGTCGCTTCCCGCAGGACACGACGACACGAACAATATTTTCCCATGGAAAAATAATTCACCGAGAAATGGCATCAGTGCCACGTACTCAAATGAATCATTAACGAGACAGACGGAGCCTGAAGGAGCCATCTTCTCGGATAAAAGTTCAGGTAACAGCTGTCGAGCAGGCGGCAGAAGGAAAAACCGGAGACGTGAAGGATCTTCCAGATGGAGAAAGTTTTCTTTTTTCTCTTCGAGCGTTCCGTCAAGATTAGGAATGCGAACCAAGGGATGACAAATATTCTCTGCCCTTGATTCGGACGTTGAAGATGGTATTATTTTCCTCAAGTTGTTCCACTTCCACTTCAACTGGCTCGAGTACAACTCAAAGTATACGATGAGCGATGCTTTTCGTCGAGAATAAACATTTAGAGAAGGAGAAACATTTCACGTGACGTCCAATTGAAAGCTTCCATCATTTGATTTAATTTGCATTCACTTACCCATTCCAACGGTAGAGGTTATCTTTGCATCGTGCTCCGCTGTGATAATTAATCAGCGCTTTCTCGTGACACGTTCGCTAATTATAGAACAATTCCCACCGCCCCATGGCGTGCATGGGATGGAAAAAAGCAACACACCTGATTGACATGTCGACAAGACAATTACATCATCGCGCGCTGCTGCGAGGCGCTGTCCTGATTGTGGCAGTTTTATGGCGGCCACCCTGCTGTGTCTTCCCATTCCCTCCCTACAGGGTAATGATCCATCCCAGCCAGCACCGTCAGCCTGCTTGCGCCAAACAGACTTCCTTCCGAGCGATTATCCTGATAAATGATGCGGCAGAGCGTGGTGAAATGTAAGGTCCCTGCTGTATCTTTTATGAGTCATTTTCACGTGCTGTCGAGTAGGGTAAACATTCCAGTTGTTTAAAGCTGGCATTATAAATGACGACTTTGAAGCCATAATGATATTTTCTCCTAACAAAGCCTTCATGATATTAGGAATGTTCTACCATAGTTCAAAGTTTACGAACGCAACTTCAACACAACAACAGTTGCCACCTCACCCTATCGCACTTTGTTTTTATTTCATTTTACAATTCAACCCCTCGAGCAGAGGATGTTTCTTGGCAGGAAGTGTTAAAATTGAGTGTGCAAACAAACAATTCTCGAGGGAGAACACGATTCGTTATATCAAATGATGCGAAGCTCTGCGATGTAAGGCAGGGGGATGGGTGATGTATGAATTATTTGGGGAAATAATTCATACAGACTACAGAGGAACAGGAGGTTGTTTATCGAGTGATGGTGAAGGTTGATGTTTTCTGGCATTGAATAAAACTTCAGCAGTGTGTTACATATCTTCCTCATTTAATCAATTGGCACTCGGGTGTGGATGTACAATCACGTCGATGCGACAACAATTTATAAATTAACATAGTATGTTAAGTGATATTTTAATCATCTTTTATTCCTTAGAAGTAGGGTCTGGGACTATTTGGGCAGGAGCACCTATTTTGGGCACTTGCAGCTATAACTCAGTCAATTTCAAACCGATTGACTTGATTTTTTAGACACGGTTAGATACGCACAGCATCTAGCCATGTACAAAAATTCAAGTCAATCGGTTTGAAATTGACTGAATTAGAGCAGCAAGTGCCCAAAATAGGTGCTCCTGCCCAAATGGTCCCAGGCCCTACTTGTTGTTTAAATGAATTCTCTTTCCTGTTGATGTTTTTAGCAAGGCAGTATAAAATATGATTCATATTCTTTTTCCGAACAAAAACAAATCACGATGATTCATTGGAAAGAATATAACATTTGAGGACGATTGTACGGAAATCCTTGCTGTCGACTCACAATCGGTGTTGCTGTGGTAGAGCAATATTGTGGCGGCTTCTCACCCTCAGCTCTCGTGATAAGTTCTCCCAGTGATTGGTGTCTTGATGGCTTGGTTGCCTCGTGGTTGACAGGCCCACCTGTGTAGTGCATTGCTTGGACAGACCGGAATCTCCTTGCTAGGAACGAAGGTTCCAGATGTTGTAGTCTTCGAATCGGTATAACAGAAGTGCGGAATTCAGTTGGAACTTCTCAGCGTTTGCTTTTTCGTTTACAGATGTCGCCTATTTGCATAGCTTGCACATGCTCATTTAGTCCGTCTTGATGTCCTTCACGTAGAATATTCCTCTCTTGTCCCTCGGAACATGCTCTAGTACGTACAGGTTCGTCCCGATGACTTCTTTCGCGATAGTCGCAACGAATTTCGGCTCAAACTTGCTGTTGATCTGGTACGCCTTCGAGGAGATTACGAACGATCGTCGCCATACCAAGTCTCCAACTTTGAACACTGCTGATCTTGTGCGAAAGTTGTATCGCTGCTTCGCCCGCTGGTGGCTGTTTTTGATCCGTTCCACGGCATAAAGATCACAAGGCAGGCTAGTAACCTAGGTCAACATAAATTTTGGATGTAAACATGTGACGTCATTCTAATCGTTCTTTCACATGATCAATTTGAATTACGTCATCAAAAAACTGTCCGTTCCGGAAGATATCACCTTCTATATGCTGTTCACCGTAGATCTGCTCGATGATTAGCTTTTGGATCCGACGTATCACCGAGACTCGCAGGTCCTGCGATACCTTCGGGTCTTCTGACGTGTTGAGCTCCTGCTGCGTGTACAGATCAGTGTGCAACAACAAGTTCCATCCAGCGTTGGCTTCGTATGGACTGTTGCCCGTCGTCTCGTGCCGAGCAACGTTTATATCGCCGCCGTGATTGCCGATAGCTTCTCGTCCCACTTTCGATTATCGCTGTCCATCAATATCCGGATACAAGTTATCACGACGCGGTTGACACGTTCGGCATTGTTGACTTGCAGGCAGTAGACCGTTGTCTTATGTGGCCGATTTTGTGCTTCGCTAGCCAGGGTTTGAAGACCATCGACTGGAACTGGTTCCCGTTATCGGGCAGTATCAGCCGCGACCGAGAAAACGTCAAGCAAACTTTTTCCTCGAGGAACTCCACCATCTTCTGCGAATCCGCTGTTTGACGATTACGTATTTGCTGATCCAGTCGACTAATACCAACAGCACCTCGTTTGGAACGGGGACCGACAAAGACCACTGATATCATCTCTCACGGAGTCTTCGCTGGCTTCCAGTGAATCAAAATTCAACCATCGCGCAATAATAACGGCAATGTCGCAACCTGAATTTGTTGCAACATGCCACCTATTGTGACATAGGTTTGTCCAAACTTGAACAGATTAGGATAAAGATCATGCAGCACGAGTTACAACATTTTTAAGCCTTGCATTGTGATTTTTGAGCGGTAACTTCGAGCCGGTAAACCCTGCAACGCCACTGAAGATGTGTCATCAAAAAGTTTCGATTCATGGTTGGTAATAATTGACTATTCACGAGTTGCAAAATACGCAACAAATTCAGCTTCCGTTTTGTCTGCAACAAACATTTTCGAGATCATGTTAGCAGTTGGGACAAAGAGCCTTCTTTGTTGCTTGTTTTGTGCCTCTTTTGTCTGACAATTCTCACCACTGCTGGCTTTTTTTTTTTCTTCTAAACCATAGGGGGATAATCTGTACAACAGACACCCTAACAGAAGGTTAGGGTCTAGGTTAGGGTAGTGTATGTCTGACAGGCCGTCTTCTACAACAAAAGTAAAATCCAGGACTACTCTCTCCTCGTACCCACTAAACCATTCCTATGGTCGCCAAACCCTACGTCTCTCCGGAACCACCAAGAAGGTATTGCTTCAGAGAGGGGCTAGTGCACATCGCACCCACAAGGTTATCTGCGTAGCCTGCAGCAACGAACATCGATGACTCGCTTTGGAGAGTCCATCACGGTAGCATGCTGGCGCTTAGCCAGTTTCCCGAGTGGTCCTCGCCACTCCCTTTGTCCTCGGAAGGCGGGCAGGGTCAACCCCGCCCGCGCCCTACTGCTGAGCGGACATCAAGAACTGATCTGCCGTAATTCTGCAAAGTGACGTAAGCGCCATTCAAAATGTCGATATTTTTTGGTATATTATGTATAATATCTGATGCAAAAATAACACTGTGGGTATGCCTGCTGTATTAGAATGCAAGCTCTAGTCGTAATCTATCATCTATGGAAAGAAACTTAGAGGATGAGCAAGAATTGTATGCATAATAACCAAAAAATGGGCCAAAACTATGAATGTCGCTTACGTCACTTTGCAGAATTACGGCAGTGATGCCCACGTGCAACCCAATCTGACCTGCCCGTAAGGAAGGGTATCACTACCCTTCAGGCCCTATCAGATGCACCCGTAGGTTGCAGACAGCAGGATCTCACCTACCCCGACCCTTGCCGGGGACCCCTTTCCAACCGCGGGCTCGGATCCAACCCAGTAGACCGACGCCACGACAGCACCGCTACCGGGACTGCTGGCTTCGGATTTCCCATTTGTAGCATCATCTCCTACTGCATCTGTGGTCAATAGCAGTGGGCTTGTAGCTTGTGCCAGGTTTTGCAGAAGCCAAGATGCGCTGTTGCCGGTTCGTCGTGGAATCTTCAAATCAGCTAGAATCCCTTTTTTTCGGAATGACTTCTTTCCACTTGTGGTAAACTGCAATGCGAAAGTCTGGGAACGTATCTCCTTCTCTCTTCACTTTGTCCACCAGCTCTCTGTACCATGGATCCTGAACTTGGTTTATCGTGAACACTGTTTCAGCTACTGTTCTAGAAAGCGCATCTGGAACTACGTTGATTGATCCCTTCCTATACTGGATCTCGAAATCGAACGCGTTCAGCCGCAACAGCCACCGGCTCATCAAAGCCGTCGCCGGAACCGGATTCCTTCCACGTAGCCTCTAAGTTTCTCGATTGCTCGGCACTCCCAATCCGTGAGTATTTTCTCTCCGACAGCTTTTACGATAAGTACCCGATTGAATGTTCCTCGCCGTTGAGGTCCTGTGTAAGTACTGCTTCAATTGCTGTGTCGTTGGCGTCGCATGCTATAGCGAATGGTTTGCTGTAGTCCTGCATCGCGAGCACCAGCGTCGAAAACAGAGCCGCAAGCTTGAGAGCACCTGCCTCTTCCAAACTTCTTGGAAAACTCCCTCGCTTGTTATCCCCGCAAGTTCCACATCGGCGACCCTCTCCTCATCGCCAGCCCCAGTCCCTGGCTTTCCTACGAAAGGAGGCCAAGGACTAGCATCATGGTGCGGAAAAAGACCCTCGATGACATCCTCCAATATCTGAGGAGATTGCTTTGTATGAGCCATTACACCTCTCGACTTTCAGCGCGGCCTTAGCAGCGGTGAACATCACCTGTCTTTGTTTAGTTCTTCCTTAGATCGTACTCACTGCATTCGCCGCCTAGCCCGTAGGCAGGCGCGGCGCAGGTCCGTAATCGCTTCAGTTCACTAGTAAGCTGGTGATCTCTCATTTCTATGGTGGACTTTCTTGGGCATGTTTGCATCGTACGCACGCGAGAGCATTGCTACCAGCTCGTTCCCGCTTAAATCGCGTAGGTGTTGCTCATGGAGGAGCGCCTCCCTAAATACCCCGTCGTTTAAGTATAGTATAGTATAGTACTCCACCTGCAAAGGCTTGGGTTTGACCTAGTCGCTTCTTCCTTTATCCGCTTGCCTGCTGACGGTGCAGTCGATGCTGTAGCAATCCGCTTGGCGATCTCTGTGAGTGTAGCCATTGTTTCCTCTTCAATTTGAAATACTTGTTTGGTCTATATCAACGATAATCAACTCCGTTTCGTTCCGACTAAAGGTACTCTTGGTACAGACATTAACCAGACTGACATCTAGCATATCCAGTGCCTTTAGCAGGATCTGACCCCGCTGCTTTATAACATGACTTTCTCATTACACGGCCCAGGCATTGAAGTCGCCCGCTATAACCACCCGCCTTCACCCTGTCGGCATGGTCGTCATGCAGCCCAGCATCTGCGTAAACTACTGGATGGGGTGGTCTAGGCGCATAACAGCTACAGAAGAAGACTCCGTTTACTTTGGTGGCCACGAAGCCTTCGTAAGTAGTAGACGCCAACTCCTGGACGGGGTGTTTGCCCGTCGTCCATATCGCCGCCATTTTTCCGAACACATCCACGACCCAACTGCCGTTGCCAGCGGTGTGGGTCCACTATGACGGCGATATCCGTCCTCCACTCTGGAACTACCTGACAATGCAGTTGCTGTGCTGCGACACAGTGCAGTGGTTTAAGTTCAGCTGCGTTACATGCACTGTGATTTGTTCTCTACGGTTTTCTTGAATGCCGGGCCCCTTGAACCACACGTTGGGTGCTTGTTGTTCACGAATTTCAAACACATGGATGCACTCGTGCAGCCTTGTGCCATCAGCGCCGCATCGTGTGCACAGCTTGCTCCTGTCAGGGCTTTTGCAGTCCCATGAATTGTATCCTGGTTCCAGACACCTGAAGCAAACCTCCGGTGGCTTATGGAAGGTCAGATTTCCTTCTTTAACGGACTTATTTACGTTCACAACAGGTAGCTGTGCCAAGGCTACCTGTGTTCCTATCGTCCCTTTCCATAACCGAGCGACTGTGGTAACCACCTGCACCATGCACTGTTGCCACAGTGCCGTGACGAGCTCTTCCCCTTCAGTGATCTAGGTGATTGTAGGTGGCACCCTTTCGCTCCTTGTTGCGCTTGAGCTCCAGGATCATTTCACCCGTCGTTTCGCATCACCTTCAAGACGTCCGAGTTCTTAGAATGTTTGGCCTTGATGACGAGCACGTCGCCTTTGTTGTGCTTGGCACCTACCATTTTACGCCTTCTTGGTTTGGCGTCCCTAAGCACTGCCTCTTCTAGTGTTTTTTTTTCTGCTTCTTTCTCCGTTTAACTGTCGGTTTAACAAGGGGCTCTCCCCTTGGCTCGTCCTACTCTGTGGTTGTGAGTGTCTAACAACGGTTGCAACCCCCTCTTCCCTTCCATCCAGGACGGGCCAGCCTTTTCAGGCCTCCGCTTGGGTAGACTTCGTAACCTTTGCTTTCGCCGGTTTCGCCGCTGTTGCAGATTTCACGAGTCTCTCGTGATATTGCTTGACATCGTCCATTGACTTACGAAGTCGTAACAGAGCCGTTTTAAGGTCTTTGCTTATGTTGGACTTCGTGGATGCAAAGTCGATGATCTTGGCACTGCACAGCCACCACCATTGATGACAGCCCGTCTCGTTTTAAGTTGATGGCCCTCATCAAACACGCTCCATCCACTATCTCGAATCGGAGCTCCGACGTTGGCACTGCGTGCATAGCTTAATGCTCCTACCTGCTCACTTCTCCTTAATGAAGACCTAGCCAACCTAGCCTGCTCGCGAAGTTGTTAGCCTCACCACTGCTTCCCCTAGATTTTTTAATTCTGATTCTTGAACACAGTTTTGGATCCCTCGAGCCGCACGGGAAAAGAGGTCCAACACGAGCCCTGCATTGACGCGGTAAGACGAAATACTGTGGGGGTGCCCTGCCTAGGTACACTCCCGATCAAAAGTTTGGGGTCACCCCCTCAAAAACATGTCATTTTTTTAGGCCTATATCTTCGCCAATTTGCGTCCGATTTCAAAACCCTAGGTCTCATTCAAAAAATAATAAGTCAAAGAAACTTTGAACATGATTTAAAAGAAACTTTTTCAAAAAAAAAATTGTATATAAACTTAACCCAAAGTTGCCAAATTTTCTAAAAAATGAATATAAACTTACAACAGTGTCGCTGGAAATTGGGTCGGCCAAATTTTAAGATGAGAGTGGTAATATAACCCATTTTCTATTAGCTTTCAACTGCTTTTTACAGAACTTAGCTAAAAAATCTAGAAAAAAAGTTATTAAGTAAATTAATCCTTGATGTCATCGACCAAAAGTTTGGGGTCACCCCTCAAAATGATGTATCGGCCAAAAGTTTGGGGTCACTATCGTAAAACATGGAAAAATGATTTGTTGATATCTTTGTCATCTTTCATTCAATTTTAATTCTTCTTGGCTTATATGAAACAAAATGAATGATACTTACTGCATAGACATTGAACCACACATATTTGTTGAAATTTACATACTAAAACTTAACGTAAAGATGCCTCATTTTTTTAAGTATGGTGAAATGTGTTAACTTTACATAACATTTTTATATACAAAAATCGTTAAATACGTTTAGTTAAAGACATCAAACGTTAATTTAGTTAATTATTTTTAAAATGAGCCAAAAAGAATTATAATTGAACTATAGATGACGAAGATATCACTAAATCACTTTTCCATGTTTTATGAGAGTGACCCCAAACTTTTGGCTGATACATCATATTGAGGGGTGACCTCAAACTTTTGGTCGATGACATCAAGGATTAATTTACTTAATAACTTTTTTTCTAGATTTTTTAGCTAAGTTCTGTAAAAAGCAGTTGAAAGCTAATAGAAAATGGGTTATATTACTGCTCTTATCTTAAAATTTGGTCGACCCAATTTCCAGCGACACTGCCGTAAGTTTATATTCATTTTTTAGAAAATTTGGCAACTTTGGGTTAAGTTTACATTCAAAGTTTTTTGAAAAAGTTTCTTTTAAATCATGTTCAAAGTTTCTTTTGAATGAATCCTAGGGTTTTGAAATCGGACGCTAATTGGCGGAGATATGGGCCTAAAAAATGACATGTTTTTGAGGGGGTGACCCCAAACTTTTGATCGGGAGTGTACCCCACAGGCTCCGTTAACGATAGAGCATCTTTTTCACCCCCTCGATCACTCATTCCTCGGCATCGGCACGGGTCGCTTGACACCTTGCATTGGGATTAGTAGTCATATTCTTAGCCGGCGACAACGCCGCTGACTCGCATGCAGGGGGCCTGCGATATACGGTTTGTGTACGACTGTCTTGCGACTGGATATCCGATGCAGAGATCCACCGTCAATGTCACCATGAGATAATTGTGAAAACTATTCCACTTTACATTCATAGGAATTCAGAAATCTAAAATCTCGTTTAAAAAACCAAAGCCTTTAAAAATGTGCTTGAACCATACGCATCGTATTTTGAACAAAAACTGCAGGCTCATCTTGCAAGAATAGCTAATGCTACAGTAACACAAAAAAGCATCCCAATTACATTTAGTCCCAAACAGAAGCAACGGCTTGGGTTGCTACATTCTCACCATGCAATGCCATCACTGATTTTGTCCGCTGTTTTTGTTAGTTGGAAACAACTAACTGGACATTTTTCCCCGCTCACCTGGTGAAACCAGATACATAAACGTAGACAAAGCAAACCCACCCCCGCCCCCGGACTGGCAACCTAATGCCTTGCTAAATGCTTTTCGCTAGTTGTTTCCCCAGCAGGATTCAATGAATTGTGTACCACCTAGAAACCCCGGTGCGTTTGCACTTCACCGGTCGGTCGCTGAGGCTGCCTGGCTGCGCCTGGCTGGTTGCTTCCGGTAATAGGATAAAAACTTCTGTTACATTGTAATATATGGCTTAGCATTTCAAATCCTGCTGCTGCTCATTGTTTTCTCGTTTCTCCTGTCCATCCCACAGGACCCTAAAATTGGAACTGGCCCAGATGAGCTTGAATGTTGCCGGTAAACCCCTGTATTGTAACATAGATGTGCCAACAAAAGCTTTTCATGTCACAGATCTATGCATGATGAACGATAGTTTCATGTTTTGTTCGAACTAAAAATAAATTTAACCGACGGAAAAGGTTATGAAAGGTAGGAGCATGAACTAAAAATTTACGATATGTTTACCCTTAGATAAAAAAGGTCAGCACCGAGGTGGGATGTAAATAAAACCCATTACGGTGATTGTAGCGAAATATGGATATAAGTAGACAAAATAGGCATTTTAGTCAAAGACACATTTTGTAGTTATGAGAGGTACACAACTTGTAAACTTTATAGTTCAAACTAGCCTGGTGGTCTATGGCTGAATGTTTAGGTTCAAATCCTGGCCCGTCACTTTTATCTTGTTTTGTATATCACCATTCAGCAGTGGTTCACAAATGGTACCTGGAGGAAAATAGAGAAGCAAAAACACGACGAGTCAAAGCTGTAGCCCGTCAGCGCTATTCGGCTCTCGAGAAGGAAGTGAAACGCTCATATTGACTGGACAAAAGAGGGTGGACAGACTCCCTAGCCGACGAAGGCGAGTAAGCTGCAAAGTCGCCTCAGTGGGACTAAGATGAATGCTACAATGCCCGTGAAAGACACATTTGGACAGCTATTGACCGACCCGGCTGACCAGTTGAAACGCTGGTTCGAAAACCATCAACACATCAGCATGATCCGCCAAGGGTTCGACGCTTACCCGTGACAACACCGAAGCTCCATCAGTGCAGGAGATAGAACAGCCATCCGTAGCACGAAATCGAACAGGGCCCCAGGGGTCGATCGCATCTCAGCGGAGATGCTCAAAGCTGGCTCCCTAGTATCCGCACAACTGCTGCATCAATTATTCTTCAATATATGGGAAACCGCGCCATGTGGGGAACCCTCAGGCGCAAGCGTGTCCCTGAGAAAATCTTCAGCCTCATTGAAGCACAGTACAAGACATTTTCGTGCAATGACTGCGCAAGTGCACAACGATGTCTTGCCCGATCCTATCGGGGTCGTTTCTGGAGTGATACAAGGATTTATACTATCACCGCTACTGTTCCTCATCGTAATCGACGAGATCCTGGTAGGTGCGATTGATCGTGAACCAAATCGTGAGTTGCTGTGGCAGCCCATTATCATGGAGCACCTAAATGACTTTGAACTGGCTGATGACGTTGCTTCCTTAGCTCAACGGCGCTATGATATGCAGAGTAAGCTTGATGATCTTGTCGATCGCTTCTTGGCGGCAGGTCTCACCATCAACGTTAACAAGACTGAATTGTTGGATGTAAACACGGTCAATCCATGGGCGTAGCCAGAGGGGGGCAGGGAGGCCCCCCCCTGACCGCCAGATTTATGTTTTAATATCGAGCCAACTCAAATATTATCAATAATTCAGAGTTCCCAAAAAAATATTATTTTAATAATTTGAGTGTTTGTCCATAATTATCAAACCTTTTTTACTCGAGAACCACAGGAAAATTCACCAAATATTTCTCCAAGATAACCACTTCAATCTTATCTAAGATTTTTTTTTACCAAATAACAAGCTTGGATAAATGGCTAAATTTTGTGTTGTTTATTCATGGAATACAAAAAAAGAATGCCAAATTTTCCAGATATGCCGGAACCGGTTCCGGTAGAGAAAACAAAGGTCTTTGTCGAACCATATGCTGCTATAGAATGCAGTTATGTGCTACTGCAACACGAATTTTCACAAGTATTTAATTCAAAAAAAACGTCATGCTAAGAGCAAAACACCTGAGATTTATTTATGAATACTTTCAAGGACATCTTCAAAAATTCCTTTAGGCATTTATTCAGGACCTTCGTCAGAGATTTTTTCAGAAATTTCACAAGGGACTTCTCCAGGAGTTCCTCCTTCGTTTCTCCTTCCATCGACATCTTGCAGGGTTCCGATTGTGATTGTTTCAGGTTTTGTTCCATGAAATGCGTCAAGAACTCCTCCCACGATTCCTTCAGATTTTTTTTTATAGATACTTCTGCAAGGATGCATCGACGATTTCTTCCAGGATTTTTTTTTCATTGCTTCCTTCAGTGATTCCATCATAGATTGCTCCAGAGAATTTTTCAAGAGTTCCTCTATGGGTTACACCTCCGGGAATTCATCCTGAGATATCTATAGAGATACCTCCAGTGATTGTTCCAGTGTTTTTTTTTCGAGGATTCCTCCAGGAATTTCTTCGGTGATTCTCAAAGGAATGTCAACAGAATTCTTTTAGGTATTTCTTCAGAGATTTCTTCAAGAATTTCTTCATATATTCCTTCAAGAATTCCACGAGCGATATAATTCAAAATATTTCAGCAGGAATATCTTCCAAAAGCCCTTACCGAAAATTTTATCAGAGATTTGCTTAAAAAATCCAGGAGTTCCTTAAAACATTGTACAACCATTCTTTTTTGAGTCCATCCAAAGGTTCCAACAATAATTCGAACAAAAATTATTGCAGACATGCATTCCTCCATATTTTTTCCAGTAATTTCCAATACTTTCCAGTAATTTGTTAAGAAAGTTTTCCTGGGATTTTTTCCTCATGGGGTTGCTTCCTGGATTCCTCATGGGCTTTTTTTTTCAGGAATTCCTCCATGTTTTCCTTCAAGAACTCCTCCAGGGATGCACACGGGAATTTCTTCTGTGTTCCTTTCAGGAACAACCCAAGGCATTATTTAAAAAAAAAAACCTCGAACTATTCCCCTAGGAACACTTTTTAAAGAGTTCCTCTTGAAATTCTTTCAGGAATTAATCCAGTACTTCCTCCAATGCCTCTAGAAATTGCTTCCGGGATTCCGCCTTGGATTCTTCAGAAGCTTCTGCAGGGATTCCTTCAGGAACTGCTGCAGGGATTCCTCATGGAGTTCCTCCAATAACTCTTCTTAGAATTCCTTCAGGATTTCTCCAAGGATTCCATCTGCAATTTCTTCAGGAGTTCTTCCTGGGATTCCTACAGGACATTCTTAAGGGATTCCTCTGCAAATTTCTTCAGAAATTCCACCAGGAATTATTCCAGGGATTTCTCTGAGAAGTGCTGCAGGGATTCATCTAAACAATCATCCTGGGATTCCTTCAGAAATGCCTCTAGAGATTCCTCCAGGAATTCTTCTAGAGATTCCTCCAGGAGTATTTCCAGAGACTCCTCCGTTAATTCTATAGGCATTTCTCTAGGATATCTTCCAGGAATTCCTCCATGGATTCCTCCAAGATTTTTTGCAGGGCCTCACTCGGAAATACCTTCTGTGATTCTTTCTGGAACAATTTATTTTAAAATTTTCTACATAGATTCTTCCAGGAACTTTTCTTAAGATTCCTTCAGAAATTTCTCCTTGTATTCTTTAAGCAACTCCTCCAGGAAATAATTCAGTACTTCCTCCAGAAACTGTTTAGGAACTCCTCTTGAAATTGCTTCCGGGATTCCTTCTGGAGTTTCATCAGGAACCCTTCTAAGAATTTCTCCAGAATTTATTCAAGAATTCCATCTGCGATTTCTTTAGGAATCATTCCTGGTATTCCTCTACGAAGTGCTTAGGAGATACATCCACGAATTTCCCTAGGACTTCCTCTAGGAATTTAATTTCATCTTGAGATTCCTCCAGAAATTCCGCCAGAAATTCTTCTAGAGATTTCTCCAGGAGTTCTTCTGGAGATTCCTTCAGGAATTTATACAGGTATGCCTCTAGGATATCCCCCAGGGATCCCTCCAAGAAATGCTACAAGATTTCTTTTTCAGAGATTCCTCCAAGAAATCCTTCAGGTTTTCCTCAATGCATTCTTTCAGAACTTCCTCCAAGAATTCCTCCAGATATTCCTCTAAGAATTGCTTCCGGGATTCTCCCAAGAATTCCTACAGAAAGTTAACCAAGATATCTTCAAGGGATTCCTCTAAGGATTTTTTTCCAGAGACTCCTACAGGATTCCATCGAAAGATTTCTGAAGGAATTACTTCAAGGTATCCTTAAAGAATTCCACTAGGGGTTCTCCTAGGCATTCTTCCAGGAAATTTTCCAGAGATGTCACCAGGAATTTTTTCAGCGATTCCTCCAGCAATTCAACCAGATATTCCTCCCGAAATTTCTCCAGGTATTCTCCAGGAGTTGTTCCAGGAGTTTCTCCTGGGATTGTTTCAGGAATTCTTCCTGGGATTCCTTCAGAAATCCACGCAGGCATTCCTCCAGGTTTTCATCCATGAATTTCTCCAGGGTCTCCTCTTCAGGAATTTCTTCAGGAATTCCTCCAGGGATTTTACCAGGGAATAATCAAGGAATTCCATCATAAGTTATGTCAGTAATTCAACCAGGAATTTCTCTAGGAAATCCTTCAGGGATTCCTTCAATTTTCTCTACCTTCCAATTTTTTTTCAGGAATTCCTCCAAGATTTCTTGTACATTTACCTACAGGCATGGATTCCTCTAGGAATTTCGCTAAAAAATACTCCAGGAGCATCTTCACGGATTTTTCCAGGGATTTCTCCCCGAATTTCCCCAAGAATTCCCCCAAAGATTCCTTCCGAAATTCCTTCGAGGATTACTCCAGGATTTTTTCCAGAAATTTCCCTAGAAATTCCTCCAGAAATTTCTCATGGGATTTTTTTCAGAAATTTCTCCAAGAGTTCCTCTAGAGATTCCCCCAGAAATTCATCCAGTATTTGTTGCAATAATTTCTCCAAAAAATCTTTCAGGAATTTCTTCAAGGATTCCTGCAGCAATTCTCGAAGGAAACCCTCCAGAAATTCATCCAGGCATTCCTCCAGGTTTTAATCCAGGAATTTCTCCAGGAACTCCTCGAGAAAATTCTCCAGGAATTACTCCAAGCATTTCTTCAGGAATTCATTATTACTCAAGGAATTGATCCAGGAATTTCCCCTGCATATCCTTCAGAAATTATGTCAGCAAAATCAAGGAATTTTTCCTGAAAATCTTCTGGGATTTTTTTTCCAGGAATACCCTCAGGAATTTTTCAGGGATTCCTCCAGGCAGTTTTCCAGGAATTTCTCCTGATATTCCTTCATGAATTGCTTCAGGAATTCCTCCAAGGATTTCTCCACGAATTTCTCCATGATTTTTTGCGAAGATTTCTCCAGGAAATCCTCCAGATTTTCCTCTAAGGATTCTTCCAGCAAATCGACTTGGGGTTTCTTCAGAAATTCATGCAGGAAATTCTTCAGAAATACCTTCAGTAATTTTTCAGGGATTCCTCCAGGTATTCCTTCAGGATTTTTTCTTGAGATTCCTCCAGGGATTTCTTCACAAATTTCTTCAAGGATTTATCCAGGGCTTCCTTCAGGAATTCCTCGGTGGATTTCTCCAGGAATTCCTCCAGAAATTTCGCCAGAAATTCCTCCAAGATTTTCTCGTGGGATTTTTTTCAGAAATTGAAAAATAATATAAATCTCCCAGAATTCCTCTGGAGATTCCGCTAGAAGCTTATCCAGTAATTCTTTCAAGAATTCCTCTAGAGATTCTTACAGGAATTTCATCATGGATTTCTCCAGCAATTCCTAAAGGAATACCTCTAGGAATGCCTCCAGGCATTTCTCCAGGAATTTCTCCTGAAATTCCATCAGAATTTGCTTCAAGAATTCCTCCGAGATTTCTGCACGAATTTCTCCAGGGATTTTTCCATGGATTCCTCCAGGAAATCCTCCAGAAGTTCCTCCAAAGATTCTATGGATTTGTTCAGAAATTCTTCCAGGAGGAGAAATTCTTGGAAAACCTTCAGGGATTCCTCCAGGTGTTTCTCCAGAAATTTCTCCACAAATTTCTTCAAGGATTCTCCAGGGATTCCTTCAGGGATTCCTTCGAGGATTTCTCCAGGAGTTCCTCCAGAAATACCGCTCCAGGAATTTCTCAAGGGATTTTTTTTTTCAGATATAGAAATAGAAATTTTCAAGAATTTCTCTGGAGATTCCTCTAGAAATTCATCCAGTAATTCTTGCAAGAATGCCTTTAGAGATTTCTCCAGCAATTATCATAGGAACACTTCTAGGAATTCCTCCAGGCAATTATCCAGGAATTCCTGCAGGAAATACCCCAGGAGTTTCTTCAGGAACTCTTCCAGGAAATTCTTCAGGAATTGCTCCTGGACATCCTTCATAAACTGTGTCAGCAATTCAGGAAATCCTTAAGGGATTTCTTCAGAGATTCTTCAGGAATACTTTTAGTATTTTCAAGGGATTCCTTCAGACATTCCTCCAGGAATTCTTTTAGAGATTTATCCAGGAATTGCTTGAGGGGTTCCTGCAGGTAATTCTCCTTGAATTTCTTCAGGGATATTCCCAGAGATTCCTTCCGGGGATCCTCCAGAAATTCCTCCAAGGGTTCTTCCAGGAAAACCTCCTGGAATTTCTCAAGGGATTTTTTTCAGAAATTTCTTCAGCAATTCCTCTCAGAATTCCTCTGGAAATTGTAGTTCTAAAAATTCTTATTCTTCCAGAAATTGCTCACCGCTACCAGCACCACCTTGAATCATGTAGATCAGGCGAGTTTTTTTAAACATATTGTTTAAAATACAACTGCGTGACTGCTGAAGGGTTAAATAATTCTTTTAAAATATAATGTTATTATATTCAATTTCATCGTATTACGTATAGATATAGAATCTAGTAGGCACAAATTTGCTAAGAGTGCTTGCACCGCAATTGGATCTCTACAGGATCCGCGACAGGAGTTCGAGAACGAAAGTGGAGGTTTATCGGCCACACTCTACGCAGGGGCTGGAACGAAATCTGCAAACAAGCGTTAGATTGGAACCCAGCAGGGCATCGCAGTAGAGGCAGACCCAGAGGTTCATGGCGGTGCAGCCTCAACAAGGAAATAAAGGAAGTTGACAGAACTTTGACCTAGCCACAAGTCAAGGCGATGGCGGGCAATCTCCCAGGATGGAGATTTTTCAATTTGGCCCTCTGCACCACCGTGGGTGCTCAGGACTGAGAATAAGTTAGTATCCAGGTTAAAATAAAACTCTTGTTGATTTTTTTTTATCTTCAGGTCATGTAAAATTGGACTATTTTTCATACTACATTCTCACTAAGATTAACTACGCCAGTTCACAACACAGACATGGAGTCCATTTTTAATTCCTAATAGGGAATATTTGTCACTGCGATGCCTGTTAGTGGAAAGTACCTTTCACCGAACACAAATTTTCAAATAAATCATCCATAAATACTGCCACTGTCCGGACTTTGCCCTCGAACGTTACCGTTAGTCATTTCGGCTGATTGTCTCTCCTTAGCACCTACCTATTATGAATGTCGTTTTTCGGCCTGGATAGCTTTTGTCACACTATTGGTACTTGCTCGACGCCGACACTGTCCGTAACAAGCAGGGATATGTTTGCAGCGCCCTTTGGAAGGTCCAAATAAAACCGAAGCGAAGGGGAGGAATAATGTAATTGTAATGTTTACGTGTCGTTTATGGACTCTTTTGTGCGTTAAACCGTTTGTTTGCAAAGGGAAGGGAAAAACTAGATTTCGGGTTCCGGGGATGATGATGATGATGATGTTGGTGGTGATGGCACAGCTGAGGTACACAGGAAAGGTGTACTGTAATGGATGTCGTTTTAGGGTACCTTTGTGCAATGTTTTGACAGGGGGAAAACGCTTGTAAGTTATCGTTGAAGCGTGAAGTGACGAGCAAAAGCTAAACCACAATGGATTAAGAGGATAATATCGCCGTGGTAAATGAAAGATCAACATACAGAAAAAATTCATTTGTATGTTGTCTTAGTTATGTTTAACCAACTCAAGTTCAACATCATACGGTATAAGGCTAGTTTTCTAATAATTTAGTTATGAAATGCAGTAGAATTTTTAAGTTATAAGAAATTGTGAAATAATTTTAAGTTTTTTTAGTGTTTTTCCAAAAGAAATATGTGGCGAAATATAGGTAAGATGAATACACATCTAATTCTTATTATGTGCATTCGTCAATTATCATTCAAGTTGAATTATGTGTTGTAATTTCTCAGGCATTTTATGTACTTAAATTCAACAAAATTAAGGGCGTCGGTTATGATCTATTTGCCTAAGTAAGGAATTCGAATAAACATCTGCATTTAAATTTATTTTACGTTTTTGTAAATGTTATGAACGATGAACTTATCAATATATATTTTGATTTACACACACGTGGATATAGTAGAAGTTACTCTGTCTTTAGTTTTAAAGCACAGTGTTTGAATGATTTTCAGTAAAAATTGTATTAGAATAAACAAATACTGCATCGATGAAACCCTCAGAGCAATAAACATCAGCCCAAGACCGTGTCATGGGCTATAAATAGTCTGTGTTAAAAATATACATTTATGAACTCTCTGTAAATAAGCAACAGCTGGATCCCTCTTGTGCCGTCCTTGATGATGATTTGTGAATAGATCTTATCAAAAACGTACCCCGATCCCTCATAATTACTATTGCTTTCATCGTTTAATCCCCGCACGTGACAACCCCAATTCCTATTGTTAGCCTTGCGCTGAACGATTGAACCTAAGCAGCTTGATTAATGATTGCAACATCGAAAATAACGAACCCTCAAATGAATTCCGCTGATGAAAAGCTAACTCTTCCACACACAAAAAACTACCCCCATCCAAAATCATCCCTCCCGCAATGTTACCTACAACTGTTCACGCTGATTCTAACCTTTTCATGCAACCGCTGAGCTTCTAGCTTTCCCCGTTTTGTTTTTTTTTTATTTCAAGAACTCTTCATTATTCACAGCAAACAATCGCGATGATGGTGCTTTGAACCTGATTGCCAATGCCGTTGCGTTGGGTTGGGGGAAAATTTATATACAGAGCAACAATAGGTATCAAGCGGAAAGCGATAGCAGTTCAAACACACGCAACCACTCGACTTGACTCGACAGTGACAGGGACGTTTATAATCCGTTTTTTTTTTCGCCGGGAATAAATTAAAAGCCTTATCTTCCATCGCCGTTTTCAAACTACATATGTTTTTCCGTTTTGCGCGCCAAAAAAGATTAAAAATTTCTTTGTGAATTTTCGTCACAACTCACAGCATAGAACATCGCAGTGAGAAGTGACAAAACCATGCATTCCTTTTCTTCTTATCTAATCAATGGGGTGCTAGGAGGTGCCACGGTGTGGGTTCTGGGTGTTGGCATAGGTTTGAATCTGCTTATCTATTAGACACCTGGAGGACTCAGGAAATGTGCGATTACCAACACCCAACAAAGGAGACAGGACTGCATTCACGATCCATTAAGTAGTTCCCAGTTCTTGAGTGGAGGACACATATCGCCATCATAGCGGATCCACACCGAGTATCCACCGGAAACGACAATTGGGTCACGGATGGGTCCGCAAAAAAAATGGCGGCGATAAGGACGGCAGGCAAATCACCCCGTCCAGGAGTTGGTGTCTACTATTTACCTATGAGGGCTTCGTGGTCGCCATAGTAAACGGGGTCTTTTTCTATAGCTGTTATGCACCTCCGCGGTGGTCGATCGAGCCGTTTACGTAGATGCTGTATCACGACCTTGCTCATAAGGTCAGGTTCGTTGGTAATATCGGGTGACTTCAATGCCTGGGTTGTGGAATGGGGAAATCGGGGTCATATTCTACTAGAGGCACTGGTTATGCTAGATAGATGTCGTTCTGGCTAATGTCTAAGGGTGTAACGCCAACTTCTTTCATTATGCAAAGCTACGATATGTAATGTATCGTGTTCAAAAAATCTTATGAATGTTCAATTCACATCATCAGACCAGCTGGGGTCATCCAAACTATTAGGATGATTTGGTAATTAATCACCTAACCACCCAAGGTACATCATTATTTTTATAATGTTGTTGAAGTATTCTTCAACGCCTGTTCCTTAAGACTATGTAAAACGAAATCAACACAACCATAAACCCGCCACGAAACTAAAGCGGCCCATCTTATGATGCTCTTAAAGATTAGGTTGAAGCGGCACGCGTGTAAATAAAAGGGGTACCGCTGTCCGATCACTTTTGCACATTTTGAACGTCTTGCCACGCCCAAACCTGTGAACGAAAACATTTTGTGCCTTGTATACGTAAAATTCAGCATATAAGTAGTTTCGTGTCAAAAATTGAGCCCAATCCATCAACGCAAACCAAAATTACAGCATTCCAAACTTGGCCATTTTGTATGAAAATCGGCGTTTGTCCGATCAATTATGCACCAAAGTGTATCTTCTTTGAGTGTCCAGGGACTTCTGCCGGAGCTCCTCAAAGATTTTTTCTGAATATTTCTATAAGAACCCATTCAGATATTTTCCTAAGAATTGTTCAGTAACTCCTGCTGAGATTCCTTCAGGAATTCTTGCTAATATTTCTGTAGGACTTTATCCTGTAATTTCTTCAGGTACTGCTCTAGTGACGTATTCTGAGAATTCTGTAGATATTTCTGCAATAACTCTTTACTACATGCATTCGTCCATAAATGAATCTACGGAAGGTACATATTTTTCAAATGAAGGAGAACGTGCCCCTGGAACCAACCTACTGATGAATAAATATAGATATTTTCCTAGGTTTTTTTTTTTCAAGAATTCCTCTTGGGATTCCTTCAGGGATCCTTCTCGATTTTTTTCAAAATGATCCTCTATTAATGCCTTCAGTTATTACGCATATAGGAATTCTTCTAGAGATTTCACTATGATTCCTCTGTTAGATTTCCCAATTGGGCATACTATATGGATTTTTCGGTGGTCCCTCTTGAGATTTTTCCAGGGTTATCTCTTGGTATTCCTATTCGAAAATCTCTTGGTATTGCTTCTGAAATTCCTTAAGAAAATCTTGTTATAAATTATCCTGGAATTTAGGCTAAAATTTATTAACTTATTTCTGCTGTGATTTCTCCCTAAATTCTTCCAGATATTTCCACAGTATTTTTTTCAGGAATACCTCCATGGATTTTTCAAGGAGATTTCATAAAAGATTGCAATAGGGATTCTATCAATGATTTTTTCAGGAAATAATCCAGGAATTCCTCCAAGGATGTCTCTAGGGATTTTTACGGAGATTGCAGTAAGGATTCTTTCAGAAATTACTTAACTCTCGAGCGATCACGCTGTTGTATTTTGTGTAACACGTCCAAAAAATCACGCTTTTCGTACTTAGCGCTGGCGCGGTGCTGATGGCGATGACCAACCGTGCGACTAACGAAAGGTTAAGGAATTTATCCAGAGTTCCTGTAAAGTTTTTTGCAGAAACTACTTCGGGAATGCCGTGAGGGTTACGTTCCGTAATTTCTCGGGTAATTTTTCCAGAAATTCCCCCAAACATTTCTTCAAAGATTTATTCTGAGATTTTTTTAGAGATTTGGCTCTAGAAACAAAAGAGGAAAGGCAGCGGAAACGTAGCCAATTCGGGCAGTGTGAATGTCTTTACTTGTCAATCAGATGTTGGTTCATTATCAATCGTTGACAGCTAAAGTTAGATGTTATGCTTAGAACCAGTTTCGATTCCCTAGGTCAACTGTCTTCTGTACACCACAAGTACTGAGTGTAGATTTAGCATCTAAGTTAAAATACACAAAAAAAACTAAAAAAAAACACCACTGTACTGTACTGTAAGCTAGGAGAAGCTGTGATCCAATAGGGATGTTATAACAAGAAGAACAAGCACTGAATGTTAACTTAGCCAAATACTATTTTTTTCTGTGTCATTAACACCCATTCGATTTTTTACCGTTAAAGGTTCGCTCAAATATTACGTAACGCAAAATTTTGCAATTTTAGACCCTATCCGCTATCCCTTCGTCGCGTAGCTATTTTCGTAAGATAATTTTTTAAATTTTGCATGAAACGTAACACCGCGTTGGACCCTGTCCCCTCTCTCATTGGCATTAAGTAATATTTGAATGCGCTCAAAGCAAACCCTTCACAGCTATATACGACTCTAACGTGCTCAGAACAATTTTTCATGAATAAAAAAAAATGATTTTAAAAAATGTCCCGATTTTGTCAGCCCAAAATGCTACCAGGGCCTGACAAAATCGGGTCCTCACTGTATGAATATATAGATTTTATTTGGGAATACTTTATAACACAACTTGGGAATATTTCCGTGGTGTAATATGGTCGTCAACTGTCATGCAAAATTCATCGTATATATGTTGCAAGATACTTCCAACTATTGCAAAGCGCTCCGATTTTGATGCAATAATAAAATATTCTAAATTATTATTCCATGTCATTAGAGCATTCATCATGAGTTTTCAAATAAAGGTCGGAGTTTGAGTCATTATCGGCGGTTTAATCAGAAGCAAAATAATATCGCCATAAATACCTTTCAACTCGCGCAAGAGTAAAAAGCGAAACTCAAGAGTACTAGGATTCTCAATGCAGCCTACTTGGCCTCCTTCAAGAATATCTTAACCCTCGAGCAGTCGCGTCTTCGACTACCTGCAGCGACGTCACGTTCACGTTGTATACCACAAGCGTGCATTTTTCATGGCGCGTTTACTCAGTACATGACGCGACCGCTCCCGGGTGAAATTTATTTTAACAAGCAAGGGTAAGAAGTGTTACTCAAGAGTATTCAGTTTTATATCGTTCTTGATGCAGGTTTAGGCAAACTCCACCAGGAACGGTATAAATCTTGTGTGCCAAATTGCAAACAAACAAATTTTCGCATCGCGGTGAACTTTGTGATAAATGGAGCGTCGTCCGATAAATCTCATAATCAGACCGGTACCGTTGCCAACCAGGCACACCTTTCCAGATAACCGGCCTCGATGCAGAGCAGCGTCTCGTACCTCCGGTCATCATTTGCAACAGATAAGTAGGGGAACAAAGCCCAAAATGCTAAGATGGGGTAAAATGGCCCAACTCATAAAATCATTCCTGAATGGGACTTGATCATTACTATAGGTGAATGGTGTCAAGATATGTTTACATCGAACATTCTTCTAGAAGCTAGGCCACCAAAATCACGGAAAATCTTTTGATTTCCCAATGCAAATTGTCAACTTCCGGTTTTTCATGCCTGCAGTTAAGGTTTTCTGGTGATTTTATTACCAGCCAAGCGTTTCCAACGAGATTGAGGCACACATGGTTGTTGATGTCTACGCTTTCCATGTTAGGGGTCATTCAAATATTACCTACAGTCTGTTTATAACACAGTCCCGCAAAGAGTGAAACCAAATCTACCTATCGAACTGTCAAATCGGCTACCTATCGAGCACGCCAGCAAAATTATGAAAACAAAGTCTAGCGAAGAAGAAGAACAACAATCAAAAGAAGCCGTCTTTGCGTGTCTCTATATATACAGTCTCTAATATTACCATCATCGTTTTGCGGGAATGGGGGTAACACTCCATTTATTGAGTATTAGAAAGAAATGGACAGAGGGGGGAAAAGGAGTTGGAAATGCCCGAAAACTGATGGACGTAATTTTTGAATGTTTTCATGAAGTGGAATCTTACCCAGATGAACAGTGACAGATGGTCTTTTTGCACCACTTCCGTTTTACGAATCAGTTTTTAAAATCGCTAAAATCGATGAAAATGCAATAGTTAAAAAAAAAAAAAAGACGCGGACACCGTCTTTATGCAATAGTTTAGTGAATATTTTTGCTGAAGTATCGAGCAAATATTGTCTAGTTGCTGTTACCACTTTGAAATCCCAACAAAAGAGGCTAATTATCATTGAAAACGATGAAAGTTTGAAAAATGGCATTTTACCCCACTTGACCCTACTAGTTGTTGAGTTTCACAATGTGTATCATGGTCTGCAGGCCGATGAAATGACCCCCGATTGCACGGGAATCGACGTCCTGGATGTGGTTTGGTCACCCCCTTTCCATTGGCTTATCTAGATTTTTTTCCTAGGGGGTGCCAGTTTCAGTGGCTTCCAGATTGTTTTTTTTTTGTTAAAGGAAATACCGGTCCACCCTCAATTTCTCAGTCGCGGGAAAAATGAGCCCACAAATTTTCAAACGCACTATATTTTAGAGAATAGCTTTTTTGAAAAATTCGATCCGCTGTACTTATTTAACACTTAACTTGCCATG
Source organism: Aedes albopictus (assembly GCF_035046485.1). Taxonomy (NCBI): domain Eukaryota; kingdom Metazoa; phylum Arthropoda; class Insecta; order Diptera; family Culicidae; genus Aedes; species Aedes albopictus. The sequence goes on along the minus strand of NC_085136.1, from coordinate 149,963,671 downwards.
GCGGTACGAATACTTGATAAATTGATTGCGTATAATACATGGAATTTGTATTTTTACTTTGAGCATAACAATCATCGCGACAACCCCTTTGTTGTATGGATCAAACACTATAAAATATACACAACTTTGCGTGTAACTGGTATTCATTGTGACATCCTCTTTGTTTTATTGCATGATAACAACCCTTATTAGAATAGTTTTCAAGAACAATTGTAAAAGTTATAAATAGTTAAAATTTCAAAATCAAGATACATATTTGCATTTTTGGTTTACCACAAAATTAATGGCGACAGTGTTGTTTTATTAGTTGAGCACTACCACGTGTACATGAGAATACTTTTACAGGGAAATTATATTTCGAATAATCGAGCCTGGTTTGTACGTGTTAAAGCATTGTCCAGTTAGAATCCGGACGCAGATAATCACTTATATCTCAGAGGTAGAATAACAAACAGAAATGATGAAGCCCTCAAAACAAATATAATTTACTTTGGTTTCATGGAAAAATATCATTAAAATTATTTAATTTAATTTTTAATACATTTTCTCATTTTCTCCGTGATTACTTCCTTAAAAATCTGCACAATGGTAGTTAATTTTAACATCAACCCCTTCGGCGGATTTGTTTAACAATCAGGTCATCTCTGTAGTGTCCTGAGACCCTCTACCAATCTGATTAGGATGCCAAAGAAACTTTGCCAAATATTTCTCTTCTTGCGAAATTGATAGCTATTCAGTGAATTCCAAAGAAGCGAAATTTGAGTGTTTTTTCGTTAATAAACATTATCCAACAGTGATGACACCACTGCACATCTCAGGCTGTCGTGATAGCTCACCAAATTAGCTCAAACCTCTACAGATCCCTTGTGTGCATTTTTGGAAAGCAGCACGCGATTCTTGAGGTTATCATCTTTGTACACATTTGGTGTCAAAATCGTGATGTGAGAAAACGATGTCCAGAGCTCGAACTTCCTGGCAAATCTTGGAATTCCAAGCAGATTTATCCATGAACATAAACTTCAATCTTCCTTGGGCACTTCCTCATGGCATGGTTAACAACATCTGTGCACATCACACATAATGGTTATGGAGACATTAACATTTTTCTCGACTGTCGTACCTGACCATGCTTAATTTCCAGCGTGTTTGTGCAAGATTTTTTTCCTTCACTTGTCTTCAATCTGAAATAACATTTCACTCGTAGCAAGAAAATCGATGAAATTTTCACCATCAATAGAGGACTTGTTTATGATCAGACTGCTGTAAAAAAAATATGATTATGATCATTGAGAGCGTCACAATAAATTATCCTTTGCGTCCGGATTCTAACTGGACAATGCTTTATACAAGAAATTTATGTTTTCGTCAAAACATTCTTTCGGTTATTCCTCAGGGAATATTCCCGGTAATTCATAATCTCCCAGTAATTCGTTTGGATTTGACAAATTTCTTCAAGTTATATCTTTGGATCTATCTTTAAGAATTTATTTCGTAGTATGTTGGGGATTTGATACTAAAAACCTTTCACACATCCTTTGAACATTTCATCGGCAATTCCATTAGGAGTTTATTTAGCTTTTTATTTCATTGGCAAATCCTTTGAAATGTTTTCTCGGGGGTTCCTTCGCCAATTTTTTAGTAGTCTTTCAAGCATTGTTTTGTTAATGTCAACAAGTCTATCGATATTTACTTTTTAAATTTCTCTAAATTACTTTTCAGGCAATTCCTTTGAGAATTCTTTTAGTGAAGCCTTTGGTTATCCATTCGACAATGGTTGGGAACATCTTCACAATTTTTCTGGAAATTCTTCGGCAAGTCATTCTACTTTTTTGGGTTTTCGTCGTTTTTTTAGACTTTCATTATCTATGCTATTCTGTATTCCTTAGCCGATTCATCAGAAATTTTTCCATGAATCGCTTCTATAATTTTATTGAAAAATTTTCAGACAATTTCTTCTAGATTTCTTCAGTAATTGTGTAAGGAATTCCTACAGTAGATGATTTTGGAATACCTTCGGCAATTTCTTGCATTGAAAATTTATTTGGGAATTTCATCTGCAATTCCTTTGGAAATTTTGGAAGCTTCGATTATTTCTTTGGGAACTTCTTTGGTAATTCGTTTGGAAATTGATTTGGAAAATTTATTGGAAATTTGCTTCGGGAATTCATTTGAAAAAAAAAGTTTTTTTTTAATTCTGTTACGGTGATTCTACGAAAATTACATTTGGAGTTCTTTCTAATTTTTTTCAGAAATTCCTTCGATGTCTTCGGAAAATTCTTGGAAAATTTCTTTGGAAATTTTTTTGTGAATGTTTGTGGAATTTTTTATGGAATATATGTCGGCAATTTATTTTGAAATTGGATTTGGTCAATTTCTTTAAAAAGGCTTAATATTTTTTCAGGAATTCCTCTGGTAATTCTTAAATGAATTCTGTTGGCAAATACTTTGACAGTTTGAAGGTAATTTTGATGTTTTTACCAACAATCTCTTTGGGAATTTGTCAGGAAATTTTTCGTGAGTTTCATAGGATTTTCTTTGAGCAAGCCCAGTTGAGAATTTGTGAATTACCAGTTCAGCAATTCTCGGAAGCAATAAATATAAATACAATTAAATAATAAAGAATTACAGAAATAATCATGGTAAAATTGCCTGAGAAATTTGCAAAATAACTGAAAAAGAAATTGCTGAAATAATTTCAGAGGAATAGCCATTGCAATTATAAGAAAATATCCAAAGAATTAGCTGATTAAACTCCATTGAAACTATCTAAGAAATTAAAAAAAAAACAACTATGCCGAAGCAATCCTCAAAGAATTGGTCACACTACGGTCTAGCGAAAACGGAGTCGTGGGTTCGAATCCCACCAGAACTCGTTTTTTTTTTCGAAAATTCATCTCCCAATTTGTCAATCACCAAGATTCTGTGCCTTCTTATTAATTTCAAGTTTTTTCCGTACAATCCTATAGGATTTCACTAGAGATTTCGCTAGTAATACCTTCTAAGATTTCTCTGGAAATTTCTACTCTTCCCGAAATTTGTTTAGGGATGCCTCTAGAGATTTGTATCAGGATTTCTTCAGCTGAAATTCCTTGTAGAAGGCCAAGAGGAATTCCAGGATATCTAGAGTAATCCATGAAAAAAAAAAACTCTAGAGGTATTCCTGGATGAGTGTTTGAAAAAATGCCTGGAAGAATCAAAGGAATTTTCGAAAGTATCCTAGGAAAACTGCCTAGGAGAATCCTAGCAAGAGTGCCAGGAGAAATCCCTAGAGGAATTCCTGAAGGTATCACAGTAAGAATTTCTGGAGGAGACCTTAGAGGAATTCCTGAAACATTAGAAGCAGCAAGAAACGCTTATGTAATCCCAGGAGGAGTTCCTGGATGAAAGCCAAGCGGGATCTTTGAAAAAAAAAACCAATAAAAATTATTTTGAGAAATCCCAGGAAAAAATAGTATTTCCAGGAGAAAACATCGACGGTATTTCTGCAAGGCTCCTAGAAAGATTGCCTTGAATAATCCTAGCAAGTTTTTTGGAGAATCCCTGGATAAATTCTTAGAGGAATCCCTAGAAGAATTCCGGGAGGTATAACAGTAAGAATTTCTGGAGGAGTGTGAGGAGGAATTGCTGGATGAACCACAGCAGGAATAGCTTGAGAAATCCAGCTGAAATTCCTGGAGGAAGGCCAAGAGGAGTTCCTTGAGGAATCTCATGAGAATTTATGAGAGAATCCTTGGATAAACTATATCGGATAAAAAATCCTAGAGGAATCACCGGAGAGCTTCTGAAGAAATCATAGGAAAAATCTCAGAAGGTATTCTTAGAAGGATTCTGTGGTGTATCATTGTAGAAATCTTAGTAGGAATTGCTGGAGGGAGCTATACAAGAATTTATAGGGAAACCCTGTCAGGAATGCCTGGGGGAATCCAAAGGAGAAAATCATGGAATTCCTAGAGAAGTCCCTGCAAGGACCGGTAGAGGTATTCTGGAAGAATCTATGGGGAAGGCCCTGAAGGAATTGCAGGAAGATTTTCTGAAGAAATCTCAGGACGGTTTCTCGGAAGAATTGTAGCCATAATGCTAGGATAAATTCGTGTAGGAATCACTAGAAGAATTCCTAGACTATCATAGTAACAATTTCTGAAGGAATTGTTGGACGATCCGCAGGAGGAGTTGTTTGTGGTATTTTTGGTGGAAGGCCAAATGGATTTTCCGCAGGAATTCCATCAGGAATTTCTGGAGGAATCTTTGGATAAAATCTCTGGAGGAATTCCTGGATGGGTCCTTGGAGAAATCCCTGGTGTAACAACAAAAGAGATTTCTGCAAGAATCCCAGTAAGATTGCCTGGAAAGATGCCAGCAAATAGACAGGAGTAAGCTCTAAAGAAAACCGTAGCATAATTTCTGAAGTACCACAGTAAGAATTTCTGGAAGAAGAATAGCTGGAAGAACCGCAGGAATTGCTTGAGGAATCCCAGCATATCTGAAGGAATTCTTAGATTTCCGGGAGGTTTCATAGAAGTAATTTCTGGAGGAATCCTAGAATCAGCAATGCCGGTGGTATCCTAAAAGAAGTTCCTCTAATATATGCCTAGAGGAATACATACAGTACTCCTTGAAAGAATCGGTAGAAGTATACTGGAGGAATCCCTGATGGAATCGCAAGTGGAATTTCTGGAGGAATCTCAGTAAGATATCCCGAAAGTGTTGCAACAAGTAAGTAGGGCAGGAGTCCTAATTTTTCTGAATATAATTCTGAAGGAGTACTAATGGGAATTGCTTGAAGATTTCCAGCTGGAATTCATGAAGGCCAATAGAAGTTCTTGGAGAAATCCCCTGTGGCGTTTTTGAAAGTGCCTTTGGAGGAAGTCCTGATTAAATCCTTGAATAAATTTCTGGAATAATCACCGAAGGGATTTTTAGACAATTTCCAGGTAGATTTTCCGGAAGAATTGTCGGAAGATCTTCCTTAGTAGAGTACTCTTGCTTGCGTCACTTGGCGCAGTTCGGTCGTCCGAGCGTGTGACCGTGCCGAGCTCTCGACGCATACTAATTAGACACCAGCAAAACAAACTGCCTGGTGGTTAGGTATGCGGAGTGCGAGAGTAAGTCTCGGCTTCATATAAATAATTCGCTTGCACTGGTAGTTAGTGGGTACAAACAGGAGTGTTTTGTGGATTGGCAACTAAGCCGAAAATAGAGATGAGTTTGTGAAATAGGAGTGTTCACGGTGCGGCTTCGGAGTCAGTTTGGCTTTCTATTCCGCAGAACCATTACCTGTTCTGCGGCTTAGCTGGTTAAAGCGCCGGTCTAGCGAATACGGAGTCGTGGGTTCGAATCCCACCAGAACGCGATTTTTTTCACAAACTTCATCTCCCAATTTGCCAATTAGCAACATTTCGTGCCTTCTAATTACAAGTTTCTCCAGTATGTTTCAGACATACCAGCAAACCTGGTAAAATGCCAGTAAAATGGGCAATATGTATCATTGTGTCCATGGAGAAGTATGTTGATTGTTCTTACCGATATTCAAAACGCCAAAACGTACAACAGGTTACTTATATACGGTGTTACGGGTATAAATATTTGTTACAATAATAAGACAAAATAATTGTTTAATGTGTTCTAAATGTAACATTCGTGAGTTCTTTGTGTTTAATGTTTCAATTTGATTTGTAAATATTCGTCTAATTTTAATACACATTTATAGGGTTCTGGAAGAATAGTGGCACATGAAGTGCAATCCTATTTTGATTGCCAACTTTCAGGCTATTTCGTTCACCGGATAAATACCAGAGATACAAACCTTTCCCTGACACGGACTTCAAGTTATTGAGCTCAAGTGTCGAAACCCGAAACGGGATGCCCGATTAGGATTAGTTTTCCTAGACAAAACCAAGCTATGAACACAGCAACAAATGCTGTGAACTAAAAGGCATACTGCCAACTAAAATACAATTCCAGGATGACTGATGGACCTAAACCAATAAATGAAACCTCGTCATCCTGTGATCGGAAGATGTTATCCATCTGGATAACAGGGCCCTTTTATGTTATATGTTGTGCTGTGTGGATTTGTGATGTCTGTATAATGTGCATTTGTAAGGTTCTCTGTGTATCGTGATACTTTGTAATAATTAATTTCTTTTATTTTTGTAACAAATTAATTATTGCAAAGTATTAACATATCACGATACACATAGAACCTTACAAATGCATAAATAAGAGACATCACAAATTGACACAAGACAACACATAACAAAAATGTGCCCTGTTATCCAGATGGATAACATCTTCCGATCACAGGATGACGAGGTTTCATTTATTGGTTTAGGTCCATCAGTCATCCTGGAATTGTATTTTAGTTGGCAGTATGCCTTTTAGTTCACAGCATTTGTTGCTGTGTTCATAGCTTGGTTTTGTCTAGGAAAACTAATCCTAATCGGGCATCCCGTTTCGGGTTTCGACACTTGAGCTCAATAACTTGAAGTCCGTGTCAGGGAAAGGTTTGTATCTCTGGTATTTATCCGGTGAACGAAATAGCCTGAAAGTTGGCAATCAAAATAGGATTGCACTTCATGTGCCACTATTCTTCCAGAACCCTATAAATGTGTATTAAAATTAGACGAATATTTACAAATCAAATTGAAACATTAAACACAAAGAACTCACGAATGTTACATTTAGAACACATTAAACAATTATTTTGTCTTATTATTGTAACAAATATTTATACACGTAACAACGGGTGTGCTTATATTTTATTCGAATGTACCATTAATACATATTGGAATTATTGTGTGAAGTTTTAAATTTTAGGTAACTATCAAGGAAAAATTCTAGGGGGTGCCAAATTTATTCTAGGGGGTGCCAGGCACCCCTGGAACCCCCCCTAGCTACGCCAATGCCCCTTTCGGATGCTGCAACCGGAGGAATTTGGCACTGCACCGCGTCACGGTTGGTTTTCTGGATAGGTGTTCTTGATTGGCAGCGATAATGGAACGATAAGAATCAAAATCGGATGCTTGAGTTTTTTTTATGTATCAAACTGATCACACGCGAGAACTGTTGCTCTTGCTCAAGAATGATTAATTTAGGATAACTACGAGCGTTTAGACCCGTCGTTGCAAACTTGTGCTTCTCCCCAGAAATAGGTCTTTTAAGTATAAAAATAAACATGCCATTTCGATGACAATTTATACTGCTAATTATGTTAAAGAATTTCATGTTGTTACTCACGAAATTTGATTCTATGTTTTTTGAATAATGGCGAGAACTGGTCTCCTTCGAGTGCAATACCTGCAATAAAAATAAAATAACACAAAAATATTAGAAAAATGAAATATGCACAAGGATTACCAAATATTGAAATTCACGTTAATAACTAAAATAAAAAACACGAGAAAATTCTCACCAAATTCCTTGGACTTCGTACGTGCCATACTCATATGGGAATGTTCATAAGTTACGTAACAGTTAGAGGTGGAGACTGGGAGGCAATGTTCTAACTAACAATGATAGCTGTATAACAGCTCATTCAGCCAAAATTTTTAAAATAAAGCTTAAGATCGGCTTCTTCGTCTACATTACAGCAAAAATGGATGTTGGGGTGTGACGACCCATACAACAATTTCAGAGGTCTTACACAAGAAGTGTGACGGAGGGAGCTTGCTTACCTTACCGATCAGGCTAAGACCGGGGTGGCCTCTGCTGTACATAGTAGCCGTGTTCATTCCGCACTCCGCGTAGTGTCCGTAGATCGTCCTCCACTTGATCGACCCACCTAGCTCGCTGCGCACCACGTCTACTTGTGCCGGTCAGATCACTTTCGAGAACCATTTTAGTCAGGTTGCTATCCGACATCCTGATGACGTGACCCGTCCACCGTAGCCCCCGATTTTCGCGGTGTAGACTCTCCGCAGCTGATGCAGCTCGTGGGTTATTCGCCTTTTCCAAGTCCCGTCTTCCATCTGCACTCCGCCGTAGATGGTACGCAACACCTTCCGTTCGAAGACTCCAAGGGCGCGTTGGTCCTCTTCACGTAGGTTCCATGTTTCGTGCCCATATAGGACTACCGGTCTAATAAGCGTTTTGTAGATAGTTAACTTCGTGTTACGGCGAGCTTTATTCGATCGAAGAATTCTGCGGAGTACAAAGTAAGCACGATTTCCTGCCACAACGCGCCTCTGAATTTCTCTGCTGGTGTCTTTGTCGGCGGTCACCAGTGAGCCCAAGTACACGAGTTCTTCAACTGTCTCGATTTCATCACCGTCGGTATAAATTCGGGGTGGCGGGCGCGGTGATTCCTCCCTGGAGCCCTTTGCCATCGTGTACTTTGTCTTCGACACATTAATGACTAATCCGATTCGCCTGGTTTAACTCTTTAGTCGGATGTACGTTTCCGCCATCGTCTCAAATTTATGAGCAATAATATCAATGTCATTAGCGAAACCAAGCAGCTGAACGGACTTCGTGAAAATCGTTCCACCCGTGTTTATCACCGCTCTCCTAATTACACCCTCTAAAGCAATGTTGAACAGCAAGCACAAAAGAGCATTCCCCTTGCCGTAGCCCTCTGCGAGATTCAAAGGGACTCGAGAGTATCCCTGATACTCGAACTACGCACATCACTCAATCCATCGTTGTTGCCTTGATCAATCGTATCAGTTTATCCGGGAATCCGTATTCGTGCATAATCTGCCATAGCTGTTCTCGATTGATTTTATCATACGCCGATTTGAAATCGATAAACAAGTGATGTGTGGGCACGTTGTATTCGCGGCATTTCTGCAACACCTGGCGGATGGCGAACATCTGGTCCGTTGTAGCGCGTTCACTCATGAATCCAGCCTGATATTGCCCCACGAACTCTCTTGCAATTGGTGATAGACGGCGGCATAAAATTTGAGAGAGTATCTTGTAGGCAGCGCTCAGTAGTGTGATTTTGCGGTAGTTCCCGCAATCCAACTTGTCGCCCTTTTTGTAGATGGGGCACACGATACCTTCCATCCATTCCTCCGATAATACACCCCCCCCCCTCCCAAATCTTGGTAATGACCCAGTGTAGTGCTCTCACCAGTGTTTCTCCATCGTGTATTAGAAGCTCGCTTGGTAGTTGATCTATTCCAGTGGCTTTGTTGTTTTACAACCTGCCAACCTCCTCCTCAATTTCTTGGAGGCCAGGGGCCGGAAGTATGTCGTCCTGTGCACGTACTCCTAGATCTGTTACCACGCCACCTTCGGTACTTGCAACGTCGACATTGAGGTGCTCATCGTAATGCTGCCGCCACCTCTCGACCACCTCACGCTCGTTCGTGAGAATATTCCCGTGTTTATCTCAGCAAATGTCGGCTTGGAGGGAGGAGGGGGCTTAAAATAGATATTATTTGCGTAACGTAATGCATGGACGTTCCGTTAGTTCAAATGCCATATCCAATGAGCATACTTTGTACCTTGCATTACCTTTAACTCAACTATGCCATCAATTGAATCTCAATGATTTACCTCTCCAGTGCGACATCATGCGAAAACGCATCCAGCCACCCGCTAGAAAAAGGCAATTAATTAACCCAATTACCATTCTGCTGTCACATCCCATTAGTAATTAATTTTCTTGTCACCAACGTGCGAGCGTGACGTCACACGGTCATGTGCGGGAAAACGCGACCAGCCAGCCAACCAGCATTATACGCTTCCATCATTCACGAACCACCGTCACCCGTCAGAACGTACACCGTACCACCCAAGCCACCCCCAATCCACCCACAGGCAAACATGTATACTTTTAATAATCTCATTTGCACGTAGCCAGCCGACGACTTTCGCTCGCTGATCTTCACAGCACAGCCAGCCAGCCGGGGAACCGAGCGCCACCGCATTGCGAGATCTGAGTTGGTTGCCTACAGTTCTCCCTACATCGCCACGCCGTCAGGAGAGGAGAAAAGCAATCCTGAAACCGGCGCCGCCGCCGCCGCCCGTCACGGAAAGCTCAACGCTCATAAAAATTAAAAATTCATAAACATGCCCGGAATGCGATTGTGTGCCTTGGTGGGGCGCTGAAAACTTGCAGTACAGTAGAGTGCACGTGAAGGTGCATTCTAGGGGATATTGGTACAAATGGACGGCGTCGTCATTTGAGGTCCCTCAAAATTTGCAGTTAGGAGGTCCCATTCCAGAAAAAGATTTCGTCTTGCTACACGAAGCCTTTGTATGACATCTGTTTATATTGTTCCACCCAGATTAATGCTCAACTTCTATTGTAACATACTCCAGCCAGGTATTCCAACGCATTTTACCGCACTGTCCCCCAACCACCCACAATGGAAAGTGGAAATGCATCGAGCTGCCGTGCCACGACAATAACAGCAGCCTCTGCGAGTGAAACCTCTTTGGCAACCGCATAGAATTGAGGATGGATGGGCCAGGCACTTGTGCCAGCTTACGAAACGAACATTGCAGTACGCGATTTTTCGTAAGCTTCGCGGTGAATTAAAATAGTGCGGTTTGTACATATAGGTACCGTCAAATGGGGTAACTTGCAACACTTTTCGACTTTGAAGCAATATCATTGAAAATCTAAACATTTGAAACATCCTGTGAAGCATCGTGTACGCTAATTACCCCGAGTAGAATACTATGCAGCAGTTGGTTTACCAAAATACGTTGCCACCTAATCAGGAGGTGCGAAATACATGCTTGTTGCAAGTTTCCCCATCTGTGGGGTAACTTGCAACATAGGACATGAAGCTAAGTTAGCTATCATTAAACAGCACTAACATTCTTGTATTTAGTCGTATTGTAAATTTTTGATGTTATGCATGAAACATACCATGAAAAGATGTACACTAACCAATTGACATATAATTTTCATGAAAGGATTGATAGTTATTGCAAGCGAGAGTATATCGTTTAGCAACAGGTCTCACGTCCCTCAAACACAAAATATATATGATTCTCGTGACTTAGCACTCAGTACAAAATGTCAACAATGATTATTGTCATTTCTTGAAAAGGTAGAGTGAGTCATCTTCAAGCAGTTTTCAGTTTGAAGTAGTGTTTGGCAATTTCAGCTAAATTAACATGATTGAAATACAGCTATTCTACTTTGTTAATGTCAAACTCGCTAATTTGGGTATTGAACTGAAATAATTTACTCCATCTAGGTCAGATTTGATGTTGGTGATTGCTTTACAGCGTTTATAAACAAAAATGAACTTTTAACATGATAAAACATGAATAAAACTTCAAAATGTGGTATTTCCCAACAATGACCTTCAAACGTGCAAAAAAATGTAAAAAAAGAATTGTCATTTGAAAATGAACGCGTTACGTAATCAACAAATGATCCATTTCGGTTATTTCTGTCAAATATATCGTGAAATGAAGATAAATAATAGAAGGTTTCGTCAAATTCAACTGTTGCAAGTTACCCCATAGTGGTTCTCGAATATAATAATGATTTTTTGCATTACTTAGTCGATAAGTTTATCAAACTTTTATCGTTTAGCTAAGCTTACTATTAGGTACCCTAACTGCAAGCAAGGTCATCAGACTTATCGCACTTACCATAAAGGAGAGGTCAAGCACGATTTTCATACTTGTTTTTTATGAATAAAATGAGCAATCCGTTTTAGCAGTGTAGCTAAACCATAAACAAAGAAATAGAGCTAATTTTTATACTGAATCGATCTTTGATACACATAATCTCTATAACCGAAATAGAAGGGCATACTAGTTTTCATTATTATTAGAAAATGCTTCACATTTAGTGTATGTCATCGTGTTGCAAGTTACACCGCTGTTGCAAGTAACCCCGTTTGACGGTACACTGAGGATACTGCAACTCCGAAAATCATACGAATCAACTATGATTTTTTGCCACAAGAATTTCTTGCGAAAATCATAGTTACGAACTATGATTTTGGCTTCAAAGCGCCAACTATTATTGTCATACTGTTACTGTATAAATTTCATTACACTCACGTATGAAAATCATACCGATAACGTATAAAAACTGAAAGTATGTCTTATGACTATCATACATATTTTTGTGAAATATTTTGCACAAATTTAAAAAAAAAAAATGCAACCTGGAATCGAACCAGGAACGTCAAGGTTGGCGAGCGCGTGCTTTACTCATACGCCCATCGACACTTCGGAAGTTGAAATGGTTAGAAGCCAATAAAAGGTTTTATTGTTTTTTAGCAATGGTGTTTCATAACACATCTTATGATTTTCATACGATGCTTCTTATGACATTTTTCATACAACAAGTCTTATGGATTTCGCTTTTCAATGTATGAAAAGCATACGAGAACTATGAAATGATGAAAAAAATAAAAATAACCGATTCATAAGATGTAAACTATGAAAAACATACGATCCTCAGTGTACATTTTCGCAGGGAGAAAATACCGAGCGCACTGTGAGGAGGTGGTATAATGATTTATGACTCCATCGGGTTCGTGTCACTGCCACCGCATCGCCGTCGCGCGCAGCGATGATGACGGTGAAATTGCATGTGCACCAGAGTGAGGAAACTTAATTTTAGCGATGCTGGTGGAGCTTCGCGACGCACGGCGACGGATGGGAAAAGTTTTCCGATGTACCGAAAGAGAGTAAGAACGGGAAATAGCGTTAAAAACGCGATACCCAAGGTTAAGCGATAATGATCCGAGAGACTAGGTACCATACTTTCAGACGGCACCCTTAGGTATGGTTAATGAATCGAGACTAATTAACGATGCTTTGAATGACTTCAGATTCGTTGTAAGCTTTAATGAAAACCTCAACCTTGGCGTAGGCGCTAATGATTCAAAACTCAATACAAGTTGATCCTGTGGCTCAACCTACCACTCCTTGCTTCTCCTCTTCACGATTTGGGCGATACTCGATAGAGCCGCACTTCAGCCAAGCTCGTATTTACGCATCATCTGCACGGGATTGTTTGGAGTAATGTCCCCACCACATGTGGCAAACACCTGCACAAACGGGACATTCGGGGGAACCCGCATGACCACAACGGAGTAGATTCACTAGATCCTCTATAGGCTGGGAGGAAATTTTTTTTTTTATTCTTAATCACTTAACCTAATTTACAGCTCTATTGTCCACTTGGGCACTACGTGAGCGATAACAATTGACAGCTGCACTTAGACTTTGTACAGCGCCTAGATGTACTCTATTCTATTCTTCTATATTGAACTGGTTGCCTGTGTGCTTCTTTCACTGTTCTACTCTGTTAATGGTAGAATGAAGAGCACGGGGATGTGGATGGGTGGCTGTTGTTCCTTTTCCAGTCCGATTGGGGGTCCATTATGAGTTGCAGTTCGCCGATGTCCAGGTATCCGGGTCCGTTTGAGCCGTAGGCTCAGAAGAGGGTCAATGTCAGCTACTCTCGGGGGAAGAGCAACTGACGAAAAATTGCAAGTGTTGCAAGTGCCGGGGCTGGGAATCAAACCCATGATCATCCACATATGAAGCGAACGTGTGACCAACTACGCCACGGGCCCCGGCTAGGAGGAAATTTTGTGCACAATTAACTCAGGACTTTAATGAGGAAACTCAGTTCGCGAGAATAGGTCTTGCTCCAGGGCATTTGGTATGGGGACAAAGGGGCTCCCAGGAAGTTCTTAGATAACCCACTGAAAGGTGTTCCAAGGATCTTCAGAGGCATTTCAAGAGGTGGTTTCAGGGGATTTCAGGCGCTAGTTAAGCGCGTTTCGACAGGCTTCGTAGGTGTTTTAATGGGTTCACGGGGATTTCAGGGGAGTTTCAATAGTATTAGGGGTTTTAGAGACGTTTCAAGAGACTTCAATGGTGATTCCAGGAGAGGAGATCTCAGGAGCTTTTAAACAAAGGTTCGAGAGGTTTTAGGGGCGCTTGATAGCATTTCAGGGACACTTCAAGAGGTTTTCGGGTGCGTTTCAGAGAGTTTCTGGAACCTGTTAAAGGCGTTCCAAGGAGTTTCAGAAGCATTTCAAATTGATTACGGGGATTGCAAGGGCGTTTCATTGTACCTATGGACGTTTCAGAAGCGTTTCAAGGCGTTTTCAGTGTCGTGTGAGGAGAACTTCAATATATACGACGAACGTCGTCCTGAAGAGTTGAGGGTGTTTCAAGGGATTTCAGGGGTATTTGATTACGGGGATTGCTTGGGTATTTCAATAAGACTAAGAAGTTTTCAGAGGCGTTTCGAGGCATTTCATGAGTATTTGAAGGGTTTTAAAGGTGTTTATGGAGGAGTCTCATTAGTTTAAGGGCATTCAGAGGCATTTCGAAGGGATTACGGAGATTTCAGGAGCGTTTCAATAGTAGGAATCCCCCTGAAACTCCGTGAGACTCCCTGAAACCTCCTGAGACCCCTTGCAACGCTCTTGAGACCTGCAGGAGCCCCATGACTCCCACTGAAACACTTCAGAGACCTCCAGGTGCCCTTGAAATTTCGTGAATCCTTCTGAATCGCACCTGAGCCGAGTAACTGGACACTGCCCGAGCAGGTATCACTTAAAAAATATTCGCCAGATTCAGAGTGATATCTGTCGTTTCTGTAATACGGAACGTGAAACCTCGGAACATCTGCTTGCAGCTGTGGTGCTTTATACACGCGCAGACAATTCTTAAATAGTGGTTGCTTGCAACCCAGTGAGATCTGGTCTGCAGAACTTGGGAAGGTCTTGGAGTTTATGAATTCCATTGCACCTGGCTGGCAGACGACTTGCGTGGCAGAAGCTGATTACTTGACACATAGTGGCTTAATTTCCCCAAAAGGGGAGGAAAAAAAAAACGCCCCTAAGCTCTTTTGGGACTCCCTGAAATGCCCTTGAAATCATTGAGGGCCCCTGAAAACCTCCTAAAATGCTCTGTAACGACCCTGACACCTCCATGTACCCCCTCAAACCCCCTTGGACGGTCCGACACGCGTTTGAGAACCCCTGGATCGCCCTGAGATCCTCTGAAACGCTCTGGTGACCCCCGTGAATCCCTTGGAGACCTTACAAGACCCCCTGAAACCTCATGAGGCCACATGAGACGTCATAGGGACTGAAAGTACTCCACAAGACCGCCTGAAGCGCCCTGCGATCTATCGCTACCCCCTGAAACCCACTGGAACGCCACTGAGATCTCAAGATACCCCCTGGACATCCTCTTGAACACCCGCGAAATGCATCTGACACCCCCTAAAACGGCCCTGAGATCTCTTGAAGTGCCCTAAAAGCCCCCTGGAAACCTCCTGAGACCCCCTAAAATGCCACTGAGACCCCATAAGATCAAGGATGTTTTCGATTACTTTGCAATCATTTGACTCATTTGTCTATAACTCAGTTCAGAAGCATAATATTTAAATGTGATGTTCGGCAAACTTGTATATTAGTGTTTTTCCTTTAGTTATCACCAAGGACGCAATATTCTAACTCTAATATTTACGGCGTAAAACTGTTAGTACCACCGAATTTTTGGATCGTTTAGTATGAGTAGGTGGTACTAGCGCTTTCACAGCGTATACATAAGAGTTAGAATATGACGTCCTTGGTGATAATTATACACTCATCTACAAGTTTGCCGAACACCACATTTTAATATTATGCTACTGAACTGAGTTATGGACAAATGAGTCAACCGGTTGCCAAGTGATCGAAAACATTCTTGCATAAGATCCCTTGAAGCACCCTAGAGGTCACTTGGAACTACCCTACTGCGACCCCCTGAAACCCACTGAAACGCCAGTGAGACATTCCGGTACTTTTTGTGCACCTTCTTAGACTCCCCTGAAACGTATCTGAGACCCCTACAACAACATTTCTGACATCTCTTGAAGCGCCCTAGAGGCCCCCTGGAAAGCTACTGAAACCCCCTTAAACTCCCCTGAGGCTTCCCGATACCCCGCCGAAAGCCCTATAAACCCCCCTAAATCACTACCTGAGGCCCTCTGAAGCCTCCAGGTACCCCATGAGATTCGCTGAAACGCTCGTATCCTCCAAGGATCCCAAAGGACCTAGGATCCCCTAAAGACCCCTGAAACCCTTTTGAAGCGCCTCTCCGGCCCCGAGAACCCCTTAAACGCCTCTGAGACCATTTGAACGCCACTGCAACCCCATTGAAATGTGTCTCGCGAGATCTCCTGAAACCTTTTGGGACCCCCTGAAGCATCCCTGAGACCTGTAATCCACTTGGGCCCCTTAAAACTCCCCTGAGGTTCCCTAAAACGCCTCTGAAACGCTTCTAAGATGAAGCACCCTAGAGATGCCCTTTAACCCTCCTGAAATCCACTGAGATCCCATGAAACACCCTGAACCTCCCGGTACTCCCTGGAACCATCCTGATGCCTCCTGCGAAAAACGCCCCTAACATCTCCTGAAACACCCCTAAGAACCCTAGAATTCCGCTTAGACTCTCTGAGACCTATCGAAGCGCTCCTGAGGCTCCCTGGAACCCCCTTAACCCCTGTACAATGTCTCTGAAGCTTCCTCGAGAACCTATGTAGCTCCTGAGACCCCCTGAGACGCCTCTGAGACCATCTGGAACGCCTCTGACATGTCCCAGTACCCTCTGAAACCCCTTGGGACGCCCTGAGATCTCTTGGTAACTAAAACTCTTTGGGATCAACAGATACGCCCCTACAACCTCCCTTTCTGAAAAAAAAAAATATAAAATTCTCTAGGATATCCAACAGAATATATCTGTGCGATGAGAAAACGAATGTCGGAATACATAGTTATCAGCATTTAACTGATTGTCTGCTAAATTGTTGATTTTTATCATCCCCTGCTGCCACATAATCCTAGCAGACTCAGCTTCTCAAATGGAAGCCACATTTTGCTCTATGCTCTCGTTATAAATCTATTTCCCAAATCCCAACACAATTATTCCAGTTGGTTGTAAAATTAGTTAAAATAGCACCACTAACGCCAGTTTAGAGCAACAAGCTTTTAATAGTGACAACCTCGGCCTCCCAAGCACTGAGTCACGTCCGCCCCTGCCCGCTCGCTCACGTCCTTATCCAGATGATTGTCCCCGGGAGGAACATTTCCGAGGGTATTTCTTGTGTTTTTGCTCCTATCTCTCATACGACTACCACGGACGACGGAGGAGACTGCTCAGATAAATATAGACACCAGATTCCGGGACTCCGAGACGAAAAGGATGTGTCTGTTTGCGCTGTCGCCAGTTGGAGTCGTAAGATGGAGGGAAATATGATCCAGTAATTAAAATTTCCCTTCTTGTTGAAAATTCTTCCCCAGTGGAGTCCCAGACTCAGTAAAACGCTTAGTGGAATCGTTGTGGGAGAGGAAAGGGAAGCTAATATTTACCAAGCCCGGAAAGTTTACTTTCGAGTGCGGGTACCAGAGGCGGAAGCGGTCGGGTAAGCTTGTAAAGAAAGACGACGGGGACAATAAGAAACTTGAAGGATGCTGCTCCGAGTCCGACAACTACGTTGCGTTGGGCACAATGAAAAGGGGGGAGGTGAAAAGTTTTCATTAATGCTTGCTCGAGTCACGTGAGTGAGGGCGAGAAAGTGGGAGTGTGAAAGTGGGAAGTAGAAAAAAGGTTCCATCCCTTTTCAAGGTACCCTCGATCCTCGAAAGCTTGTAGGAAATTTTCGTATGTTTTATTCGCCGGCTGTCGTTTTGAGTCGCTCACTTGATAAGTTTTGTGTGACCAAATTGCTCTGTTTAACTAGTGCTTATAGCCAAGGGAAGTGTAAAACTTCACAAGTCAACAGCAATTGAGAATGATGTCTTGCTTTGTACTTTTTGTGACAATTCGAAGTCGTTACGTAGTTCACACACTTAACTTTCGGGGCTCAAATTCCTGAATTCTTGGGATTCAAGAGATAAAAAAAAAGATTTCTACTTACTGTCTTGCGTTCATCAGGAACTTACTTACTTACGTTCATCAGGAAATTATTGTAAAAAATTCTTCAGAAGTTTCTTCGTTATTTCAACAGTTACAGTTTACAAGATGATAAATACCAAACTCAGGTATGGAAAACCAAATACCTACAACCTGAATGAGGTATTAATAAGCCCTGCATCAGAGGTAAAATACCTAAAATAATAACAGACGTATATTCTGTGCATAACACGCCTCAGGTATGGCAATAAGGTACACCGGGGCAAGATGAAACGCGCAGTTTTGAAACAGATTTCAATACAATTTGGAAATTTATCCTTCGTTAAAAGATTGTTTGAATCGAAAACTATGTTTTATGGCAATCCAATTGTTTGTCATTATCTGAAAATATCATTTTAATCCGCTGTTTCATCTTGCCCCACCCGTTTCAACTTGCCCCGGTGGACCTTACGTACATAAATAATGATCGCCGATTAAATAGCGATTTTTCCATAATTGAATAATATTTCAAGCAGTCCTCAACACCAAACCAATAACTTATCAATTCCAACAAAATACCAATATAAGTTATTTTCAATACCTGAGTAACCGAGCAATACCTTGTCTTGGTATGATACCTAAGTTTGATATGCTGCATTTATGTGTAAGTTATTCGTTTCTGCTCGGAAAGCTTTGTTTCAGTTGAGACGTTACGCTAAGAAAAGAAGATGAAGACAGAATCCATGAAACGTCCACGAATATTCTAGATTTTTCTTTTTTTTAGCGTCTGTATTAACGAGATTTTTAACCCTAGACCCCATCTCGGGACCCACGCTTTATTTCCCTTCCGAAGGAAGAACCCACATATTGTGAGTATGTCGGGAGTGAGATTCGATCCCAGGTCCTCGGCGTGATAGTCAAGTGTTCTAACCACCACACCAGGTCCGCTTCACACTAGATTTTTCCTATTGCAATGTACAAGCTCCAAAGAGGGTGAAAGTTAACGAGCGGAACTAGCAATACCCACAAAAGAATTTCTTTCAGAACAAAAAGGCGTACTGTTTCACTTATGAACTCTTTATTCGTCACTGTCTAACGATTCTACCTCCAGCTCGATTTCAAACGGTTCAACCTTAACGTCCAACGGGATTCCATCCATAGGATCAGTAGGATAGATTTCGTTTCTCATCTCACGTATCCAGATGCCCACCTGCTTCAGCCGCTTGGCGATGGCCTCCGCTCGTACCTTGTTCTTGTCCTTGTGATCGAAAAATTTCCTAGCCGAAACTAGCGCCGCCAGGTGGTGGTTTATTTCAGAGACAAGCATTCTTTTTTCAACGGGATCCATTTCTTTGGGGGAGGAGCACGCAGCTTCGCTGGGTTCCGACACGAAATGCATTTGATTCATGCCCTCTAACTCTTTCTGGTGCTTGAAGAAAATTTGCACGACCTCCTCGTTAGTGAGCTCTCGAGGAGTGATTTGAGCTTTCAGCGCTTCCACTGTAACGCTTGCCAAACCAATAGAGTGAAGGATTGCAACTGTGTCTTGAAGAATTGCGTCATTGGAAAAGTCTTCGTGCGGTGTATCGAGCAAATAGGACCAGCCATTTGTGATCGCTCTTTTGTCAAGGTTCGCGATGGTGGATTTTAGAACTTCCGTTGTTTCCTCGAAAGAGAATTCACTCCAAGCATCCTGAAATGTTTCTCCAAATTGAACGGCTTGCTTCATTTTCAAGCTCAGCTGTTTCAAATAGACTGCGTTGAAATGAACTAGAATGCCTTGAGCGGTAGGTAAACAGGTGGGGTTGCATCCTGGAGGAATCGTGGCGACATCAAATGAATAATGCTCCAAATCGGTTGGATGATTCTGGTCATTGGCTAGCAATACAATTGCTCGGTCAGGATGGTTAGACTTTTTGAGGTAGCTTTCAGCCTTTGGTACAAATATTTTGTAAAACCAGTCACGAACATCTTGACTTGTGATTGATTCCGGTATGTCGCATTTTACGAACACTGAATCAGCAGTTGATTCCTTGGAGGCTTTGGGGCCGTAAAGTTTAGGTAGGGTGACAAAGTTCCCGGAAGCGTCACAACAGAACAACACCGTTGCTTTTTCTTCACTTTCGACACCAGGAAGACACTTCCAGTGGAAGGAGCTGGTCTCTACAGTGAATATCTGGCCAAGAGAGATGTGCCCTTCTTGGATCGCACTCTGCATGGTAGTTTTGAACTCAATTTCGGTCGGTGGAGGACGATCTTCGTATGGCCTCAGTTCGAAGAGATCATATTTCTTTTTGAACCTCTCGAACCATCCAGTACTAGCCGCGAACCCTATATGTTCGTACACTTCGTGTTTGCCGAGGAGGTCGTAGAGTTGCAACGCCTTGGATTTGATTTTGTGGTGCCACACGGGTAGCCGTTTGGCGCGGAGATCATCCAACCATGTGGTAAGACAGGCTTCCATCTTGGACATTTGCAGATTTCGGTTTCGTTTGGAGCCCAATGCCACCTTTGACGTCATTGACTGTGCCGCCAAACGAATTGTGGCTTCCTGTTTACGCATGTGTCGAATTGTTGATTCGTTGACATTGTAATCGCGAGCAATCTTCGTAGCGCTCTGGCCTTGGCCCAAACGGTCCAGAATTTTCATTTTCTCCGCCAACGAGAAGGACCGGCGCTGGCGCATCTTGAATCGCTGAGGATCCTGGAAAAAGCCGTTAAATTCGTAATAATAATTTACATCGGAAAAACGATTCGATCATGAGACGTTTGGATTTTTTTTCTTCTGGTAGGGCAATTATGTAGTACAATTATGGGCTTCACGGTAATATTCTTCGAAAATCAAACTATGTGGACACTAAACTCTTGGATATCCTAAATAGACATATTCAGTAAAAAAGATATCCAATGTTAATTTTTCAGAACCACCAAAAAGTATGTATACGCATTAGCATAATTCCTGTAGGTAAACTTATTTAAGCTCAATTTTGCCAAATTCTTAGAATACTTCTAAAAGGACTTATGCGTTTGCGTTGATTTGATGTTACAAATCCACTGTTATGTAATATGTATTTAACCGTAATATTGCCAGCAAAAACACCCGTAGAATGCCGGTGGGGTACTCGACTACCCACGAAACTGAAATGTCAGGACCGATCACCTTCTTCTTCTTCTTCTTCTTCTTTTCTATGGCTCTACGTTCCCACTGAAACTTGGCCAGTCTCTCTTCAACTTAGTGTTCTTTGAGCATTTCCACAGTTATTAATTGAAGGGCTTTCTTTGCCAGCCATTGCATGAATTTGTATATTGTGAGGCAAGTACAATGATACACTATGCCCAGGGAGTCGAGAAAATGTTTCCGACCGGAACGGGAATCGATCCCGCCGTCTCCGGATTGGCAATCCATAGCCTTAACCACTAGGCTAACTGGAGGTCCGATCACCGTGGGTGCCGGAAAATCCGAATTTTCGGGCCCATGATTTTATACCGCACAATGCTCGGGATTTTCGGCAGGTTAGTAGCAATACCGGAATCTAGTATCCTAAAATTGTTTCAGTATATATTATCTAACCAGACTGGGATTATGAATCGTGTTGAGACTTTGAAGCTGCGCTCTGGCTTCCCGTGGGACTTTCGAGTGCCAGAGAAGGACTCCAAGCTCAACTATGCACTATGGTCCTCCGAAAAGTAGGGGGTTGGTGTCAGGCCCTACGAGCCAGCCGTAAAAAAATCATTGTAACGGAAAATCAGCAACGCAATGATACGAACCGAGACCAACGGCAACGACCCCAGAAAACAAAAAGGACTTACGATTGGAAACTCGGTACGTGGAACTGCCGATCTCTCAACTTCATTGGGAGCACCCGCATACTCGCCGATCTACTGAAGGACCGCGGGTTCGGCATCGTGGCGCTATATACCAGAGTTGCGGCAACACACGTGAGCTGGGAACAGCAGTGATGGGCGACATGCAGAGGCACGTGATCAGTTGGTGGCCGATCGACGAAAGAATGTGCAGGTTGAGGATCAAGGGCCGATTCTTCAACTTCAGCATAATAAACGTGCACAGCCTACAATCCAGAAGCACTGATGATGACAAGGACGCATTTTACGCGCAGCTCGAACGCGAGTACGATCGCTGCCCAAGCCACGACGTCAAGATCATCATAGGAGATTAAAACGCTCAGGTAGGCCAGGAGGAGGAATTCAGACCGACGATTGGTAAGTTCAGCGCCCACCAGCAGACGAACGAAAACGGCCTATGACTCATTGATTTCGCTGCCTTCAAAAATATGTCACCTTTTTCCAGCACAGCCTCCCTTAACATTACACCTGGAGATCACTACAGCAGACGAAATCTCAAATCAACCACTGTCTGATTGACGGACGGCACTTCTCCGGCATTATCGACGTCAGGACCTATCGTGGCGCCAACATCGACTCCGACCACTATCTGGTGATGGACAAATTGCGCCCAAAACTCTCCGTCATCAACAATGTACGGTACCGGCGACCGCCACGGTACAACCTAGAGCGACTGAAACAAGCGGATGTCGCCTCAGCATATGCGCAGAATCTCATGGCCACGTAGACGAGAGCGACCTTGATGAGGCCCCTCTAGAGGACTGCTGGAGTACAGTGAAAGCAGCCATCAACGACGCAGCCGAGAGCACCATCGGATACGTGGAACGGAATCGACGGAACGAATGGTTCGACGAAGAGTGCAAAACGGTTATGGAGAAGAAGAACGCAGCGAGTGCGGTAATGCTGCGGCAAGGGACCCGACAGAACGTGGAACATTACAAACAGAAACGGAAACAGGAGACCCGCCTCTTTCGGGAGACAGGGCGCCGCCTGGAAGAAGTGGAGTGCGAAGAATTGGAACTGTTGTGCCGTTCCCAAGAAACACGGAGGTTCTATCAGAAGCTCAACGCATCCCGCAACGGCTTCGTGCCGCGAGCCGAAATATGCAGGGATAAAGACGGGAACGGAAGTGAGGTGATCGATAGCTGGATCAGCACCTGAATGGCTTGGAGAACGTAGGCACGGGAGACCACGGCAAAGGAGGAAACGGCGACGTCAGTGTAGCGGAGGACGGAAATGAACCAAATCCCACGCTGAGGGAAGTTAAGGATGCCATTCACCAGCTCGAAACCAACAAAGCAGCTGATAAGGATGGTATCGCAGCTGAACTCATTAAGATGGGCCTAGAAAAGTTGACCGCCTGTCTGCACCAGTTAGTAGTCAAGACTGGGAAACCGAACAGCAACCGGAGGAGTGGAAGGAAGGGGTAATCTGCCCCATTCACAAGAAAGATGACCATTTGGAGTGTGAGATCTTCAGGGCGATCACTATTCTGAATGCTGCCTACAAAGTGCTATCCCAGATCATCCCCGTCGTCAGTCACCTAAAACTAACGAGTTCGTGGGAAGTTATCAAGCCGGCTTCATCGACGGCCGGTCGATAACAGACCAGATCTTCACCGTACGGCAAATCCTCCAGAAATGCCGTGAATACCAGGTTCCAACGTCCCATCTGTTCATCGACTTCAAAGTGGCATACGACAGTATCGACCGCGCAGAGCTATGGAAAATTATGGACGAAAACGGCTTTCCTGGGAAGCTGACTAGACCGATTAAAGCAACGATGGACGGTCTGCAAAACTGCGTAAGGGTTTCAGTTGAACTGTCCAGTTCATTCGAATCTCGCCGGGGGACTGCGGCAAGGTGATTGACTCTCATGTCTACTCTTCAACATTGCTCTGGAATGTGTGATGCGACGAGCCGGGCTCAACAGCCAGGGAACAGTTTTCACTAAATCCGGTCAGTTTGTGTGCTTTGCGGACGACATGGACATTATCGCCAGAACATTTGCAACGGTGGTAGAGCTGTACACCCGCCTGTAACGCGAAGCAGCAAAGGTCGGACTGGTGGTGAATGCCTCAGAAACAAAGTACATGCTGGTAGGCGGAACCGAACACGACCGAATCCGTCTGGGTAGTAATATTACGATAAACGGGGATACTTTAGAGGTGGTGGAGGAATTCGTCTACCTCGGATCCTTATACTGACGGCTGACAACAACGTGAGTCATGAAATTCGGAGGCGCATCATCAGTGGAAGTCGGGCCTACTACGGGCTCCAGAAGAAACTGTGGTCGAAAAAGTTTCACCCACGCACCAAATGAACCATGTACAAAACGCTAATAAGACCAGGCCCGGATTTAAGGGGGGCAAGTGCCCCGGGCCCCTCGATTAGTGGTGGCCCCCAAGAATCCCGAAGCATTATAATATATTTCAACCAAACCATATAAATGCATTAAAGTAGGCGTTCATATTTTATACATGTCCTATATCAGTCATAATTGGATTCCTTAAGGGTTTCTAGACTCCATATTTCTAGTCATTTATATATGTATCTTTTCACTTGAGAATAAATCCAAATAAAAAATATATAACTTTTGTGTACAGTATTCAATGTTTACATAACACGATGTTTTCTCTTAACTTTGGTGTACTCAATTTTCTTTAAAAATATTTTGAAAATTCTTTTCCAATAGAAACATCTCTTCGTGGCTTCAAATTGCTGGACAAAAGTGTTTCTAAATAGAGTTCGTGAAATTTAAATTCTGAAAACAACTGCTAAAAAAAAAGACTTTTGGAGATATTTGGAAATTAGAAACAGAAACTTAGCCTCCAAAAACATCTCGAAACAGCGGTTTAACATATCTATATTTTGAGTTTTACCAACATTTTTGAGATATATTGTTACCGTTGCCTTCAAGAGTCCTATCTTTGCTCAATTTGAATATTGAAATATGTAGTATCTAATGGTGTCAAATGTTGAAAAGCGATATACTTCAAAAGTTGTAATTATTTGAATTACTTTATCTTGACGTACACGAGTACTTTTGAATTACCGTGTTTGAATGGATTTATATTAACGTGTTCCTAGATGAGGGCTAACTTGTCCGAAATGTTTCAAAACGTCAAGCATGTGTAAACACGTGCTTGATGTGAGATGAGAACTCGGTTTAGTGAACGTTGTTGTGACGGACGGACGTCCATGTTGGTTTGTGTTGAAATTAGTAAAAAAAATCGGCTGATGGCGGATCAGCCAAAAAGGAGAGCTCGGATACCACAAAATACTCATAGAATTATAGAAACCCAAGTAAAGTTATTCTATGTTCCATTATTTCAGGTTTAGAACTGAAAGCAAAGATTTAAAACTTGCATAAATGTTATGAATTTGGATGAAATTTCAAAATACATGTACTTACTGAACAAAATGCCATTTACACAATAAAACTGAAGGTTCCAGCAGCATCTTGGAAGTTGAACCATAAATCAAAATGAATGTTCGAATCGTTTGCCATCTGTCGGAAATTTTGGGGATGGCACTGCAAAACGTACACTTTTTATAGATATCAGAAGCCATTTTCAGAAGACATATTCGGCCTGAACATTTCAATGAAACAAATGTACTGTATAAAAAATAATAACAAATGAATATTTTTCAAATATAAATTTTTTTTAAATAAACAAACAGTTGTATGATATGAGGTTTTTTGAATCCGCAAAAAAACAGTAAAAATTTCAAAAATTAGAAAATTTGGTTTTGGGGGCCCATTTGAAAGGGTTTGCCCCGGGCCCCCTGAAGTCTAAATCCGGCACTAAATAAGTCCGGTGGTCCGCTATGGACACGAGACATGGACAATGCTCGAGGAGGACCTGCAATCGGTTAATTTCCCATACTAATTTAATTCACCACTTGAAATCTTTCAATTCACCACTGACTGTGGCAATATAATGTTTGGTGGCGTTAGTGTTTTCATCATGTATTGGTTTGCAACCTTACTCAAGTGAAGATTCAAATCCTTACACAACTTTCTGAATAAAATATACTTTAGCCTGGATGTCTGTTCTCTGTTACTATACAAAGAAAATCCCTTTGGCATAACAAATTTTTTTCCCAGAATAGTTTACCAGAAAAATCAACTAAATAGTAGATAAAATCACTCAGTTTCACTAGAGCCACCAAAATAATATTCCATTCAAAGTAACTAAAATAAAAGAATCACTTGGGCGTCAATCTTGGTTTAAATTTACAATACTAGAAAACTTTATTTGTTATACATTCATTTTTCATAATAACCCCATCTCGACATGCCGTAATCAATTGTTTTGGTTATCATTTCATGTAAGGGAACGTTAAAAAAATTACGTATAACATTTGGGGGAGGGGGGGGGGGTCTAGAAAAGTGTGACAGTACGTGTATTGGGTATGGGGAAATTGCGTGACAGAGGGGGGAGGGGGGGTCTAGAAATCCCGAAAAACGATGGACGTAATTTTTGAATCTTCCCTAAGGAATAAATAAAAAATCAGAAGGCGTTGTTCAAACGAAACAAAATAAATGGAAGAGAGCCAGTCAGATATACACGAAAAATCCAAACTACCTAATATTTGGGTCTATTTTACGCAAATTTGAGTATATCGAATAAACTCATTACCCAAAATTAGGTTGTCTTCCTTCTCTGGCTCACCAATTTTGTCAAAAACAAACAGAGATGCATCTACCCAAAGGGGGTCCTTGACCCCAATAAGCAAAATTTGGGTAAATGTCGGTTTACTCAAAATTGAGTTGAATGAGGGAGGTCTTAGGTTGAATTTACCTACTCTTGAGTATATTTTTTAGCTGGGGGTAAAGGCAATCCACCTAGCGTGAGTTTAATAGATCTACTCAAATTTTGGCTTATTGGGCCGAATTATAGAATTGCGTCAAAAGAACTCAATTTTGAGTAGTTTGGCGGTTCCGTATAGGGCTCTGCACGAAGTTCTCTCCCTCTCTTTCGCTTTTATTGAGATTTTGTAAACAAGGCCAGGAAATGTCAAAATCCCATACGAAATCAAAACAGTACAGTGCCCTATTAGTCTCTGCTGCTGTGAGATTTTGACTTTTACTGCGAGCACTGTGTTCAAAATTCCCGTTAGAGTGAGCAGCACAGCACCAAAACAGAGCACGCAGTAAAAGTCAAAGAACAAAAGAATTTTGCCAGCATACACAGGCTAATGACCGTGTTTGCACTGCAAAAAAAACATCTTGACATACACTTTTGTTTACTTAATAAAATACGCCCAACTGGCAGCCCTGCACGCGCACGGGTAGCCGCCGGAGAAAAACATCACCATGAAGTCCCATTTCAATCCGAGAAGCAAAAGCTTCCTTTACAGTACTAATTACCATCGACATTCAATTACTTACCACCGGGACTTCCATCATCTCCATTCTGTGGCCGTTGATTTCCGCGTGCCGTTGAAGAAAATCACACTAATTTATTTGCCTATTTTCACACTGCACAGACTTTGTCATACACCGACTGCGAACCGCGTTCATCGCATCTATCGATCGTCTGTGTCGTTCAAGTAGAGCTGTACTCGACTTCGACTCGCCCGGCCGTAGAGAAACGAAACGAAAAAGTACCACCAACAACCAACCGTTCGTATAGCACGGGGTTTGTAGTGGTGTAGCCTTTGGGCGGGTTCTGTGTTCTACGAAATCTCGTCATACACGCGCGTTGTGTGAGTATGCGTCGGAGCGTGCTATGAGAGACGAAGCCCCTCTGACAAAGCACGCGGGTTTCGTGAGAGAGAGAGAGAGAAGGTGCACACAGGAAGACTGAACGAGCAGCTGGGGCGCATGTGACCGTTTCGCTCCGAACCGGCAAACGAGCGGGAAGAGTTGCAAGTTTTATTTTCATTTGACAGTCTGGGACACGCGTGTTCGTTTTTCGTTGTCGCGCGCTTCCTAGTTTATGCTTCTAATTTAATTAATGCCGCACTAGTGCTGTTTTCACTGCGTACTACAAAATGCTGAAATGGATGAAATGTGTACTACTAGGGCTTAGTTTATAATACTCCTAATATGGATGATGTAGCGACTAGTGAGAAACGCCATTAGCACATTTGATTGAAAAAGCTAGGTCGAAATGTTTATTCCCTGATGAGGAATACGCCCCGTGCTCTTCGTTCTGCTAGGTTCAGTAGGATGCTGCTGATGCTTAATTATACAGCTTACACGACAGCACCGGTAATGCTGTGTGGACCTGAGCTGCTGCCTGCAGTGGAATCCATCCAAAATGATGATTACTTACTGCGGCGACCTGGTGGAAGTTGTTCGCTGCGTTGCTAGCTGGTGAGCCTGGTAGAACATATCTGTAACAACGTTGGAAGGGGACCTTTCGATGACACCGCACCGACCGGTGAGAGCCGGTGGAAATGAAAGGATAATGAAACATATGTTAAACCGAAACCGTTACAGTGCGGTATTAGCTCTGGGTGCATTCATGTTGCCTAACTACGTGCGTCGGACGGGTATAATACTGGGAATTATTATTCGCATCTAATGAAGTTGTTTATATAATATGTGTTACGAGGCAAAATGATTGCGATAATTATGGGTTTTACAAAAGTTTTTCCGAGGTTGGGAAACTAAATTGTTTATTGGAAGCGGTCTTGAATAGCTTTATTATTCTATGATAAATATGGAAGTTTTTCTGCTTTCAGTCACGGAAAAGCGTTGATTAGTTTATATCGAGCCCTGAGGAAGATCCCAATCCAAGGATCGAAACGTTGGCAATGCTGTGAAATTATCAACATTTTTTTTCCATAACGAAAAGCTCCCATAGTTATCAAAAATTTTAGTCGAATGATTCCAAAATCTCTGATAAACTCCTCACAAATTTAAGCACCTTATTTATTTTGGCTTATTATTTGTTTTTTTTTTTGCTACTGGTAGGTGAATTTTACTACAAACAATGAACAACTGTGCCGTTTCTGATCGTAATGTCGTCACTTAACAACATAACTTTCTGTGTTTTTACCACGTTCTATACTCAATCTGTTCTGTGCAGTTGATATCAATTAAAACTGTAAAATACTGTCAGAGTAGCGTACCGATAAAAATATCGAACAAGCATGTGGTGCATGGGCCAACAACGTACGTACAATTTTCGCTATCACTTATGCTCCGTTGAAATGGGAGTATCAATGTTAAATCTTCCATATCGACGATTGTGGATGGGCAGCAAATTAAGAACCGTAACTTAACGTAACGGCCATTGGAAATGTCACCAGTGTTACGTCTATTTGTCTGTGACATGAATTTTTGCTTAGTTACCCGTCTATAAAAATGAGAACGATTTCGTTATGATGTGGCAGAGCTATGCAAAACAAAGTGTTTTAAGCTGTTTTGATGTATTTTTTTTAACTTTTTTGAATTAGAATTTGTAGGGACAGGAAGAAGAAGAATATCATAATCTGTTGCGCTCGAAAAAACCGTTTGAAAATCTTGCTGTTATTTCAAATTACAATGTCCATGACCATCAACTTCACGCCAACTTACGGTGGGCAAAATTATCCATTGATTGGCTAGCCAGCCGTAGCGAGCGATGACATTTCCGGTAGCAGCAGGTATTACAATTTTGCGATGTGTGCTGTGCGAGACAGTTAATACAGGTTGAGTCGAAGTGTGGAGCAAAAGGGTTTGTATCCATATGATTTAATGTGAACACTAAAACGTTATCATGTAAAATTATGGCTAGAAAAACTGCAGAATATTCAAAATGCGAGAGAAAGTTGGAACTTCGGAACTTTGTTGATGTTACTTGTAAAAGTTAAAAAATAGGGCTCTGTAAACTAGATGATTAAAATTTGAAGTTGCACAAAGTGGTCAAAAAATGAAACAACATAGAAAAGAAAAAAAATCTCACAAATAAAATATTAAATTTCCAAACACAATGATAGTTACTGTTTCGATAAGAAAAGATATTTCTCAATTGGTTAAAGTAATTTATTACTTTATTACGGTCCATTACGGTCCTTCTCAATGCAAACATTTTTGTTTCAAATTTTTCAACAACACAAATAGCAACAAACATGAAGCAAACGAATGTGTTAGATACTGTTTACTGCATTTGTTTCTATGGTATGACAAGCTATAACATCTGAAGGATCGAATGTGTTACTTGGCGGGTCGGAAGAACCACGCCTAGCGAGCGAGACTCTTAGGGTCGGCACGTTTCGCTGGTCAAGAACCCAAGTAAAACACTATTTTGCTTTTCACTATTTCTTTAATTTTTTTCAAACTTACTGTGTGTGTGGAGTGTCGGTGTGTAGTGTGGAACGTTGCGGCCGACCGGAAGTGGAGCACTGGGGTGGTTTCCTGCGGGTATCCTGGGCGTTCGGTGACCAACGGGCTTGGACGGGATGACGGGGTGCGCGGCACAACCTTCGCGCTTGATCTGACCACCGGGGTGGCGTGGTGGCTGATGTCCAGGGGTCTCAACGGGGAATGCCGAGGACTTCGGGCGTTCACGGGGCTTTCTGGGCGTCGGAGGGTCCTCAACGCCAGACGGAACTTCGGGCTGTCCGGGAGGGCCACTAACCGAACGGAAGGGCGTTGTTCGGGCCTCCTAGATGGCGGACGGGATGCCTCACAGGCGGTCACGGACCACGGGTGGCCACTACCAGGCTGAATAGGCCTATAATAATGGGTCCTATGGAAAGTAGGGTTATAGGCGAGGTTTTACCAGAACTACTGGGCGCATCGTTGACGGAATCACCAAATAATTCTTTATTGGTTCATACCTGATTCACTATTCACTTGGATCGAATGAAATAGAACTTTCCGATTAACTCACTAACTTGGATACTCCCAACGGTTATTTTAACTGAAATTGACTTTTGGCTCTAAAGCGAACTATTTGCCTCAAGAGGTCAGAGCGGAAAGACTTTGCTCTTCGCTTGGTTCGACCCAGTAGCCTGTCCCTCTTGCCTTTTCCCCATTCCCCTTTGAATTTCCCTTTTTGACGTGGATGTGTCATGGCAGCTCTTCCCCTTTTTGGCTCATTTTGTGTATGTGTTGTGTTAGGACTGTTCAGTGTAGGGTGATTGTGTGTTAACAAATTTTGTTCTGCTTTATTCATTATCCTTTTATAACATTTACTAACATACAATATAATTTACTAACAAAAAAACACATAATAGAATATCAATTTACTAACAATTTACTCTAACTATATCAACAAATACTAACAAATTTATTCTTAAGAACTAATAAACATAGTTAGCGTTTCTCAACGGTAACACCACCTCCCATCTCCCTCTAAAATTAATTGTATAATTTATTATCAATTAATTTTTATAAAGTTTACATAACAAAATATCATATCAGGTTTGAGTTGCAACTTTCATGCATTCGATTTTCCCAAAAACAGACATTGTCGCGTGTATTCACCAGATAGTTCATTCCCTACATGCTCGGAATGCTATCTTTACCGCTTCTAATACCCGATTCTGTTACTTGGCCTTTTCATCTTCCAAATTACCCAAAACAGTGAAGTTTTGTGAAAGATTACCAACACAATCTTTGTTCGTGTGAAACATCATGATGCAAATCTACCGAATGGATACTATTTATTGTTGTTTTGATTTTAATGTGCATTTTTGGATGGATTTCTTAGGACTTGGTATTACGGAGCCGTTATTTGGAGTCATAGTGCAGACTTAACGCGTTAAAAAAAATCTGCAAACTGCGGAGAAGAATTTGGTCACTACTAGTCATAATTCATTGGACAGTTCTATTCTTCGCACACAAGCTACAATTCCTCATAACAACAGACTATTGACGAGATGATTTTCTACTTTTATCAGACAGAGATGGACCTACAACAAAAAACATGTACCTACATTCATCTACATCAACTTCACACTCGCTCTAACAATTTTAGCTCTTCACATATACAATACGATCATGATCTTGAACAATACTTTCGACCAACGTGGACATGGTGAGGACGGCCGAAATTCTACGCTGCTGGATTTAGTGGTTTTGTGTAAGGAAAATACCGTAATCCCAACCTAACTAGTGGAGAAGATGGTGCTAATTACTCGGGAATACCAGGCTTAATATCTGCGGCAGAAAATATGCCCAAATTCTTGCCATTTTCGTCGGTGAGCTCATATGAGCTAGTGCCTCTTCGCGAAACAATGATGGCGGGCACGTATGCGGGACCAAGTTTACAATTGTAATCGTCTCCCGCAGAAGACTGGGTGAAATTTCTTTTGTATACCCGCTGACCAACCTGATACACAGGTGCAGGTTTCTGGTAGCGAAGGTTATACGCTCTTGAACTGCGATCGTGAGCCTTTTCTAAGTGTTTACGAACGAGATTATAAACAGTGTCATTGACTCGCAATCGTTGTGCATCTCGGGCCGAATCAGAAAGCACAGACGTATCTGCATCTCTCCTATGCTCTTCGCCAATAGTGACGATTTCGTGGCCAAATATAACGCGATATGGGGTGAAATTAGTGGACGAATGGAAAGTGTTGTTTATGGTGTGCTCAATTTCGGATATTCTTGTATCCCATTGGCGCTGATCGGATTTTACATAAGTGCGAATGCATGCATTTATGCTCCTGTTTAGTCGCTCAACAGGGTTTGCCTGTGAGTGATGACGTGAGTTGGCCCAATGTTTCACTCCATATTTGCTCAAAAAGTTTTTGAAGTCGTGGCTTAGAAAACTTGTGGCATTATCAGTGATGATAATTTCGGGAACAGAATAACGCCTAAACCATTGTTCCTCGAGAATTTTTATGATCAGTTCCGTCGAAATTTTCTTGACGGGAACTAACACTGTCCATTTGGAAAATAGATCAAGGAGTACCAATAGGTGCATGTTTCCAGCTTTCGATCGGGGTAAAGACTGAATAAAGTCAACTGCTACGATTTGAAAGGGCTTTGTCGCTAACCGTGGATTCCCCATCGATGGATGCTGTGACACGGAACTGGGTTTGCATTCCTTGCATACCTGGCATTTCCCTACATACTTTTTGGCCGACTCGGCCAGTTTTGGCCAAAAATATCTAGTCCTGAGGCGCTCAAGTAACTTTTCATAGCCGATGTGAAGTGACTCATCATGCTCGAGCTGAAGCACTCGCTCTCTATCGCTTTCAGGGATGCAGAGCTTCCATTCATGGCGATAGTCGAGCACTTCAGTTTTGTTGGGAACCAGTTTGAACAGTTTTTGGTTCTCGATATTAAAGTCTAGATGATCGTCAGGTGAAGTCTCTACCTGCTTGTATAAGTTGGCATACCATGCGTCTCCATCGGAAAGGACCTCGGTTATTTCTACGGAGCGGGAAAGCGCGTCTGGGATGACGTTGTCCTTTCCGCGTCTATGCCGTATCTCCATATCGTAACCCTGCAATTCAATGCTCCATCTACTCAATCTGGAGGACGTACGCCACTTACCCTTCATGATGTGAGTGAGGGCAGATGCATCCGTGACAACGGTAAAATGGGTCCCTTCTATGTACGGGCGGAATTTTTCAATGGCGCTTAAGACCGCCAACCCTTCTTTTTCTGAAGCTGCGTAAGCTTTTTGAGCAGGTGACAGTTTTTGAGAAAAGTATGCAATTATTTTCTCACCGTCTTCATGCTGCTGTGTCAGGATTGCAGCGATAGCGCTATCGCTAGCATCCGATTGGATTTGGAAGGGGAGGGTAAAATTAGGGTTTGCTAATACGGGAGAGGCGATCAAACTTTCCTTCAGCTGTAAGAAAGCTTGTTCTGCTCTCGGGTTCCAGGTCAGAGATTTCGGTTTTTTCTTTAAGAGATCGGTGAGAGGCGCAGACAACTCACTGAACCCAGAAATAAACCGTCTATAATAATTAGTCATCCCGAGAAACCTGCGCAATGACTTGAGAGATGCCGGCCTCTCGTAATTTACAATGGCCTCTATTCGATCGGGGTTTGGCTTCAGGCCCTCGGGGGAGAGAATGTATCCCAGATAGGGTAATTCTCTCACACAAAATCGCGATTTGTCGAGGTTGATTGACAGATTTGCTGCCTTCAATCGACGAGCTACTTCGGTAAGGGTTTGGATGTGTGCTTCAAATGTGTCGTTTACCACGACAATGTCGTCGAGGTAGACGAACACATTCGGCTCCAGTTCACCATACCCCAGGACGTCATCCATTAGCCGAGCCAGTGTCGCTGGACTATTGACTAGACCAAATGGGAGCCTGGTGAACTGAAACAATCCTCTCCCTAACACCGAGAAGGCAGTATATTTGCGGGAATCTGGGTGCAATGGTATTTGTAAGAAAGCTTTGGTTAAGTCGATGGTAGTCAAATACTTGCTTGCCCCCAATCTGCTCAATATTCTGTCTTGGTGTGGGAGAGGATAAGCGTCGCGTTTTGTCCTCTCATTAAGGCGTCTCGCATCTAAACACAACCGTACTTCCCCAGTTGGTTTTATAACTGGAACGGTGCTCTGTGACCATTCACTTTTGCTCGGCTCAATGACCTGCTGTTGTAGCATTTTATCGAGCTCTAGATTGATGCGCTTTTGCATTTCAGGTGACGTTGGATATGGGTTAATTCTGATTGGAGCCGACTTTTGGAATTCATCCTTGAGCTCAATCTTGTGAGTTGCAAGTGGAGTTACATCCAAAATTTGCCCCTCAACTGCAATTTTGAATTTGAGTTTTACTTTCTCTAACTGGGCCTTTTGTGTCTCGCTTAAACTTCCCTCGTCCTTCTCACTTTCCTGCCATTCCAACTCATCAATCCTTAAATTTTCCTCCAACTCCTTTTCCCTTCTTCGAGACTCTCGACTCAGGACAATTGGCTGAATCTGGAAGGCTCGCCAAAAGTCATTGAAACCTAGAATTAATCTACGCTTAAGTTTGGGCGCCACGAGAGTCTTGACAATTCGATTTTCGTTATTAAACGTGATTGGGAGATACACGAACCCCTCAACGTCGACTTTAGACCCAGATGCAGTTTCTACATGCACATCTGATGGAAATATTTTCAGCTTTAATAGTTTAATTAGCTTTTTACACCCTGCTCCTAACACCGAGCAGTGAGCACCACTGTCTAACAAGCCAACAATTTCTCTACCTAGCACACTCACTTTTACAAACGGTCGCGTGTCTCCATCGACCCGAACGAAAAGCTCGTTCACGGTGGACACGGGAGAGTAATCATTCTCAGAGACCGTCTCAAAACCGCTCATCGAAAGTTCTTCTGAGGTCTGACAATTTTGTGAAGGGTTTTGGCGACTTCCTTCAGCTTGCCTCCTCAAGCTGAATCCGCCTCGTTTTTTTGGCACACAGGGCAAGCTGGGGTCATAACATCTCCGAATCCGCAAATTCTGCAGAATTTGCCTTTCGGTTTGGGACAATCTGCATAATGATGTCCACTGGTCCTACAATTGTAGCAAACTCCAATCGGTGGCCGTCGATATTTCTCAGCCATCTGTATCAACGTGCCCTTCGAGGAGCCTTCAACTGGGTCGACTGGCTTCTCTCCCGACTTCTCCCCTAATTTTTTTGTCTCTGTTAATATTTTGGTTTTCTCTGTTGAATCATTTTTAGGTTTGCTTCGGGTAAAAACTCGCGATGCCGCATTCGGATTTTGAGAGTTACCTTTGGACTTCGACGACTCTGATGCTGTAACTTCGTGGAGCTGAGCGCTTCTACCACGAGCTGAATTTTCGTGAGGTCTATGGAACATGGTCCAGTTATTCTCGTCAATGATCCGTCCATACTTCTTCAGTTTGGACAGCGACCTGACTCCGGCACCAGTCATGGCGTTCTTATATTCAAAACGGAGATTACGCCAGATGATGTTAAATTTCCTGCGCTCAGAAATCGACCGAGTCATCGAGTGAAAAATCTTCATAATATCATGAAAAAAATCAGTAAATTTTTCCCCTCTTGCTTGTCGTCTTTCGGTAGCTTGTACTTCAAGCTGGAAATCTAAATCGGGGGGCAAAAACTCCCGTTTGAGTTCCCTTTTCAACTCATGCCAATTCCGAAACTCTCTGTTTTCTACTCCCTCAATAAACCAGTCTTTCGCGCGACCTGTGAAAAGGTGAATTGCGCTCCTATAAAGTTCCTTCTCAGAGATGTCCTCAGAAATACATCTCATATTCACCTCTTTCAAAAACTCTGTTAGCTTTCTACCCTGATCTTTTCCATCATATTTTAATCTCCACTCCGCAACAGGTATTCTCTTCATATCCAAATTTCTCCTACTTCCCCTCCTCCCCCTTCTCTTTTTATCCTCACTGCTCGAATCTGAACTACTTCCTGAATCTGAACTGTAATACTCGGAGCTTTCTGTAACCGATGTCGTACTCGAAGTAGTCGAGAAGCTCGGCTTACGATGTTGTCTTTTCTTCTCTCGCTTGGATGACTTCTTTCCTTTTTTCCCTGATTTGCTCTGCTTTTTCGACTTACGAGCGACCCTCTCTCTACTTTCCTCGGAACTATCCCGTTTGTAATTCGCGCTGTGACTATCGGAATCGTGATAATCACCTACCTTCCTCTCCACCTTTCTACCATCTCCTATATCAGTTTTCGTTTCTTCTGGCTCTAAGCATTTCACCGATTTTTTCTCTACCGGCTCTGGTTCCTTTTTGATACGGTCATTCAGACTAATCAAAACCTTTTCTAATCTCTTTTTCTTTTCCATCGTATCTCGCGCTTCCTTCATCTTTCGTTCCTCTTCCGCAATATGTTTCTCTCGCATCTGCCTTTGCTGTTCGGTAGTCTGTTGCACGAACGTTTTGAAAACCGCGATAAGCTCTAACGGATTTTCCTTTTTACCTTCCTCGTATTCCGAAAGAACTTTTAAAATTTCTTCCGACCTCTTTACTGACTCATTCATCTCTTTCTTTTTTGATTCTAGCAACTGGTGTGCTGCTCCTGCCTGCTCTAACTCTTCTTCTACCTCTTTTGCTGATACCGCTGTCTCATTCAGAACCTCTATTTCGCTTCTAACCTCTTCTAACACGTTATTCAAATCAGATTCCAGTCTTTCGGAATCTTCTGAATGAGTACCAGTATCAGTAATTTCCGGGAAAAATCGCTTGAATAGGTCCGCGGCTTGACGACCTATTTTTCCAATTTCGTTTCTGAAATTTTTCGCGCCTGCGGCTTTAGACAAAATATAATTCCGGACTCGATAATGAACTAATCGCGTTTTTAGTTTTTGACGTTGTCTGGCATCTGTTCTAGGATTTTCTAGCAAACCACCTATGACCGTTAATTTAGAACCAATAGTGACTAATTCTTCATCAACATTTTGCCACGGCTGAGAAAAGGCAAACGTTTTTGATTCTCTTTCTCCCTTCAATCTATCTTTGAGCTTCCTTCGCTTGATACTCTCGTGTTCATCGAAGTGAAACAAAATGTTCCTGATTAGTAGCTCATATTCTACCTCATCAACCGAAAGATGGGATACATCCATACAGGTGTACATTGTTTGGAGATCCATTGTTCTCTTGAATGGCCGCTATTCAAAGAATAAAAGCTGGCTATTGTGATAATGATCGTTTTATTCATGCACAATACCGATCACAAAATAGTCACACAATTCAATGAAACATTCACTTTTCAGGCTTTTTTAGTTGAATCAAGACCCATTAACAAAATAATTTGAATTAAAAATCGAATCGTTTCTAGTTTTCGCTATCTGGTGGGAACACTGCAACACTGTGAGCTTCTGCGAGCGTGCGCGCACTAGTAATATGGTATCTAGAAACTTTTCACTTTACGGGTGGGAACAAATTCGTGCTACCGGCTTGAAATCACTAGCTTTGCAAATCAAATTCTAAAGAAATCTATTGTTCTAATTGGATAACCTACTTTTTATGCAATCACGCGTTTTTCGTGAAATTCACTAATTTGATAACCTATTTTTTTCTGCATTCACTTGAATTCTTGACCTTAGCTATTTTAGTTGGGCGCCAATTGTTACTTGGCGGGTCGGAAGAACCACGCCTAGCGAGCGAGACTCTTAGGGTCGGCACGTTTCGCTGGTCAAGAACCCAAGTAAAACACTATTTTGCTTTTCACTATTTCTTTAATTTTTTTCAAACTTACTGTGTGTGTGGAGTGTCGGTGTGTAGTGTGGAACGTTGCGGCCGGCCGGAAGTGGAGCACTGGGGTGGTTTCCTGCGGGTATCCTGGGCGTTCGGTGACCAACGGGCTTGGACGGGATGACGGGGTGCGCGGCACAACCTTCGCGCTTGATCTGACCACCGGGGTGGCGTGGTGGCTGATGTCCAGGGGTCTCAACGGGGAATGCCGAGGACTTCGGGCGTTCACGGGGCTTTCTGGGCGTCGGAGGGTCCTCAACGCCAGACGGAACTTCGGGCTGTCCGGGAGGGCCACTAACCGAACGGAAGGGCGTTGTTCGGGCCTCCTAGATGGCGGACGGGATGCCTCACAGGCGGTCACGGACCACGGGTGGCCACTACCAGGCTGAATAGGCCTATAATAATGGGTCCTATGGAAAGTAGGGTTATAGGCGAGGTTTTACCAGAACTACTGGGCGCATCGTTGACGGAATCACCAAATAATTCTTTATTGGTTCATACCTGATTCACTATTCACTTGGATCGAATGAAATAGAACTTTCCGATTAACTCACTAACTTGGATACTCCCAACGGTTATTTTAACTGAAATTGACTTTTGGCTCTAAAGCGAACTATTTGCCTCAAGAGGTCAGAGCGGAAAGACTTTGCTCTTCGCTTGGTTCGACCCAGTAGCCTGTCCCTCTTGCCTTTTCCCCATTCCCCTTTGAATTTCCCTTTTTGACGTGGATGTGTCATGGCAGCTCTTCCCCTTTTTGGCTCATTTTGTGTATGTGTTGTGTTAGGACTGTTCAGTGTAGGGTGATTGTGTGTTAACAAATTTTGTTCTGCTTTATTCATTATCCTTTTATAACATTTACTAACATACAATATAATTTACTAACAAAAAAACACATAATAGAATATCAATTTACTAACAATTTACTCTAACTATATCAACAAATACTAACAAATTTATTCTTAAGAACTAATAAACATAGTTAGCGTTTCTCAACGGTAACAAATGAGCTGGAAAAATAAACTAGTTCCAATTCAATTTGTTCTGAAAAGCTAAGAAACCGTGCGGTAGTTTTTATGTTCCACAGAAAAGCTTAAACAATAAGAAACTTGATGTCAGAACAAATGCTGTTCAAATGCCTTTATCGATTTTTCCTAGGTTTTGATCAAAGCATTTCTTGGACAACTTGTTGAGAAAAATAATGGAAGTAGTCAATTCTATCATTTTCCAGGATTCTTTCAATGAATGGCTGTGTATGTGTAGACTAGACTAGGCATTTCTTGGACAACTTGTTGAGAAAGCGAATATGATAAAAAGTTCGATATAATTCGATATTTAATGGTAACACAACATTGAACCAATACATATTTGTAAAAAAATCGACACTTATCTTATTCTATAAAATAATCAATTTCACGTGAGATATTCGGCATAAAAATATATTCACACTACTTCAAATACAAGCCTCTTTCCAAGTAATCACGATTCCAAAGCATTATTTCACTCGAAAGTAGAAATTTTTAACGATTTGTTTCGACCGCACTAAAATGTGGTTGGCGGTGTTTACCACCCACCGCAGTACCAACGACGACGGCGGCAGCGCGGTAATGTCTTTTGGTGCGCACAATCATCGATCATTGCACGCAGTGATGTCGATCCTGCTGGCTAAAGCATCAATGAAATTGATCGAAATCAATTGAAACATCCAGTCAAACACATTGGTTATGCGTCATAAAATCAAAAAATAATTTGTGGGGTGATTATTTTTTAACTTTTTTACCACAATTGTTAGTGAAATAAGCAAAGCATTATAATTTACGAAATCTTCACCAAGCGGTCCGCCAGCACTGCTGTTGCAGCAAACAGTGGGAGAGCGTACCAAAATAATTCGATCATTTCTAGCTTGTTACATAAAAAATCTAACATTTTTCGTGACATTTGAATATGTTTCCTTGTTATTCATTGAAGTAGAGTAGAGTAGTTTACTGCTTGAGTTGCTTTCAAATGATTCATAATCTCGAAATGTTTACATTGGAGGTACCGAGACAAAGAGGTGCTATTTTTGTTTGTTTGTTTATTGAATTGGTATAGAAAGGCTACACAACTACTATCGTGCTTGATGACTGTTTGGAATAAGAATCAAATAAGAAGAACAAAATTTGAGCTGACACGCTAAGGGGCCTTAACCCTAAAAGGGATACCTTCATGGCCTCAGTTTTGTCACCTCGCTGAGTGTGTTCCATCAAAGACGAGCTCTGAATGGCGCCTGGTGTCCAATGGACCCCAGGTATCCCTTTTAGGGTTAAAATAGCACAACAAGTGAAAGGAATTAGAAAATGTGAATCACAATATGCTGTATTCTGAAAGAAATTTGTATAAATGATCAGAAAAATTCATTTTATTTAATAAACAAAGTATATATATAATTTCTGAAACAGTCTATAATTTTCTGTGTTATTGTTATGAGTGAGCTTTAAACAGGACTTAAAGACTTGAAACAATTAAAATAGCTCTTTTATTGAAATTTCAATGCATGACTACTGTTGCCGAAGGGAAGGGGCAGGGTAAAACGCTGAACTTCTTTCAGCGAATCTAAAAGTCGCTCTTTTGGTCGATAAGCTAAAGCTGAAATATATAATTTATTAGTATCATTTCTTTTGCACTTCATATTGAATTCATTACAATTTTTCTGTATGACCTCCACTGCAGCCCTTACTCTCTTTTCGGCAGACGTGTCTAGGTTTCGGCTGCTGTCGTTATTTAGAGAGTAGATGTAATAAACTGCTTAGTTTACAAACTACACTACTTATTCGGAATAGATGGGTTTTATGTTTTAATTCATACAACTTCATAAACTTTCAAACTTCCTCGCACCTTACAAGCTATCCTACTTTTTCAATCCAATTCTTTTTACTCTTCCTCACATTGGTATCTTCTATTTCGCAATATGACAGAAAACTTTGTTCCCACCTAGACGAATGTCGAGTCACGCAATTGTATCGCAACAACTACCGTTAATTACACTTACCATAATTGATAATAAGATTTGCTGCGTTTTTGAGTGAACGATGATTTGAAATTTTTGCAATGTGTTACCTGAAAGTAAAATGAAAAGTAAATATATTAGCAAGCATTTAATAAAATTTGGTTAGTTTTATGGTTTATATACAGTATTTTTCGATATAACGTATCCTCGATATAGCGAATTCGATATAACGTACAGTTTGCTTCGATATGACGTACAACATTGATAATTTTTAGTTTTTCCAGTTAGGCATGGTACACTATTTACGTAACGCAAAAATTAATCATTTCAGACCCCCTCCCTCCCCCCATGTAACGCTTTTTGTATGAAAAGTCATTTTTTGTATGGGTCGTAACGCTGAGCTAGACTCTCCCCCTCCCCCTATAGCGTTACGTAGTTTGTGTACGATGCCTAATAACCCCCAGATGAACTACGAAATTACTAAAATTTATGTTTTGTTGAAGCATAAGCCTTGCTAATCTGAATTGGTGCAAATTAGGAAAACAATAATGTACATTATATCGAAGTTGCCGAAATCATTATATGTACAGGGTTAATTTCTCGTCGAATTCATTGATACTAGCATAATAAATGTTTTTTTTTCTGCTTCGATATAACGTACACTTCAATATAACGTACAATGCGAAAAGTTATTTGGTATATTTATTACTTGGCTATAAAGGTGGAGGTAATGTTGCACTGTTTTCAATTTGAACTGAATAATTACACTAGTTAACAGCATTTTTGAACTCGGTAAGCTGATGATAATTTTTGGTGTAGAATCATGCCCTGAGTTCGAAAACGCGAAAGAAAAAAATTACAGTAGAGCGGAAATTTTTTCGACTTTCCATACAAGGTTGATGATTTGAAATAGATTTTTGTTCTATTTTTAAGCAAAGTCGCACATTTCAAACATCTCATTCTCCGTAATCAATGCTCCGATTGAGCTGAAATTTTTACTGTAACTCGTCTACATATGATATGTCAAATAAACGTTGAGATAGAATTTTTAAGTAGTTTTTTTCTTATTGAAAAAATACATTTCTTCAAAAATTTTTGGGAATTTTGCTAAAATTTAAGAAGATCGTCCCTAAAACTCGCCAATATCTTGAATTTCATCAATCTGATGCAAAACCTGTATTCAGATGATCGAATGGTATTGTCTTCAGCTTTTAATTTATGGAAAAAGATTTAAAATTGGTTGAACAAAACGCAATATATTTGAATTTTAGTAAATTACATATTTTGAAAAGTTGCAAAACTCGATATTGAGCTAAAATTCAAAAACTGTTCCACTTAAAATTTTTTGAAGGTCGGTTTCGAAATCAGCACTAAATTGTGCTTCAAAAATTTTGGTCGTTGACAGAAGTTTACGACTTTCGTTTTATTTTGTAAACTTGTGTTATCAGCCGCTATTCGCTATTCGGCCGATTCTTCAACATCAGCATAATAAACGTGCACAGCCCTCACTTCGGAAGCACTAATGATGACAAAGACGCATTTTACGCGCAGCTCGAACGCAAGTACGACCGCTGTCCAAACTACGACGTCAAGATCATCATAAGAGATTTGAACGCTCAGGTAGGCCAGGAGGAGGAATTCAGACCGACGATTGGAATGTTCAGCGCCCACCAGCAAACGAACGAAAATGGCCTATGCCTCATCGATTTCGCCGCCTCCAAGAACATGGCCATTCGTACCACCTTCTTCCAGCACAGCCTCCCGTATCGTTACACCTGGAGATTACCACCAAAAAAAAAAAACGGAATCGCAAATAGAGGTGTGCGCCGATTTGAAATCGGTCGGCGGCGGCGTTTTGCAATTTTTTGGCCGGCGGCGGCGGCGTGATCGGCGTGACGCCGAATGCATTTTCGGCGGCGGCGGCGGCGGCGTGAAACGGCGTGGCCATAATTTTTATTTTTTTTTTGATAATTTCGCTAATCAATATCAGTGTTTTATTTTTTAGTAATTCATCATGTTGAAGATGCAATGACATGTTTATAGTTACGGTTTACTTATATGTTTTATTTTCACATGTTTTTTTTTATTTATTGAAATAATTGTTATGGTGAATCAGCTGCGCAAAAATTAATAAAGAATGGCCTCCTAAAGAAATTCCCTGAAGAAATTCTAGAGGAATTCCCGGTGGAACTTCTAGATGATTTTCCGAATAAACTCTTATAGGAATTCCCGGAGGAACTCGTAGAGGCATTCCCGTAGGTACATCTAGATGAATTCCCGGATGAACTCCTAAACGAATTTCCAATAAAAAACATCTTAAAGGAACGTTTGGAGAAACTCCTGGAAGAATTCCGGAAACAAACCTTAGAAGAACTCGTAGAGAAATTGCCCGAGGAACTCTCAGTGGAATTCACGGAAGAACTCCTAAAGGAATTTCCTGAGGAATTCTTAGAGGAATTACCGGAGGAACTCATAGAGGAATTTTCGGAGGAAACTCTGGTCATTCCTTGTGCAACTCCCAGAAATACTTTTAGAGCAACTAGTAAATAAATTGCCGGTGGAGCTTTCGGAGGAATTTTCGGAGGTACTCCTTGAGAAATTGCCGAAGAAATTCGGACAGAAATTCAAGAAATAACTCCTAGAGAAACTACCAGAGGTATTCCTAAATGAGTTCCCGGACGAACTCTTTAAGGAATTCTCGGAAGAATTTCTTGAGGAATTCCCGAAGAAATTGGTAAAGAAATTCCCTGAGGAACTCATAGAGGAGGCCGTAGAGGAACTCGTAGAGGAGTTTCCGGAGGTACTCCTAAAGAAATTCCAGAGAGAAGTTGTAGAGAAATTCTCGATAGAACTCCTAGAATTCCCAGGAAATTCATGAAGAAATTCCCGGAAGAACTCGTAGAGGAATTCCCGGATGAACTCATAAAGGGATTCCCGGAAGAATTTCAGGAGAAATTTCTCGAGATACTTTTAGAGAAACTGCTGGGAGAACTCCTAGAGGAGCTCTGGGGAAACTCTTGGATGTATTCCCGGAAGATAGCCTGAAGGAACTCCTTAGAGAAATTCCCGGAGGAACTCCTAAAGGAATTACTAAAGGAACTTTACAGAATTTCCCGGAAGAACTTCTAGAGGAACTTTCGGCAATTCTTAAAGAAATTCTCGGAGGAAACTCCAGCATACCCAGTGCAACTTCTAGATAAAACTTATAGAGTAACTCGTAGTAAAATTGCCTGGGGAACTTCTTCCTTGTGAAACTCGTAAAGGTGTTCCCGAAGATATTCGATTTCCCAGAAGTACTCCCAGACGAATTCTCGAAAGAACTTCTAGAGACAGTCACTGTGAAACTCTTAGTGTAATTCCCGAAGAAAATTAATAAGGAATCCCCGAAGGAACTCGTAGAGGTATTCCCGGAAGAATTCCT
The DNA here is from genome assembly GCF_035046485.1 of Aedes albopictus. NCBI lineage: Eukaryota > Metazoa > Arthropoda > Insecta > Diptera > Culicidae > Aedes > Aedes albopictus. Next base: position 149,919,484 of record NC_085136.1, on the reverse strand, counting down.
GGAGGAAATCCTAGAGAAATTCCCACAGGAACTTCTAGAACATTCCGGAGAAACCTCTGGAATAATTTCAGGAAGAACTCTTAAAGAAACTTCTGGAAGAATTCCAGGAGGAACTGCTACAAAAATTGCCGGAAGAACTCCCATAAGAATTCCCGGAAGAATTTCTAGAGGAATTACCGGAGTAAACTTCTTGTGGCGATCCTGGCAACACGGAACAATCATCATCACCACCAGTCAGGTAACTCACTCTCTTCCTAAACACATTCTATGTACCACACTCCAACCCGATCTCGGAACCACACACATAAACGACAACCGATCTTAGATCGTTAGGTACACACCACCACACCACATACTAGTGAAGCCACCGAGCACCTTCTGTAAATAACTGTACATATGCTTTAGTAATAAACCGACCACAGAAGATAGAACACGCGTTACGCATCTTCTCCCGCTCATGCGTGAATCCGAAAGGACCCCAAATTCTGATATTTCCAGTGCATTTTCTTTCTATGAACTTTTAAAGGATTTCCCGTAGAAATTCGTAAAGGAATTCCTAGATGAACTCGTTGAAGAACTCGAGGAGGAATTCTCGGAGGAAGTGCTGGACGAACTCCTAAAGGATTTCCTAGGAAGATCTTCTAGAGGAATTGCCCGAGGATGGAATACCCGGAGGAACTTCTAGAGCGGTGATTCCCAAAGTGGGCGAAATCGCCAGGGGGCGAAAATCAGGCCGAAGGTGGCGAAAATTTGAAAATCCAAAATTGGGGGGCGAAAATGCTAAAATTGGGGGCGATTTTTCCAATGATTGAGAAATATCAATTGATTGATTGATTCATCTTTAGAGACTTTCAGCTTTTGGCTGGCTGAAATATCAAAAGTATTGAAATATATCGTATTGAATGTCAAAAGAATCATTAAAACTCCCTGGCATTTCAAGATTTTTGTTTCTAGGATTATTGAAAAATGTTTGCCTCGAGATATATTAAATGTTACAGTATTTTTGGAATTTACGTGGATTCTAAAAGCACTTTTCGGATGAAATTTGTCACACATTGTTTGAAAATATTTCAGAGAGGCTTCCTGGAGGAATTCCAAACGTTGTTTATTACTAGGAGCTATTTTGAAATTTCTCCAAAAAATCAGCGTTTGATTTTCTCAAAACCGATGTATATCTTCTTATTTGATAATAAAAAGTTTTCCAATTCATAGAAAGTCAGGTCAGATCTTTTTAACCCATTCACGCGATCGCGTAGTGTAAATAAAAACTCCATACAAAAAAAATCATCGTCTTATTTTTACATGGTCGAGAAATGGTGAAACTTTTTTACACGGTTTTTGAATTTTGAACAGAGTATTTTTTACGCGGTACGTATCCCCCGCGTAAAAAAAACCTGACTGTACTGAGCAATGCTGGCTACATTTGTATTTTGCTCGATTTTGTTCAAGAATATTCATAGCACAAACATGATTTCAAAACGTATTGGTTTTACATGCAATAATGCAGTTTGTTTTTAATGTAAACAATCAATGCACTTGCAAAAAAAAAACTCAATGAAAATTAGAGCGATACTAATTTAGATACACTAAATACCAGGTTTGCCATTGTAGTGTTAAACAGTGAGCTTTAAAAGGCTTCCACTAAGTAAATTTTCAGGAAAAAAAATCACTTGGGGCAGGGGGGGGGGGGCGAAAATATTTTTCTCAAACTCCAAGGGGGCGATAGCTCCTAAAAGTTTGAGAAACACTGCTAGAGGAAGTACTACAAAATGCCCCAGTGAAACTTCTATAGCAATGCTCGGAAAAACTCCTAGAGGATGTCTCGAAGGAATCTCTCAGAATTCCAGAAGAACCTTCTAGAGTTCCCGGAGTAGCGAAATTCATGCCGAAACTGCTGGAAGAATCCTCAAAAGAGTTGCTGGAGAAATTCCATCTCTTCTGGAGATGAACACGACAAAAACATGTTTTTTTTAGAATCACTAGCATTTTCTTCAATCTTCGGAATCCGTAGATTCTTTCTACAGCCATCAGTTATCTTCAGGAACCCCCGGTATCTTTGTGAACTCGATTTAATTCAAAGGACAAACTTTTTCATTTTCAAAACATCGTTGAAGCGACATGCGAAGTTTAGAATTTAAAACAACTACCGGTGGAACTGAGCGTAATTTGATCTATTTTTAGCGTTCCAAATTTTTGAACTTATTAATTTGAACCATAAAAATGGACCACCGCTGAAAACGACCTCACAAATGCTATGTATGCAGATGACTCCAATGAATTGCTTGAAATATTATAATGAAATAAATCAAGAAATAATATAATTTTTCAATGCGTTTTTGAGATCGGCGTAGAAAATTGGAGTTCGGCGGCGTAAGCGGCGGCACGCCGAAATATAATCGGCGGCGGCGGCGTGAACCAAAAATCGGCGGCGGCGCCGGCGTGGCGCGGCGGCGCACACCTCTAATCGCAAATCGAACACATTCTGATTGATGGACGGCACTTTCGCCGACATTATCGACGTCAGGACCTATCGTGGCTCTAATATCGACTCTGATCACTACCTGGTGACGGTTAAACTGCGCCTAAAACTCTCTGTTATTAACAATGTACAGTACCGGCGGCCGCCCAGGTACGATCTAGAGCGATTGAAGCAACCGGATGTCGCCACCGCATACGCGGAGAATCTCGAGGCAGCGTTGCCGGACGAGGGTGTGCTCGATGTGGCCCTCTAGAGGACTGCTGCAGTACAGTCAAAGCAGCCATTAACAAGGCAGCCAAGAGCGGTTTTGGAGGAGAAGGACGCAGCGTGGGCGGTAATGCTGCAGCATGGAACCCAACAGAATGTGGAGCGACACAATAGAAATACACTAGAACTCCCATGGCGCTGTAGTCACATTTCGTATTTAATTATTTTAATAACTTTAATTGCAATAATTTATTATTTCCACGTGTCCATCTTGTAGAGGACCTTTTGTTATCTATATATATAAAAATGCAGTAGCATACGTGGAACCGCGCATAACTTGCGAACGGGTGGTCCGATTTGGGTCGTCTAAGTTTTGTTCTGTTACTTATCAACCAAGGAAGGTTTATGAGGCCTAAAACATGGGAAAATTGAGAGTTTTTGAAAATCGGGTTTTCATACATTTTGAACGGGGACTTGGACGCTTGGCTAGGGACTTGAAACGTCAAAAAACGCAGTAGGCAAGACAAAGTTTGCCGGGGACAGCTAGTTGTATAGGGCACTGCATGAAATTCTGTCCTTCTCTTTCACTCTTACACAAATTTTGTAAACAACAAGGCCAAGAAACGTCAAAATCCCATACAACATCAAAACAATGCAGTAGCCTATACAAAATTGAATTGACACTTCTAGTACCGCTGTTGACGCTGTAAGGGCGTGGCCAACTAGATGTTAGTCACACGAACAGTCGCGACATGGGACTTCTGTGGCTAGTTATTCTACTAGCGATACAGTCAGAAGCGGAAGCACTCGTCTCTTCCGGGAGAAAAAGCGCCGCCTGGAAGAAGCGGAGTGCGAGGAAATGGAACCGCTGTGCCGTTCACAAGAAACACGTAAGTTTTACCAGCTCAACGCATCCCGCAAAGGCTACGTGTCACAAGCCGAAATCTGCAGGGATAAGGACGAGAGCCTCCTGACGGACAAACGTGAGGTGATCGAAAGGTAGAAGCAGCACTTCGACGAGCACCTGAATGGCGAAAAGAATATAGGCACGAGGGATCAAGGCAGCGGAGGATATGACTATGTTGGCGCAGCAGAGGACGGGATCGAACCAACTCCCACGCTGAGGGAAGTTAAGGATGCCATCCACCAGTTCAAAAACAATAAAGCGACTGGTAAGGACCTGAGACGAGACTCGCGAAGAGGAAAAAAAGCAACGTCAAGTGCAGCCCAACTGAGCTGTCAGTTGTAGCCCGTTTGATTACGTTACCTAAAACGAGGAAAGTATTGCTATCCGAGATAAATTCTGAAGCCAAAATTCACTCCGAGCAGCATTTTCTTCTCCTGTACTGTCAAAAATAAATTGAAAACAAAATATTCCAATGATTACTTTGTTTGGCGATTGTTGGCGATGCAAAATTTCACCTCAACATGATTTTGTGCGTGAATGGGATTCAGTCACCCTGCATGTGAGGTGATGCGGTCACGTACGTGTTTGAACCAACAGCCCAAAACATAATGTCAACACAGATAGGAAGAAGAAAAAAAGAACAAAGTGGAGAAAAAGAAGACCGTCTTCGCGAGTCTCGTCTCAGGTAAGGACGGTATCGCAGAACTCATCAAATTGGGCCCGGAAAAGTTGGCCACCTGTCTGCACCCGTTAGTAGTCAAGATCTGGGAAACCGAACAGCTACCGGAGAAGTAGAAGGAGGAATCTGTCCCATCAATAAGAAAGGCGACAAGTTACTGTGTGAGAACTTTCGAGCGATCACCATTTTAAATGCCGCCTACAAAGTGCTATCCCAGATAATTTTCCGTCGTCTTTCACCTAAAATAAATGAATTCGTGGGAAGTTACCAAGCCGGTTTCATCGACAGCCGGTCAACAATGGACCAGATCTTCACCGTACGGCATATCCTTCAGAAATGCCTTGAATACCAGGTCCCAACGCACATACTTAAGACAGTCAACCAAGTTTCCGCTATGAAGAGTTTATGAATCAATCAGTTATCGAACCGGGTGACTGGTAAGCATCTTCTTTTATAGCCCTTCAATTTAGCGTTCTTGGAACACACCCACAGAAAACACTTTTCTCGTGTAAGCAATTTTCATGATTTTTTGATTGCATGATTTTTTATATTAATGGTAAACAATAACCAGAAAATCGAGACTAACTGGAGATTATCACTCTCAGCATGGTCCTGTTGGATAACTGCACGTTGACCACGTTGACTCTTCCGCTTAGAAACTTCAGCTTCATACGGAATAATAATGATCTATTTTCAATTTCGCTCCAGTTCGGTCTCGAATGAATCATGTACGAAAATTCCATAGTTTATGGTATTTTGCTGAATCAACCAGTACAATTCTCGGTGCAAATTTGCCTATTCTTCTGAAGTCCTTCCCAGCCTGTCACAATCACTAGTTTCGCTCTGCTGATTCAATTTAGGAAATGAAGCTTCATATTTTGCCGAAACTTCCCCTGGTTAGGGACATCGAATGCGACCCATCCGGCACTGAGAGGAAATAAACTTCATTGTCGATGCAGTATTTGAACAGCTGGTACACTCCGAACTGCCAACTGGCCTCTATTTCTACGCCGGAAAGCCAATGGAATGTCATCGTCAGTCCACCGTCGAGTCCCAATACTTGGCGATTCAATCCAATTTTCTCTATTCTAGTCGAAGCCACCGCACCGGTTTCAAAAGCCAAGTCTTCCCCACAGCTCCTGGCTGCCGTTAGAAAGCGGATAACACCAGACAAGCCGAGATCCTGGAAGCCGAGCTGAAAATGAAGCCCCAATAAGCAATAAGCAATTCCAATATCCATCCTCCGGCAACAAAAGTGCGCTCGAATGAGTCAAAGTGAAAATCGAAACTCATAATTCATCTCTCAACAGAGTGCAATCCTGCCGACCGGACCCCTTTCTAACGTACCGGTCGGTACCATCTCCATCGTGGCTGCCTGCCGATTGCTCGTTAGAATTGTTCCGGCAAAGTTCACCTCAAATGCTTCTGCTAACCGGTGCGCTCACTATTGTCACAATATTTATGAAGCTGCAAAGGGACTTCCGTTTCCAAACCGGGGCGGGCGGTTGGTGACGGTGTAAGTGACCGGTGGTGTGGTGGATGGACTGCTCGCAACCCAGGGGCAGCAAAATGCTTGGCCTTTCATGTGGAGTCTTGTTGCATTTGATGGTGCAGGGGTTTTCAGGATTGGACGCATGATGTGATGAGTTGTAATGTCAAAGAGGAAGTTTCGACTCTTTGAGCATCTGACATCGGAGTATTGAATATTAGCTGTAAGCTTCTCTAACAAGCTCATAAGTTTTATGAGCTTACACATAATTTGCAGCTCATAATGAAATCTTCTAAAACTCTTCTTGTCGTAACGTCACAAATCTAGTGTTGTCTGAGCAGAGCATGCTCATAATTATCAACGGATAGCTTTCTTTGAGAACCGACCTGGAATTTAACATGGACATAGCCTTCCATTTTAAATTTAATATCAGTTGTTAGCATATTCGTTTGCTCTGCTTTCGCTTTTTTTGGCGATAGATGGTTTTCAGTAGGCTATCTTACCGGGGCCGCACTGCTTACATCACGCTGAAGTGGCTGGCTCCTTAGATATAGCTGACGCAATACAGCATTTCATACTCAGCCGCTGGAAGCCAGAACAGGTGCTATTTGAGCCGCAGCTCCTTGGTGCAGATGTTTGGAACGTACCTCCTCAATCTAGCAGAAGTCAGAAGGACAACAGTGCCCAGGCTGCACACAAGTTACCCATCATACAAGTTGACCCGTGGAAGCATTAGGTAGGAACTTGTGAGGATCACAACTATGTTGGAGGCTCCTAGTCGATTCATCATTGTGCAGTGCCTATGAGTGACGAATGAAAAGACGTCCGCCAGTAGTCAAATGCAAGCGGCCGGTGCAGAATAGCAAGTGCAGAAGAGAAACGCTTCCACCGCAGTAATTAACAAAAAACAGCAGCACGAAGAGAGTGTGATTGCTGAAGCACAGGAAAGTATGGACATGAACGATATGCGGAGATTTTATACAACTGTTAATGGCGCGCGGCAAAAGACTGTGGGAAGTGAACTTCGAAAGTTTCCGTCACGAAACTGATTCAAGGGTGGTTTCACTGAGGATTGGGAATGGAAATGAAGGCAACGAAAGTTTTCCTCTGGTGCATGCCAGCCACACTGTAAGTCAGTTAGATCTTCCGGTGCAGACAATGCAGTACGATTTGACTGGACTTTCGATTAAAAGCTACCGGGACGCTAATTCTGATTTCTGAATTCTGATTGGTTTGGACAACATAGAGCTGTTGTTGCCTATCAAGACACGAGAAGGACGGCACAGCGGACCAGTGGCAACAAAAACTAGGTTGGGATGGGCTGTCTTCGGAAGCACAGATGACACTAAAGTGGACTTCGGTAGAATACGTAGGGAACCGATCTACATGACCTGGTGAAATGTTACTTCGCAATAATGGAGAATCTTGGCGTCTGCATTGCCTTAAGCGAAAGCTGAGATCTAATCCAGAACTTAAAGCGAGTTTGAACAGGCAATGTTCCGAATACCCGGTTAAAGGTTATGCTCAGAGAGCAACATCCCATACATACATACATACATTTATTTGTTCTACATCACATTTAAGATAAGACATTATCAACAATAGTACGCCACAATACTCGGTTCGTGGCTGCCGCTCTCCATCCTCGGTAGCGCCCAATGCTCGCCAGGTCACGCTCCACCTGGTTCGACCTTCATGCTCTCTGCGCTCCACACCTTCTTGTGCCAACCGGATCAGTGGCAAACATCTGCTTTGTAGGGTTGTTGTCCAGCATCCCCAGTAACACACTTGTCACCGAAGAGTCACGGCGGCGCAGGTTTTTGTTGCGCAGAAGTTACCGTGACTTACTTCTAGCAAGTAAGTGTTTATTTGTTAGAAGTAAGTCACAATAACTAATGCGTAACAAAAACCTGCGCCGCCGTGACTCTTCGGTGACAAGTGTGTTACTTGGGATTCTTGCAACATGCCCTGCCCACCGTATTTTTCCGGCTTTGGCCACCTTCTGGATGCTGGGTTCACCGTAAAGTGCAGCGAGCTCGTGGTTCATTCTTCTCCGCCACACACCGTTCTCCTGATTATCCTTAGCACGCGTTGCTCGAAAACTCCGAGTGCTTGCAGGTCCTTCTCGAGCATGGTCCATGTCTCGTGTCCGTAGAGGACGGCCGGTCTTATCAGCGTCTTGTACATGATGCGTTTGGTGCGTGGGTGAACCTTTTTCGACCGCAGTTTCTTGTGAAGCCTGTAGTAACGGGTGGCCACTAAATAACGGGAATGCTTTTAGCAGCTGATTAAAAACAATAGAAGCGTCCATAGAGTAAACATTTTTTAGACAAACCCATCGTCTATCTATCCACAAAGTCAGCGTATTTTTTATTTTGTGTCAACTTATTCTGTTCTGTAGAAAACGACATTGAAACAGGAAGCACTACCAAAACGCCTTGGACGGCTCTACTGATTGCTCAAAACAACCGTAAAAAAAGTTAATAGTAAACCATTATAAAACTAGAACCCGCCCGGTTTTGAATGAATTCCACATTTCGGCATCCCAAGAAACAGATCCTGAAGGAAATAGAGGAAAACTAGCAAAACCAATAAGCATGATATCATTTCACATGATAAAATCTTCTTTTGTGACATGGGCTGGATAAATCAATAGAATGCCTTGTTAAATGACAAATATTTACATCAAATCACATTTACACATTGAACAACATGTAAATGGTTCGTTATAAAAATAAAAAGCACAAAAAAAGTTCAACAATGAACCGCAGTGCACAAATTACATCGACACGTTTTGGTGATACAGAAAAATAATATTTTTTGGAAATTTCTATAAATGTCATTTACGGGAAAAGGCTACAACCAAAGCAGAAAAAAACAAGTCAGTATCCCCATTTTTTCTTATTACTGTTTGAGTGTGTAGATGCTAAAGGTAGCTGAGAAACCATTTATTTTGACCAACGATTTCACAGACGCAGAAAATGCGTGAAAGTAAACTCTGAAAAGTCGTACAAAGCAGTTGCTCCAACATCACTGCAAAAAAATACTGTACAAATTACTACGTTCAACTTTCTTAAATTTTATATTTTCCATGGACGTACATTGTTAAACCTTTATGATAGTTAAATTCAGATTGCCATTTTTAAAGATCATTTATTTTTAAGAGCACATTCAAAGCATTCCCTTTATTTAGTGACCACCCGTTAGGCTCGACTTCCGCTGATGATGCGCCTCCGAATTTCATGGCTCACGTTGTTGTCCGCCGTCAGTAAGGATCCGAGGTAGACGAATTCCTCCACCACCTCGACAGTATCCCCGTCTATCGTAACATTACTACCCAGACAGACCCGGTCGTTTTCGGTTCCGCCTACCAGCATGTACTTTGTTTTTGAGGCATTCACCACCAGTCCGACCTTTGCTGATTCGCGTTTCTGGCGGGTGTACAGATCTGCCACCGTTCCAAATGTTCTGGCAATAACGCCCATGCCGTCCGCAAAGCACACAAATTGACAGGATTTTGTGAAAATCGTTCCCCGGCTGTTGAGCCCGGCTCGTCGCATCACACCTTCTAGAGCGATGTTGAAGAGTAGGCATGAGAGTCCATCACCTTGTCGCAGTCGGCGAGATTCGAATGAACTTGATAGTTCACCCGAAACCCTTACGCAGTTTTGCACACCGTCCATCGTTGCTTTAATCAGTCTAGTCAGCTTCCCAGGAAAGCCGATTTCGTCCATGATTCTCCATAGCTCTGCGCGATCGATACTGTCGTATGCCTTTTTGAAGTCGATGAACAGGTGATGCGTTGGGGCCTGGTATTCACGGCATTTCTGGAGGATTTGCCGTACAGTAAAGATCTGGTCCGTTGTCGACCGGCCGTCGATGAAGCCGGCTTGATAACTTCCCACGAACTCAATCGTTTTGGGTGACAAACGACGGAACATGATCTGGGATAGCACTTTGTAGGCAGCATTCCAAATAGTGATCGCCCTGAAGTTCTCACATTCCAAATGGGCGCCTTTCTTGTAAATTACCCCTTCGATCCACTCCTCCGGTAGCTGTTCGGTTTCCCAGATCCTGACTATCATCCGATGCAGACAGGTGGCCAACTTTTCTGGGTCCATCTTGATGAGTTAAGCTGCGATACCATCCTTACCAGCTGATTTGTTGGATTTGAACTGGTGGAATGGCATCCTTAACTTTCCTCAGCGTAGGAGTTGGTTCATTTCCGTCCTCTGCTGCACTGGCGTCGTCGTTTCCTCCGCTGCCGTGGGCTGCCGTGGGCTCCCGTGCCTACGTTCTCCACGCCATTCAGGTGCTGATCGAAGTGCTGCTTCCACCTTTTGATCCCCTCACGTCCGTCCGTCAAGAGGCCTCCGTCTTTATCCCTGCATATTTCGGCTCGCGGCACAAAGCCGTTGCGGGATGCGATGAGCTTCTGATAGAACTTCCGTGTTTCTTGGGAACAGCACAGAAATTCCATTTCTTCACACTTCGCTTCTTCCAGGCGGCGAAAGAGGCGGGTCTGCTGTTTCCGCTTCTGTTTATAACGTTCCACGTTCTGTCGAGTCCCTTGCTGCAGCATTACTGCCCTCGCTGCGTTCTTCTCCTCCAAAACCGTTATGCACTTTTCGTCGAACCATTCGTTCCGTCGATTCCGTTCCACGTACCCGATGGTGCTCTCGGCTGCGTCGTTGATGGCTGCTTTCACTGTACTCCAGCAGTCCTCTAGAGGGGCCTCATAGAGCTCGCCCTCGCCTGGCAACGCGGCCTCGAGATTCTGCGCGTATGCTGAGGCGACATCCGGTTGTTTCAGTCGCTCTAGGTTATACCGTGGTGGTCGCCGGTACCGTACATTGTTGATGACGGAGAATTTTGGGCGCAGTTTGACCATCACCAGATAGTGGTCGGAGTCGATGTTGGCGCCACGGTAGGTCCTGACGTCGGTAATGTCGGAGAAGTGCCGTCCGTCAATCAGAACGTGTTAGATTTGAGATTCCGTCTTCTGTGGTGATCTCCGGGTGTCATGCTCAGGGAGGCTGTGTTGGAAAAAGGTGCTACGTATGGCCATATTTTTGGAGGCGGCAAAATCAATGAGTCGTAGGCCGTTTTCGTTCGTTTGCTGGTGGGCGCTGAACTTACCAATCGTCGGTCTGAATTCCTCCTCCTGGCTTACCTGAGCTTTCAAATCTCCTATGATGATCTTGACGTCGTGGCTTGGGCAACGATCGTACTCGCGTTCGAGCTGCGCGTAAAATGCGTCCTTGTCATCATCAGTGCTTCCGGAGTGTGGGCTGTGCACGTTTATTATGCTGAAGTTGAAAAATCGGCCCTTGATCCTCAACCTGCACATTCTTTCGTCGATCGGCCATCACGATGAAAGCTGTTCCCAGTTCGCGTGTGTTGCCGCAGGTAGATGGTAAGATTACCTCGCACCATGGATCCTGTCCACCATGGATCCTGTCCAACATATCTCCTGCAGCGCTACGATGCCGAACCCGCGGTCCTTCAGTAGATCGGCGAGTATGCGGGTGCTCCCAATGAAGTTGAGAGATCGGCAGTTCCACGTGCCGAGTTTCCAATCGCAAGTTCTTTTTGTTTGCTGGGGTCATTGCCGTTGGTCTCGGTTCGTATTATTCTGTTGCTGATTTTCCGTTACAATGGTTTTTTACAGCTGGCTGGTAGGGCCTGACACCAACCCCCTACTTTCCGGAGGACCATAGTGCACAGTTGAGCTTTGAGTTCTTCCCTGGCACTCGGACGTAGATCAGCCGCCCCTAACATGGGGATCAGACGCTGTTGTGAGCCGCTCCTCCTGGAGAACAGACGCTCAGGTTTGCCGAAGCATTTTAATTGATTCGCTTCCGCTTACAACTTTAATCTTCTTTAACTTCATAGTTTGTTTTTCTTTTTATTATGGTATTGTTTTACATTTTAAATGCTTTTACACGACTGTTTCTAGCCATTTCTCCGGAAAGTTTAAACATGCATTAGAAATTCAGCTTTCAGCTCCAAAGTGCTCCGTTGACCACATCCTGAAACCCCCATCATGGGTGAATCCGTAGAATCGAGGGTAAACCCAACCGACGACGAAATCCCGGATGCCGAAAGTTGAAATTCAGTTGCTCTCGTTTGACCCACTCTCGGTCGGTCGGTCGGTTGGTAGGTTTCCAGGGAAAGTTATTAAATGTGCTTGTGTTTTTCAGCCAACTCGAGAGGTAGGGAAAAATAGTTAACCCTTTCCGGTGAGAGTGCACGTTTGAGTCAATTGTCGAATAATTAAACCGTAAACATAGTTTGCAGATTTTGTGGGTCCAATTGGTAGCTGGTGTTGTTCTGGAGTACTACCTCTTGATCCAAGTCATAGATTTTTAACGACTAGCACATTGAAGAAGTTTTTGCATTGCTGTGTGTCGCCAAAGTGCCATACGGTGCAAGTCCAGGGAGAAGTAAAAGTTTACCAAGTGGAGGTCCTACTTCAGCACAAGCTGTACCACACGATGAAAAAACAGCATTTCCAGCAACCTAGATCAACTGGTTTTAGCTTTTGCCATTTCTCCGAAACGGCATGGGACCTTTTTGCTAACGGGCTTTTGAACCATAATGGAAATTGTCTCGATAACTGCCCTACGAGAGGGGAGGACATTACTCAAGTGGAACCAAATCGAACAAGACAAGCTGCACAGGGGACCGTTTCGGCACATCATGCTAACCGATTGGTCAACATCCTCCCGGACTGGGGATGGCAACGCAAACGATATGCTTGTTAACATTTGGAGTGTTGACATTAATGATTAGCTCTTTATATTGTTTGAAATTAAGCTTATTTTCGCTGTCCTGAGAAAAAAGAAAACTGATTTGTTAATTCACTGTTAACGTTTGTAAACCTTGAGGAAATTCTGATTCAACCCATTCAAACAATCTGACCTACTATCGCTAACACAAAATCTGATGGATGTGAAGATTGAGAAACTTTATGTTGAAATATTATTACAAGCCGACCGATGCATAACCAACAGCAATTTACGAGAGTTGAAAATTTCCCCGGCTGGCTCTTTTCTTCCAACTGACAAAGACTTACGCGTCTGACAAGACAAAGGATACCAAGAGGCGCTACCTACATCACAATTATGTAAATTATCATGATTATGCTTTGCACGCTCCCTGGATTCACTACTTTTTTTGCTCGGTTTTTGGTGAAGGTACATACAATCTGGGTGAACAATGTGCTTGCAGCGAAAATGAATCAGCCTACGAACAATGAAGGCGCGCTGGAATCGATTTTTATCATCTTTTTCTTCAACCTCAACATTTTGTCGCTTCGTGAAAATCTTCAGCAATAAGTTCAGAACTTTTAATGAATTAATCACAAACAGAAAGTAAATGAAAACATTCGGGATAGCTGACCCACGCTAAACTCAATGATGGGTGGCAAAAGCAGAAGAGAAACGAACCTTACGGCAGCAAGTAATGACAGTACGGAAAGAGCGGAAGAGTGGATCTGAGCGATATGCAGAGATTTTATGCAACTGTGAATGGTGCGTGACACTAGAATGCGTAATGCGCAATGACCGGGAGGTAAATTTTCTGACAGACAAAACAATAAAGACAAGGAACATGATTGCGGGTAGAGAAAGAGACAGGCCAAGTGCTCTATTATCGTTAATTTCATCTCTAAACCCTACGAAATGTTGTTCAACGAATTTCCTCTGATTCAACATCCCAAAATCGATAAATTGCACTGTCAAACTTGATTCGCCCGCCGGTTGGTAATTGTAGTTCGAGCATTTAAATCGTTGTCAGCGCATTGGGCATTCACTTGACGAGTGATTGCCTACCTTCAATCAAAATCAACCCCAGATAAAGCGGTGGTTATTATCGACGGTGGATTGGATGTACCTCTTCGTGCGTTCGAATGCATATTCGTAAAAAGCTATATCAATTAAACTGCGAAAATGATTAAATGGAGGGGGCATCATTCGTTGTGTGATTGGAAATTGGAACAAAAAATAAATAAACAACCGCCTTTCGGTATGAAAAAATGAGGTGTGGTTACCATGGCGTGAAATTGTTAGCCCTGCAGCAGCGCCTGGTCGGTTATGCCACGGTTCTGGAAGCTAGGTTTGGAAGTAAATAAAATCGTTCCGGTTGTGTGCTGGTGATCAAATAACACTTGACTCAGTAGCGACCACTGCTGGCCAATGGAAATCAGTTCTACTTATAACGTTTATTTTAAATTGAAGAACATATTTTTTTTAAGTTTTAGTGATTGTATGACCGTCATTCAGAATGTTTTTCTACCATGTTTGAGATATGAGATCAGGAAACAAATTGAATGTATAGTATTTCACAATATCATACTTTGTGATGGATGAATAAGGCATTGCACGCCGCATTTTTTTTTTGTCTGTATTAACGAGATTTTTAACCATAGGCTAGTTCATCTCGGGACCCACGCTTTACTTCCCTTCCGAAGGAAGAACCCACATTTTGTGAGTATGTTCGGGAGTGGGATTCGATCCCAGTGAAGCGCCCTGTACCGTCCAGGGGCTGCATTAAACACTACACGGAATGTGATATCTTTCAATTCATTACAGTCCGACATATTTTTAATACACTATATTGAAGTATCACAAACCATCACTTATCTTCTATTACAACGATTCACTTTTTCTCCATAGTATTGTTCTAGTCTTTCCTAACAACTTTTTAACAAATTACATTACACTTTTCACTTAATTCGTATCACCTAAGTCCTTGCTTTCGTACTAACTACAGCCTTTATTTGGGCAGTATCTAGAGGTGTCCCACATGGGAGCTCAAGACTTATCCGATGTGCTGCCTGCGTTAACGTTGTCACCGAACTCCCCGACTACTGACCCACAACAACTGACCCCGACTGAAGCCAAAGCCTCCGTATTTATAGCCTAAATTTCCTAGCAATACCCGAACCAGCTTGGGCGTGTCTAAAACTCCAACCATCACTCTCGTTTTGCCGAAATAGTCACGATACTTCCTAACAATGCCCGAACCAGCTTGGGCGTATCCAAAACCCTACCAAAAGTAAATACTCAAAGTCCAAAACCTAGTACTCTACCTATCCTACTCGTCATTATCATCATTACCATCATCATCGTTATCGTCGTCAACCAAGCGTAATCAAAACTGTACCATACCAACCGGACCCAACGTGTACGATCATGAACAACGTATCGCTGCGCGATCGTTGCCCCGGCCGACCATCCGTCCGTCGTCACATGAGCGATGATTCATAAAACCAGGTCAGTAATGTATGGTGCGATTTTTCTAGCTGCCGAAATTTTGCGCGTTAGTTACGATGGGCATTGATATTGGCGTAAATTGAAATTCAA
Source organism: Aedes albopictus (assembly GCF_035046485.1). Classification (NCBI taxonomy): domain Eukaryota; kingdom Metazoa; phylum Arthropoda; class Insecta; order Diptera; family Culicidae; genus Aedes; species Aedes albopictus. The sequence continues at coordinate 149,904,355 of NC_085136.1, read as the reverse complement.
GCACCTGGGCAGTTGTTCTGTTCTAATGGGAGTGTGGGGTGAAATGCACTATTTTCATTTGAATTAAATTTTAATATCGGAGTGTGTGGGATATTTAGGTCTATGCATGCCCTCCCACTCAGCGGAGTTTGAACGTGTATAAAAATCACGTTCAAATGTAAGTATGTGGGTAAAATGTATATCCCGTAAAAAAAATCTCGGCATTTAAATGATGATGTTAACGGTGATTGTTGATATATAAATTGAAATTGCTATACTAATCTTCAACTTCCCTGTAAGTGTCTCAAAATGTTTTACATTACAGTTTTTCAACTTCCAAAAGAATCGTAAGTTTACCGCATTAACTTCCTTACATTCTTCCTCAAGAGATTGACTTCATTGTTACTCGCTGCTGCTCCTCTTGGTTCGTCGTAGGGGTTGTTCGTCTGTCATTGAAATTTACCTCTTCTTGTTAAATGTCCAGATCGCTTGGTTAGTCTAACGTCTCAGATGAGTGGTATCGTTGCTCTCTGATTTCTCTTGGAGATGATGTAGTTGGTTTAGTTGATGTTGTCTCCTGTGGTGGCCATGAAATTTTGGTGTCTGGATATTACCTCGATCGAATCGTATTCCATGCTTGTAATTCCCGCGTTATCGTTTGCATACAAAGAAATAGATTTACTGTTGTTTCTGTTGTTTCTCGGAAAAATGTCTCAAGCTGCCTTCCGAACTGGATTGTTTATCATTGTCGTTTACGGTGTTGTGGTTGATTAATTATCGCCCTCCTTCTGAATTTTGTTGGTATTGGATCAATCTCAATAGTGATGCGAATATTGTTGTCTTTGACCTGGTGCAAATTGTGGAACTGTTGCACACTCTTTAAAGAGTTTGTAATTAGTTGACTTAAATTCCAAAGCTTTTGATGATGTCGAAGTGTTGCATTCCTGATTATGGTTACTGTTAATTGTTGTTGTATGAAGCACAGAGTAAGTGCTTTTTCAATGGTGAATGTAATGCGGTTGGTGAACATTACATTATATCGGTTAATTTGGAAAACTTTGAAGACGTCCTCTCTCATCATATGTCTGTATGAATTGTTGTTGTCGTTGTTGTTGTTGTTTTTCCCGATGCTCTGCATTGTGTTGGTTCATATTAGCAGATTCGCAGATGTACAATAATGTTTGTCTCGATGTGCCACCCGAGTTGACCTTGAATCGTCTCCGGTGATAAAATTATGTTCGTTGAATTCTCTCCTCCGCCATACCAGCACCTTTGACCATCAACTTTCCATCCGATCTGTTATTTCTCGTCATCGTACCAATTGGCTGTGGTACGTTTTCATAGAGGTACTGTTGAACTGCCACTCCGATTGCTCTCGCCAGGTGTTGCCTTCTTGTCTTGTCCTCCCGCGTCATCTCTCGAGGAAGTTGTATTTTTAATTCTGTCGAAACCATCGATTTATAAAATATTGACCTACCATGGCAAACTGAACTTTTAGTCTTCATGTTATTATTATTTGTTTTTCTTGTATGTGCAAAATATAACCTTTACAATAGTATTAAAAAAAACTGCACCATTACATTAATCATGCTCTGTTACCGTTACTTTTCTTAATAGTCATAAACTGTTTTTTTTTTCAAAAACCGTAAAATATTTAAATGTGAGTTGTAGCAATGGAAAGCTTCTGCAGGATTACTATAAACATCTGTATTACCAATTCCAAAAAATCTCACTACAGAATTCTCTCCAGTGCGTTTTCTTTCAATCCCTGTTTGCTCCGTTTCCTTTCGCAGGCTCGGCTTGATCGCCTTATTGCTACGACTTCTCCCCCTTACCGAATAAGGTTTTTGGATGGATACCTGTAACGAGACTTAGATCTTGTGTTTAATTCATGATTTTATAAAATATAAATATATTTATGTTAATTTCTAGTTTTTGTTTCTTGACGCAACCTAATGATTCCGAATCTATAAATATTATTTCATTTTTCATTCACATATTATCATTATTATTTTTTTTTCAAATTAGTTGTTCATTCATCATTCATACTCAACATTCACAAGCATTCTGGGGGGCCCTCCCTTGTCCTCATCATTCAATTTTCATCCGATCTCGTATATACTTTCAAAAATGTTATGTAACATGGCCATTTTATATAGGAGCGTCCTCCGTAGTCTTATTAGGGTCTAAATTGTTTCTAAATTGTTTTTTTTTCTGTTTAATCCGTTTTGTCTTTATCATTTCAGAGAATAATTGTTCAGTTGTTGTCATTGTTTCTTTTTATTATTAATACTCTCAATCAACAATTTATGTCTTTTGTTTGTTTGTTCAAACCTCATTTATTATGTATTCCATATGTATTAACGTTAAATAGAGCTGCTTCTTCATTCAAGAGTCTCTAAAGTTATTATTTTTCTTCTTATACATTCCCCGTTATTGTTACCCGATATACCCCAATGATCCCCTTTCAAGATTACTTTGTATTTCCCATCATATTATTCCCAATAAATCAATTGCCCAATTCTTCATTCCCAATTTCTATATACCCTTTTCAAATAATCATTTTGCATAGTTATGTTTCCTCATCCCAAATTACCCCTTTTCAGCTCTTCGGTACATTCAAATCGTTCTTGCATTCAAACTCATGCCGAATTGATGGACGCATTTTTGTTATAATTCAGCTGTACAAAATATCCCGAAACCTTATTTTTATTATCCTGATTCATTCATCATCCTCATTTCTTTATGTCTCTTCATATTCTCATAAAATTTATTTATTGCTATTATCATTATTTTTTGTTTTATTTTTTATCAATTCCTTTTAAGTAGTTACGATATAATATCAATTAAGTTAATTCGTATGTTCTCCAATCGTTAACCGCTTTGTTGTGAACCTTACTACAATTATATATGTTAATTGTTTATTTAATATAATAATTCAATAAATATTCCTAGCTATCCTACGCAAGCCTCTATCCTAACATATTATTCCTATGGTATTTTTTTTTTAACAACATATTTAGTAACTAATATTTACAAAAATCATTCGTAATTAGGAAATAATTGGATTTTCAATATTTACATCAATTTATACATTGACGACTATGCATAGCTAATCAATCATTATACTTTTTTAACCTATTATTGTGGACTTTTTCAAATTTGTTCCCATTTTTAATAATTGTGGTTTGTTCGCTGGGTAGGTCAACTACTGCGTATGGGCCTCTCCATTTACTTTGAAGTTTTTGACCTGTTCCTGTTGGGATTGCTTGTACTAAAACCAATTCGCCCCACATAGGTTGCCATTCTTCGGTTTTCTTGTCATAAATAATTTTACGTTTCTCTTTGGAAACAATCAAATTTCTTTTGGCGTTTTCATGCAAATTTTTAAGAATTTGTTTCATTTCGCAAAAATAGTCATTATATGTTATATCTGAATCTGTTGGAGTGTATATGGAGGTAGGAATCCTTGCCTTTCTTCCATATAAAAGTTCGAACGGACTGTATCTGGTTGAGCTATTATTTGTAGTATTATATTCAAAAGTAAAATAATCAAGATGTTGGTCCCATTGTTGCGGGTTTCCTCCGACAAATTGTCGTAAATATGTTTTCAATTCTCTGTTTGATCGTTCTACTAGATTGGCTTGTGGATAATAAGCACTTGTATTGATTTTTTTTGATTTTCAAAATTTTACATGCGTGTTTAAAAAAACTTGCTCATGAAATGTGCTCCTTGGTCTGTCACCAGTTCCAACGGAGTACCGAATTTACAAATGAATTTTTCGACAAAAGTTTTGGATACAGTCTCCGCTTCTTGATTGTCCATTGGAGCTACTACCAAAAATCTCGTAAGGTCGTCCTGCATGACCAGCGCATATTTGTTGCCCCATTCGGACTCTGGGAGAACAACAATGTCCATATATAATTTTTCAAATGGCTCGGATGACGTTGTAGTAACTTTTAACGGAATTCTGTTGGATTTACAAATTTTATTTTTCTGGCATGAATCACATTGTTTTACGTAATTCTCGATGTCTCTTCTCATGTTTTTCCAATTAAAAATAAGACCAATGCGTTTCCGCATTCGCCTTGCTCCAACATGTCCGCCTAAAGGAGCATCATGGAACTCTCGAAGAATTGTTTCGATATCTTCATTACGTACTTCAATGCGTTCCGAATCTGCGTTATAAAGGCTAAAAATTGAATCATCTCAAGTACTTCAAATTGTTTAATCTTTCTGAACGAAATCAAATGAATATTTTTGGACGCTGTTATCGGCGCTTTATTTTGATTGAAGCAGTTGCTAAGTTTGTAAAAGAATGTTTTGGTATTAATCATTGAATTACTTTTGCCTTCCACAATAATTCCGAATAAATTACTATCTGGAATAGAAACAACTCCATCTTCGCAAAAATCTTTCAGCCCATGGGGTAAATCAATAATTTTTTGAAATTTCATTAAATGCTGATCTGCTATTCAAAATTACAATGTTACAATCAGCATCTGCACTTTTCAAATTCCTAGAAATTTTCAATCGATTTACATCAATTGGATTATTCTTGGACATCTAAAAATTCATCATATGCGCTTGCCGCAAATGTGTCATTAGTATGTGTGTTATTGCATAAATCGAAAACGTCGGCCATAATGGATTCCACAACTTCAGCCTCGTCCGATATCGCACTCGTTCTTGCTGGAGGTATATTTGACACCTTGTTTATGCCTCGTAGGTCGGAGCCCGTGCAATTATTATTTACGCTATCACTCATATAGGTCATCTTTTGCGTTTTTGTTTTGGTTCCCTCGCTTTCATGGTCCCGGTCAGCGATCGCGCCCCCGTTATTGTGGCCAGAAACGGTGTAGTTTTTCATCAGCTGTTTGTTCGCTTGATCGCGGTCGCGGTGTTTTTGGTTGGATACGTTTTCTTGTTCTGCTCTTTTCGTTTGCTGTCGGGTGACCACAGCAATTAATTTCGACCTTGCGGTTTTAATTTCATCGGCTGGATGACTCTGCTCTTCTGATTCATTGTCTGGATTTAGCCTAGAGAGAAAATCCGCTACAACGTTATCCTTTCCTTGTTTGTATCGAATATCGCATTCCAATCCTTGCAATTTCAAACGCAAACGTGTGAGGACTGATGAAGTTTCTTTTAGATGCCATATTGAGATCAATGGTCTATAATCTGTGTAAACAATAAACCTCTGATTGTAGATATAATGACGGAAATAATTCACTGCCCATACTATGGCCAGTAATTCTTTCTCAATTGTATGATATTTTCGTTCTGCTCCAATAAGTCCCCTACTAGCGTAAGCTATGGGTCTGTCAATTGATTTTTCATTCGATAAAACTGCTCCAATAGCGTATTCACTGGCATCTGTCGTTAAAACAAATGTGTCCTTGTAATTTGGTCTCACTAGCAAACAGAGATGGCATAGATACACTGATAAACAGCTCTGCGTACACATCTTCAATAAAAATGAGCGCCGCTCTGTTTTGCTACGAATGTGGACCGGCAACAAACACACATCGCTCAGCCGTAAAGCTTTGCGTGAGAGTGCGAATGTGTATGTTGCCACACCAGCTGTGTGAGACGTCGCAGAGCTCAAACTTCTTCTGCGTGAGCTTCGCTCATTTCAAGGAATGTGTTACACATCTGCGCTGTCTGAGCTGCAAGTTGTAGGCTCTCGGCAGTACAGAGTAGCGCAGCGCTGTGATGTGAGCTGTGTGTTGGACTGTACTTTCTCTTGCTTTCCTGCGCTCACCGTCGTGCGCGATGCGACGACGATGCCGAGCGCGTGCAGTCGGACCACGCCGAAGATAATTGTTTACACGCACTCTTTCTCATCTTGCAGGCTTCGTGTAATGTGTATTTTTTATCTTCTCACTTAACGCTCTGAGGAGCATGCCATCTCTGCTAGCAAAGAGTCAGACGTTAAAAAGTTTTTCAATTCTTCAAATGCTTTCTGGCACTCTGAGGTCCAGTTAAATTTTACATTTTTCTTCAATAGATCATTCAAAGGTTTTCGTTTTTCTGCAATTCCTGGTATAAACTTACCATAAAAGTTTACTGTTCCTAGGAATGATCGCACTCCTTTTACAGTTTTTGGTATTGCCATTTCTCGTATAGCCTTAATATTACCATCAAGCGGACGAATACCATTTTTATCAACTGTATGTCCTAAAAATTTCAATTCGGTTTTCAAAATTTGGCATTTTGTTGGTTCAATTTTTAAGTTATGTTTACGAAGAGCTTTCAAAACTTTAATCAGATTCTCGTTATGCTCTTGAATTGTTCTTCCAAAAACAATGATATCATCCAAATAAACGATTGCTTTAACCTCTTCAATTTCAAATAAAACTGTGTTCATCAGTCTTTGAAAAGTCGAGGGACTGTTTCTAAGCCCCATAGGCATCCTCGTGAATTCAAAATGACCTTTGGGTGTAGAAAATGCAGTTTTTGCAGCATCTCTGGGGTCTATAGGAACTTGATAAAATCCAGATTTCAAATCAATTGTTGAAAAGTATTTGCTATCGCCTAGGCTATCCAATATTTCATTTATTTGTGGAATCGGATATACAAATGGTTTAGTTATCAAATTCAATGCCCTAAAATCTACCACAATTCTATGCTTTTTGTTTCCTTCTTCGTCTAAATCTTTCTTTGGTATGCATAAAACAGGTGCATTCCAAGGACTTTTACTGGGCCTAATAATCCCTTGCCGACGCATTTCTTCAATTTCCTCATTAATTTGTTTCTTTGTTGATTCAGGGAACCTATACTGCCTTTTATTTATTGGCACATTAGATGATGTTTCAATTTCGTGTACTGCTGCATCTGTTACTGTCAGGTGATCCCCTTTCAAATAAAATACATCACTATACCTTGCCATTATATTTTCCACTGCGTCGTAATTGGCGCTTTTCAAATGCTTCAAATCAATTGTATCTAGCAATTTTTCGATACGATTTTTACCTTGCATTTGTTCATAATTCAAATTATCTATCAAACTTAGATCTTGGTTTGAATCTAAATCTTCCGGCGTATATTGATTCCCGGCCTCTACATTCTTATTCCAACATCCATTATTATCATATTCTTCTTCAAAATGTTGATTTATACATTCCTCGTCCTCATAATACTTCTCATAAAGGCACATATTGCATGAATAATCTTTTTTCGGTACGATTGGCTGTGTAACTATTTCATCATTTATGACTTCATCAATATCAAAATTTACTTGACAGCTTTTGTCATTGTTATCATATTGTATACAATTACTATTATCTTGTAGATCAGTCTGGCAAGATTTTTCTGATACCATTACGTTTGTTGTTGAAATATTGTTAATATTATATTCTACATTATCTGGCTTGCGTAGGGCTATATAATCAAAGTTGTGGCTAATATATAATGTGTGCTGTTTCAAAAATTCTGCTCCTATGATGCCATGTACATTTAAGTGGTGAACTAAATAAAATTTTATCTTATACTTAGACTTTCCAATTATTAAACTAACTTCAGTAGATCCGAGCGTTCTTGTTTGACTTCCATTGAATCCCGAAATCAAAAACTTTTCAGATTTAGAATAATCTATGTCTGTTGCTCCGATTCTAGGGGCTGCATCCCATCTTAATATGTTTAGTTGTGAGCCTGTGTCTATCATGTAATTGATTTTTGTGTATGGTCTTTCTACAGTGGGGATATTTAACATAAATTGATTGTTGCCCGTCCAATGTATAAATACTTTTTCTTGTGCTGGAATGCATTTATCAAATTGAACCATTTGTTTTTGTGGTATGTTATAACTCTTATTAATGTTCATGGGCATCATTTTCTTATTACTTGCAGCATATAAGCGCCTTTCTAAATTATTTTCTGATTGACGGAGTGATCGGACGCAATTAACGAACCTCCGGTTATTTAGTTTTTTCGCTCATCATAGTAAATGTTATTGTTTTGAATTCCCATGTTGCGTTCATCAAAAGTTCTGTTGGTCCAATAAGGCATCTGGTAATCACCACAATAAATTTCTTGTTGTCCTAGATTTCTATAATTGTTAAAATCTTTTTCATAACCTATTTCACACTGGTTGAATCTACTTTTATCGTTACGAAAGTTGTGGTCAATACATTGTGGATTAATGAATTTCTGTTCTTCATTTTGTTGCCTGTAAGATTCTGCAATGTGGGAATCCCTCAATCTCTGCTCGATGCGTTCTTGTTGTTCCACATCGATGCATTCTTCTTGTAGGTAATCTACCAAATCCTCCAATGACTCTTCTTTTTTCGTTTTTGCCAAAAATTTCAAATTTCTATCTTTCAAGCCCGCTAGAAAATGTATTCTTAAATGTCTTTGAGCATATGACTCAATTGTAGTATCTTTAATATAATCATTTTCAAATTCATCAATATTTTTCTTAAGTTGAAGAACGCGATCTTTGTAGCTTTTAAAACTTTCACACTTGCCTTGCTCAAGGGTCTCTATTTGATTAAACAGTTCTTCCAACTGTAAATTAATTCCGAATTCTTTTTGGAGATTATCTTTCACTTCATCCCAAGTATTTGCAAGAATGTTTTTAAATTTTAACGCTGCTGGGCCTTTAAGTTTGGACAGTGCAATTTGAATGAGTACGGTTTCTGTATTTTTCCTTTCACTAGCATCAGTTATCCGTTTTATGGGTTTCAAAAAACAATTTATTTGATATATGAAAGCATCTAATTCACACGCACTACCATGAAATTCTGGAATACACTGTATAGCATAATTTATTGGAAATTCAAATCTAGCGTTGTTCGCTCCACTATTGTTGCCTATTTCATCCATTGTATTCGTGGTCATTTTTATGTTGATATTTTTACTGATTTTTTTTTTATTCAAATTAACACGACCTATTTGTCGCCGGTCTGCTGCATAGTTACAAAATTATTATTTTTTTTTTTCAACTTTTAATTGATTCCATTCCATTGTAATGCTAGTTTACAGCTGAAAATCATGTTAAGTGTAAAATTATGCTCTGAGTTTGAAAGCATAAAGAAAGAAAAATACAGTAGAGCTGAAAATATTTTCGATATCCCGTACAAAGCTGGCGATTTTGAATCAACATTGCTACAACTGATAAAGATTTTTTTTTTTTTTAAGAAAAATACAATTCTTGTTTTATTTATTGAATATTTTGCTACAATTTAAGGAGATTGTTCACAACACTCATCAATATCTAATCTGACGAGAAAAAAAAATAATCAGATATTCAAAACATATTACATTCAGCTTCCTATTATTGCAAAAAAGATATTTAAATTTGGTGAATTGTAACTTGAGATTTTGAATCTTAGTAAATTAAAAAAAAAAACTTGGTTGCGACTGTCTCGTATAATAAAAAAAAACTGTACTTCTTAGTTTTCTTATTTTAAATACGGTCTCAAAATCAGCACGTAATTATGCATCATAATTTTAATCGTTAACATAAGTCCGCGACTTTCCTTTGATTTTGTTAACTAGTGTTATTCGTTCGTATTTTTCATCCACTTGTTCTTCTTGAAATCATTATTCTTGTTATATTTTTCCATTATTTATTGAAAATCACTATGATTTCCTTTTTTTTTTATAAATTTTTGAATAACTTCTTTATTTTTCTCACAACAGTATTTCAATTAAAATGTTTTTGTTCATATCGTAAAAATTTTTCATCATTTCAAACCATCTCACAAAAAATTTAAACCATCTCAAAACACTTAATCATATAAAAGGTTAATACTCACGATACCATCAAATAATGCAGGCTGAATGATGTCCATTGGTCCAGGCACTGGGTTCCATACACAGGTTGTTGCGTTGCCATTTCCAATTCGGTGCTACGTTGTATTCTACTATCACTTGCGCTGCCACGAATTTTATCTTTTCCATCCAGTCTGTAACATTGTTTTCTTCTCAATTGTTCAAAACTGTTCAATGTTCATGGTTTGCACTGATTCTGACACTGATTTCTTCTTCCAGTCAGAAAATTGGCGTCCCGCTGTTCTAATTGTCGAACAGTTTTTCGCTGTCACCATATTGAAGCGCCCTGTACCGTCCAGGGGCTGCATTAAACACTACACGGAATGTGATATCTTTCAATTCATTACAGTCCGACATATTTTTAATACACTATATTGAAGTATCACAAACCATCACTTATCTTCTATTACAACGATTCACTTTTTCTCCATAGTATTGTTCTAGTCTTTCCTAACAACTTTTTAACAAATTACATTACACTTTTCACTTAATTCGTATCACCTAAGTCCTTGCTTTCGTACTAACTACAGCCTTTATTTGGGCAGTATCTAGAGGTGTCCCACATGGGAGCTCAAGACTTATCCGATGTGCTGCCTGCGTTAACGTTGTCACCGAACTCCCCGACTACTGACCCACAACAACTGACCCCGACTGAAGCCAAAGCCTCCGTATTTATAGCCTAAATTTCCTAGCAATACCCGAACCAGCTTGGGCGTGTCTAAAACTCCAACCATCACTCTCGTTTTGCCGAAATAGTCACGATACTTCCTAACAATGCCCGAACCAGCTTGGGCGTATCCAAAACCCTACCAAAAGTAAATACTCAAAGTCCAAAACCTAGTACTCTACCTATCCTACTCGTCATTATCATCATTACCATCATCATCGTTATCGTCGTCAACCAAGCGTAATCAAAACTGTACCATACCAACCGGACCCAACGTGTACGATCATGAACAACGTATCGCTGCGCGATCGTTGCCCCGGCCGACCATCCGTCCGTCGTCACATGAGCGATGATTCATAAAACCAGGTCAGTAATGTATGGTGCGATTTTTCTAGCTGCCGAAATTTTGCGCGTTAGTTACGATGGGCATTGATATTGGCGTAAATTGAAATTCAAGCACCTGGGCAGTTGTTCTGTTCTAATGGGAGTGTGGGGTGAAATGCACTATTTTCATTTGAATTAAATTTTAATATCGGAGTGTGTGGGATATTTAGGTCTATGCACCAGGTCCTCGGCGTGATAGTCTGGTGTTCTAACCACCACACCAGGTCCGCTCCACCTACACGCCACAGTTTATAAGTACCACTCCGCCACCCCTTCAGAATATTCTCCTGGAATTCCACAAAAATTCCATCCGGAATTCCTCCACGACTTCTTAAACAGACAGGTTCCATCTGGGATTCCTCCTGGAAGTTCTGTTTGAATTTCTTTTGGGAATTTTTAAGAAACGCTTTCTGGGATTATTTCAGAAGTTTCCCCCAGGATTCCCCCAAGTGTTCCATTACGGGTTCGTTCCATTGTTATTCAGGGATTCGTCATGGATTTCTTTTTGAGATTAAACCAGTAGGCACTCCTACTGGGATTATTCCAAGAATTTCACCAATTCCTCTAAAAGTGCTCTAAAAGTTCGTTCCTGGATTGCTTCAAAAATTAACTCCCTTATTGAATTCTAACAGAACTCCTCAAAGAATTTCATGTGCGATTTTTTCATAAGTTCCTTCTGAGTTTTTTTTTTCAGATTTTTTTAGATTCATCTGGTAAATCCTTCCTGTAATCCGCCAAAAGACTTGTGCCGGTATTACTCTAAGAACTACTTCTGGGACTTCTTCAGGGATTCCTTCGGGGCCTTCTTCCGAGATACTTACGGAAACTCTTTTCGGAATTCCTCAGGGAATTTCTTCCGGAATTCTCTCAGGAACTAATTCCGGGATTCCTCCAGAAACTCTCTCCGGGATTCCTTTGGGAACTCCTTTGGTAGCTTCTTCCGAGAATCCTCCAAAAACTTCTCTTGGCAAGAACTTCTTCCAGGATTTTTTCAGGAGTTACTTTTGGGATTGTTTCAAGAACTTCTTACGGGATTCCTATAGGAAACTCTTCCGAGATTCCTTCAAGAGTCTCTTCCAGGACTCCCTCAGAAACGTTTTTTGAGATCTTCTTCTGAGATACCGAAAGAATCTCATTCCGGATTCCTTCAAAAACTTCTTCCGGGAATCCTCTTGGAACTGATTACGGGATTCTTTCGGGAATTCCTTCTGGAATTCCTGCAGGAACTACTTCGTGCAGAAACTGCTTCATGAACTCCATCCAAGGTTCCTCCAGAAGTTCCTTCTGGATTTTCTGAAGATCCTTCTGAACTTCCTGTGAAGTCCATTCTGGAATTCTCTGATGTGTTCATAGGGGTTGAAATCCTCCTAGAGTTTTTTTTGTGGCGTTTTTCATGGAATTATTCAAGAAATCCTTTATGAAGTTCCTACAGGAGTTCCATGAGAAATTAAAGAACTCCTCCATCAGCTTTGTAAGAAATTTCTCCTCTTCTGGCACCAAGGAAAAATAGCTGGGGTAATCTTAGATATTGATGATTGCTTGGGGAATTGCTGCTTCAATTGCTTTTCTTTCTGATTTTTATGCAGAAGATCCTAGAATGAATCCTATGGAATCGCACCACTCCTTTTACTTTTTCTATCTCTAAAAGGCCCACGACAAATGTGTTTCTAATACTACTACGTCGTTCAGACATTCAAGTAGTGATTGCTTCATAATTTCATATACTGCCATGACAGCCTTCACGTTCACCGTTCAAGAAACTGACAGAGAAAGATCACGATCTGATTTAAGGTGAAACCACAGAGAAACAGACGCAACACTTAGAACAAATTTCATTAAAAAACCATCATCACGAAAACCTAATCACCCAATGCTAAACGTACTGTGTTTAGCCGGGCCACCACTAGATGGCGGTAGTGAGCAAACGTCAAACAAGAACAAAAACGATACCAGCGCCGCGAGTGGTCGATCGACCTACTATTGAATATTTGAATCAATCGTTAAAAACATGATCAATGGGAAGCGATGAAAGTGTGGCGTCTGTTTCTCTGTGGTGAAACATCAGAGAATACAAATAATAGCTGCCACAATAGCCGCCTCGATTCGATCTTGAAGACGAGAACTGTCTACACTATATTCTGTTTTTACGCGATGGATGCGTTCGCGCAAAAAAAGATCGTGTAAAAAAAGTTCGCGTAACTTCTTCGAGAATTCGCGCAAAAAAAATCCAAAGGAAATTTTTTTTACGCGATTTGCCCTCCGCAAATGACCAAAATCGCGTAAAAAAATCGCGTAACTTCGAGAAAATCGCGTAAAAAAAGTCGTGCAAAATAAAATCGCGTAAAAAAAGTCGTGTAAAAAAAGAATTCAGTGTATCTGAGTCGGTCTTATTTGGATTTCTTGGGGTGTTTATATGGTTCCGTCGGAGTGTTCATTTTTCTTGCTGGTCAGCTGTTCAGTAGGTCGGCTCTAGAGGCACGCTGTTAGGATTTTTTTTTTCAGGTCAGCTGTTAGGATCTTTTTCAATTTATAGAGTAAGGTGGGGCAAAAGTTTGACCCTAGTTGGAAATTCAACTTTTTTCAAAAAATCGAGGCAGATAAAAATAAATAAATACCGTGTGGTGATTCTACCATCCATTAGATAAAACTTTGCTGAACAAAGTTAAGCCACATGTCATTTCTATTTTGAGTTACAACACTTATTGTATGTGTATGTCTAATTCGAACTCTTGCCCCACCACTGGGGCAAAAGTTCGAATTTAGTGTTTGCGGAATTTCGCTAACCGTAGCACACTATTTTAACACTTTGGTAATATGAATATCTGAAACCACTTAATATTTGATGCTGGAACTGGAATATGCTTTAAAGTTCGATCTGGATTTTACCCAAATCAGGGTTAAAATTAATACACCAAAAATTAGTAGTTTTCCGCCAAATCCAGATAAAACAACATTTTTTTTCAACTTTGATCGAATTTTCTTACTAATTTCATCATTCTTAGAGATCATACGTACATTTTGCACAATTTTAGGTTTTTACCTAAAGTTGCCACATGACTCGAACTTTTGCCCCACAATTCGAACTTTTGCCCCACTATGTGTAAAATATGATTTACAAATCTTGTTTGCAAAAAGTTATACATGCTAAAGCATCTTCAAAATATACCTTGTTACGCCCCAAAATAAAATATCGAATTCGATTTCATTACAATTCCATTCCATGCGTTGGAAGGACCATGGCATGTTACAATTTTTTAATCAAAAACCAACATTTTGTCATAACTTTTCGAAATATTGATCAATTTCCATAATTTTTGGAGTGAAAGACTCTTTATCTAAAAGGCTTCGAACAACCTTGACACCGGAAAGAAATAATTTGAATTGAGCTCAAAAACTTCAAAAGAAACTCTTGCCCCACTCGAACTTTTGCCCCACTTTACCGTATGCGTGATAATGTTTGCACCATCGTCAAATAAAATTCCAGTTTGACTTGTGAAGACAATGTATTGCTTTTATTTGCAGGCATTTAAGCTATTACTCATATCCTAGTAGGCTGTGAATAAAAAGTGTTGATTTTCTTAGTTTTACACTTGCATAATGACTAAGTGGCAACCTAGCTCGTGATTTGTCCACGCACAAATGTCGAAAAGTATCCGTGGTAGTGTCAAAGTCAAGATTAACAATTTTTGAATTTATTTTTTTATTTTGACATTGCATAATGGTGTGGACATTGGCACACAAACAAAAGTTATGATAACTTTTGATTCTGAAATTTGGTACGGAGCGATAGTTTTTCGGAAATCGAAAAAACGGAGGTTGCGTTCGGGCAAATTCAAGACTTTCTTATATGGCGCTACTCGTAGCTCCTGGATGCCATTGGTAATAATGTAAGTTTTTTTTCTATGGTCGAAGGATCATAAAGGCCACCGTAATTTTCCTTTTCGATATGCCATGCCGTTAAGTCGCTGATTTCGCGTTTCTTTGCCATTTTTCTCATTGAGCGCATATAATTCACCCAAATCTTATTCTTAGTGGCAGCGATAGCTTTTTTAATCCATGTTAACCTTGGACGACCAGTTGACACCTTCGGGAATAGTTGCCCTTGCTTTTTTTTCGGTCTAAGATTGTTTTACGGTTCTCCTGAACACTCCTGAAATGTCTTTTTTAACATTTGCGCGTGGACAAGTCCCGACTACCGCTGCTACCCCTACATGGTGCAAATTTTAAACTTAAGAAATCGGATTTTTTTACCCGCAACCTACTGTGATATGAGTTAGAGCTTACGTACATGCAATAAAAACCAAGACATTGTGTGTACAGGTGATATGGGTACCTTATTTGTACGATGGTGCAAATATTATCACGCATACGGTACTCTATCAGTTCCTTGTGAATGTCGCGCCTGAGAATGTCCTTTGTGCAGGCTGGGTCGTCATCGAGGTTGTTAGTTTAAAGATAACTGAATATATAGGATGCGGTTTCTCCCAAAGTAGGAATTCATAAGAGACTCGGTGAATGAGCTGGTTGGGTTGCATAAAGGCCAAATTTGGTTACATGTATATCCTAGTATCCTTCAGAAAAAATAGGAGTGTCACTTGCCAAGTCTCATCTGGTGGAAGAAGAGTGCTTTGTATATTAGTGAGGTCATATTGTTTTCGTAGATATTCAAGGATTTTGCAATTCGCAATGAAGTGCTCAACCGTGTTCGATTCTAAGCAGACCGTACACTGAAGTCGGAAGTCTCCCACTTCTTCCATATTGTGTGAGATCAAACAATAAGAATATCAAGAATGCCCACTCCGCTTATGTTCGGAGGGGCACTACCGCAGCGCTATCTGTGGATGAAAGTAGTACGGTAGTGTGCGTTACTGATTGTATTCGGATATCAAAACATACGCACACCACCTTCTCTGATGACAAATCACGAACACTGTTACAGAGAGCTTCCACCTTAATACGCTTTTTGAGATTTGTGAGTTTGAAGTTCTGATGCACTTTTGAAGCTGGATTTCAAAACGTTTGTCCTTAATGAGGGAGGGGAATTGAAGTGAACAAGGCAACCAGTCAACAAAGTAGTGTATGGTTCAAATTTGCTTTTTTTAAATAATAAAATTAATTGAGCTTGAATAATTTTATTATTTACAAAAAAACAAAAAAAAAAAAAACGCAACAACAAAAGCGATACGATTGCAAGAAAGATACGGCAAGATTTTTCCAACTAAGGCATCAGCAAGTTACTCTCCCACGATAGAAAGAGCCTTCGAAGAATACCATAAACTCACCGGACAGCAACTGCCTAGAATCGCTTCGGTACTAAGAATTGGTGCACGGGCATGGAATGAAACTCCCCCAAAAATAGATTGGTGTGTAAAGTCTGAGTTCAGAGTTGGGAATGCACCTTCTCAGGCGCAGCAGTTATTCCTGGCAGCATGTGAATCTAAGTACTGGAACTCGACGCACGCATACCAGGAACCTAAATATTATCGAACTTGCATGAACCTTAAATCTTTTTCCATAGGGTTTTAGGTTATGGTCTTACCTTTCAGAAAAGCCTGTGTTCAAAATATTCTATCGGTAAAAATTGAAATAAATCAACTTTGAAGATTTTCTATCAAATGAGGTATATTCAGAGCATAATTTTGTTGATCATTCCGCAAACAACAAGGCATCGTGTGTGACCTGTCACATACCCGATGGTCTCTTCATAATTTTATAAACATTATATTCACTTGTCATTTCTCCGGCATCTGTGTTATATGATCAGCCCAAGGGGGTCTGCCGTGGTTAATTAGCTCATTTTTTTTTATTTTGTGGGTTTTGTGGTCATGCGGTTAGTGGAGTTAAACGTTTAGGTATATATGTAGAAAGTCATGGAGTAAGACTCTGAAGAAACGTTTCGTGAAACGAAAAATTTCTAACTAGCTTCTGTGTGTTGTCTGTTATATGGTGGTTATATGGCGATATTCAGTCTGTTCAGCGTCTGGCAGAAGGCGGTGTGAAAAGCCAAAAAAGAGTTTAGGTTCATGCAAGTTTGATAATACTTAGGTTCCTGGTATGCGTTTCTTTACGTTTCGGAAATGTTTCTTGTCATCTTCAAAGGAAAAATCTTTATTCGTTCTGTGTCTGTTGAACTAACCAAATGATTTGTTGAAAGAGTTTGTTGACCGCTTAGCCGAAAAAATCAACATCCAAAGAGTCGAACACTCAAACTGCCAGTTATACGATACGTTTATCAAAGCCTCCTCCAGAATCCAAATGTTAAGTACTTGGCGATTTACAATTTCGGATTTCGGCTTAGGCTGTCTTTGGTTTTAGCGTTGATTGTTTCTTATCTTCGCCGACGTTTCGGTCCTCGGATCGGACCTTCTTCAGCGCTCGATAATAATCAACTGGTCAATTTATAAAAGCTTTTTAATAAAAATGGCCACATCATGTTGAAACCCCATATTGGGAATTCGTATTGTGTGTGACACCTTGATTCTATTTGGCACCATGATCATATATACACCATCATTGTTGTGACCTAAACTCCGTCCCCCTAGGCAAGATCCATGCACACGCTAATGCAAGGACTTCCTCAGCCAAAAATGTGTAGATGCAGCACTTTCGCTCGGCGTCCTTCACTAGTACGAGTACGTCGGATGCAGCCCACGCCAGCTCTCAGATACATGAGCTCAGCATATCGCCTGCAAGATCTCCAAGTACTCAGTAGCAAAAAAAAACCGAGCCGAATTTTCCTCCCAAAATCCGTCAAGTTCAATCTTTTGTAACTTTGGCAATTATCAATATTTTTGACTGAAAATTGCACCATTTAATCATCAGTTTATATTGACAATCTATGGTCAAAATTTCAAATTAATAGAAATTTCATATTTTGAATTGTGATAAGTTATGTAAAAAAAACTATTGAAGAAATCCGTATTTTAGTGAAAAATTGAAGTAGCTTTATGAAAATTTCACTGCTGCGTCAGAAAATATAGGATCCAATTTTCATCCAGTGTACCTTATTGATAGCATGTTGGTAACGCATTGTAATATATAGTAATGCGTGTAACATCACTTGTTTGCTTACAGTAAAGTTTTTACAGTGGCCAACATTTGAAATTCATACACAAAACTTAAGTTGACAATTATAGACAATTGTATATTCATTGACATATGTTTGTAACGGATTACACGTAACACACTATGTGCTACGAGTGGGATGTCATATCATAAATAACTAATGTACGGAAATTAAAGTAAACGCGTCATACAATATTAATTGTTTATTAAAAACTTAGAACTGAACATGGAATGGAACGAATTGACGTCGGATTTCCTGCTGCACTGGTGCTTCATTATGGTCAATGCGGAGTGAAAACTGTGGGCATCCCAATAAATACTTCAACTTTGACGATAGTTGTGGCCCAAATCACTGGATTACAATTATTCAAATTTCGACCACATCATTTCCTATATTTTCTGACGTTGTAATGAAATTTTCATAAAGCAATTTCAATTTTTCACTAAAATACGGGTTTTTGAAAATAATATGTTCAAAAATGACTTTTTGAACGATTGATTGCTCCTCATTAATTTCATCCTAGTAAAAGGACGATAAGGATGACGTCACAAGTTGACGTCCAAAATTGAATTTTACATTGTTAAATAGCGTGCCTCGTCTTCTGGTATACTGTGTGCCTCACCACACACACATTGCTGCCCTCGTAAATGATGCTTCTTAGTTGTTTCCACCCAATTGTTAGCAGGACGATGGCATAACTTAAGCTAACCACGTAAATGAAGTCTGATGGAAAAAGCTGCGATATTGCAGTAGGGGTAAAGAAGATGGCTGGTGTGGAAATCGCACCAGCGAATGTTCATGTTACTTAAACTATTAAACAAATATGGCAATTCACACCGTCTTCAGCCAGACGCTGAACAGACTGAATATTACTATCATCATATAACCGACAACACTCAGAAGCTAATTAGAAATTTTTCGTTTCACGAAAAGTTTTTTTCCGAGTCTCACCCCATGACTTACTACATATACACCTAAACGTTTACTACCACTAACCGCATGATCACGAAGCCCACAAAATAGAAAAAAAATGAACTAATTATCCACGGCAGACCTCCTTGGGCTGATCATATAACACAGATGCCGGAGAAATGACAAGTGAATTTAATGTTTATAAAACTAAGAAGAGACCATCGGGTATGTGACAGGTCACACACGATGCCTTGTTGTTTGCAGTTCGGAATGATCAACAAAATTATGCTCTGAATATACCTCATTTGATAGAAAATCTTCAAAGTTGATTTATTTCAATTTTTACCGATAGAATATTTTGAACAAAGGCTTTTCTGAAA
This sequence comes from Aedes albopictus, assembly GCF_035046485.1. NCBI lineage: Eukaryota > Metazoa > Arthropoda > Insecta > Diptera > Culicidae > Aedes > Aedes albopictus. Next base: position 149,885,189 of record NC_085136.1, on the reverse strand, counting down.
GGCAAGACCATAAGCTGAAACCCTATGAAAAAAGATTTTAGGTTCATGCAAGTTCGATAATATGTAGGTTCCTGGTATGCGTGCGACACACATTTTCACCGATGGATCAGTATCTGACCAAGCTGTCGGTTTTGGCATCTCGTATGAAAATACCGAAATCAGTAAACAACTCCCTCAAGCATGCTCCATATTCTCGGTGGAGGCTTTGGCTATACTTTATACAATTAAGTATATTTGCACGGAAAATACAGAATCAGTCATATTCACCGATTCGACCAGTGTATTGCAGGCCTTGGAAAACGGTGAATCACGCCACCCCTGGATACAAGCCATAGAATTCGAATCTCGTCGCAAAGCTGTCACACTTTGCTGGATGCCTGGGCATGTGAATATAAAAGGTAATGAAAGGGCAGAAAAACTTGCCAAGGCTGAACGGCCTGAAGACCTCTTCCAGTGTGAAGTTCCAAGTGAAGACGTTATAAGGAATTGCCGGATACATGTGGAATTGCAATGGGAAGCGGAATGGAGACGTAGCACATCGTTCCTCAGGTCAATCAAATCATCAACCACAAAATGACCAGATAGGGGTTCTGCAACCGAAAGGCGAGCAATTAGTCGACTACGGATAGGCCATACAAGGCTTACACATCAACACATCTTTACCAAAGAAGATAAGATCTGTCGAACATGCGGAGTTTCAATAACGGTCCAACACATCCTTCTGTATTGCAGACAATTTGAGGATCTGCATAAAAAGTATCAGTTAAAACCTACGATTTATGAAATACTAGGCCCAAGTGAAATTGAAGAGAAAAAATTAGCACAATTTCTTGTTGAAACTAATTTGATAAAAGCACTGTAGTACCATTATTGGTAAAAAACCAAACATTGACAAAATAAAATTGAATATGGGATGAATGACCTTCCTTAAGGTTAAAATCCAAAAAAAAATTGAGCTTGATTATATGAAAGTGGTCGAACAACATTATGTAACCGATTGTAGTAATTTTGTAAGGGTCAACCATTACGCTACAAGTATTTGGCACATCAATAAATAAAAATAATTCAATACTTCAACGTGACCGGTGGTCTATCTTTGAGAGTGGCGCTGCAGCCACCTAGCTTTGTTTTTTATCTAGTTCAATTATGTGGGGCTGCAGCGCGGGCGGAAATGCTGCAGCATGGAACCCGACAGAATGTGGAGTGATACAGACAGAAATGGAAGCAGCAGACCCGTCTCTTCCGGGAGAAAAAGCGCCGCCTGGAAGAAGCGGAGTGCGAGGAAATAGAACTGCTGTGCCGTTCACAGGAAACACGCAAGTTCTACCAGAAGCTCAACGCATCCCGCAAAGGCTACGTGCCGCAAGCTGAAATCTGCAGGGATAAGGACGGAAGCCTCCTGACGGACAAACGTGAGGTGATCGAAAGGTGGAAGCAGCACTTCGACGAGCACCTGAATGGCGAAGAGAATGCAGGCACGGAGGACCAAGGCAGCGGAGGAAATGACTATGTTGGTGCAGCAGAGGACGGGTACGAACCAACTCCCACGCTGAGGGAATTTAAGGATGCCATCCACCAGCTCAAAAACAACAAAGCGGCTGGTAAGGACGGTATCGCAGCAGAACTCATCAAGATGGGCCCGGAAAAGTTGGCCACCTGTCTGCACCAGTTAGTAGTCAAGATCTGGGAAACCGAACAGCTAACGGAGGAGTGGAAGGAAGGGATAATCTGTCCCATCCACAAGAAAGGCGACAAGTTAATGTGTGAGAACTTTCGAGCGATCACCATTTTGAATGCCGCCTACAAAGTGCTATCCCAGATCATCTTCCGTCGTCTTTCACCTAAAGTAAATGAGTTCGTGGGAAGTTACCAAGCCGGTTTCATCGACGGCCGGTCGACAACGGACCAGATCTTCACCGTACGGCAAATCCTCCAGAAATGCCGTGAATACCAGGTCCCAACGCATCACCTGTTCATCGACTTCAAAGCGGCATACGACAGTATCGACCGCACAGAGCTATGGAAAATTATGGACGAGAACAGCTTTCCCGGGAAGCTGACTAGACTGATAAGAGCAACGATGGACGGCGTGCATTACAACGTAAGGATTTCGGGTGAACTATCCAGTTCATTTGAATCTCGACGGGGACTACGACAAGGTGATGGACTTTCCTGCCTACTATTCAACATCGCCCTGGAAGGTGTTATGCGACGAGCCGGGCTCAACAGCCGGGGTACGATCTTCACGAAATCCGACCAATTTGTCTGTTTTGCGGATGACATGGATATTATTGCTAGAACATTTGGAACGGTGGCAGAACAGTACACCCGCCTGAAACGTGAAGCAGCAAAGGTAGGACTGGTGGTGAATGCGGCTAAGACAAAGTGCATGCTGGTAGGTGGGACTGAGCGAGACAGGGCAAACCTTGGCAGCAATGTTACGATAGACGGGGATTCTTTCGAGGTGGTAGAAGAATTCGTCTACCTCGGCTCCTTGCTAACGGCTGACAATAACGTGAGCCGTGAAATACGAAGGCGCATCATCAGTGGAAGTCGTGCCTACTATGGGCTCCAGAAGAAACTGCGGTCAAAAAAGTTTCACCCCCGCACCAAATGTACCATGTACAAGAAGTTAATAAGACCGGTGGTTCTCTACGGACACGAGACATGGACGATGCTCGAGGAGGACCTGCAAGCACTCGGAGTTTTCGAGCGACGGGTGCTAAGGACGATCTTCGGCGGCGTGCAGGAGAACGGTGTGTGGCGGAGAAGGATGAACCACGAGCTCGCTGCACTTTACGGCGAACCCAGCATCCAGAAGGTGGCCAAAGCCGGAAGGATACGATGGGCAGGGCATGTTGCAAGAATGCCGGACAACAACCCTGCAAAGTTGGTGTTTGCTAACCATCCGGTTGGTACAAGAAGGCGTGGAGCGCAGAGAGCACGATGGGTGGACCAGGTAGAGCGTGATCTGGCGAGTGTTGGGCGTGACCGACGTTGGAGAGCTGCAGCTGCAAATCGAGTATTATGGCGGCAAATTGTTGATTCAGTATTATCATGAATTTGATGTTAACTAAATAAATGAAATGAAAAATGTGGGGCTCAATCACGTATAACGCTTTACGGAACCGAAGATCATTTTTTAGAACTTAATAGTATACATTATACAGAGTAGTAACTTTTCAATGATATCTGTTAGTAATGGGTGGAAGCCAGGGGGGTACTCGTGGCAGCTCGAGGTTAGATAGTCACATTTAAGGATTGGACCAAAGGTTTCACTGCAGCTCATCCGGGGGTGAATCGCATCTTGCTAGCGTATTCGGTGCCTTGTGGTGTTGGTACCAACTTGTTGTGTCTTTCGGATGGCCAGAAGCAATTTTGTTACACTAAGAGGACAAAACAACAGTCACCTAGCTTTCATAAACCTCAAGAATAGTAAGCGAACGGGAACAGTGTAATCTTTGAAGCATCGTTTACGCTACCTAGTGAACCAGTCACAAATAATATGTACACTATGGACATGGTATAGATGTGATGAACAACTTTTCAGAAGACAATATTCTAATATTTTGCATTATTCTGCAGATATTCAAGTCAAAAGGACTATCTTATAAATAGGACGCTGGGCGGATATGGGTTAAGTTTCCATTTCACACTACTGGTTCTTAAAAAGCTTTCCTTCCTGCCAAACAATATATAAATGTATGAAGAAAACTGTGGTCCACCGTAGAAATAAAAACTGTGGAAGTGCTCATAGAATAAAAATTTGAAAAGCAGTTGCTGTGCATGAACCCGTGTCGGAAAAAATGAAAAAGCTAGAATTTTCCAAAAACGAAATAAAAACTCATTTTATACATGGAGTCAAACTTTTCGCCTTCATGAGTATAGAATGCGAAAACAACTCCAAGTGGGTGAGAATCCACTCTGCATCAATTAGTGATTTATTGCTTCCGCAGTTTTATTAATTGCTCTAGGGGCTATAACCACGTGTAGCAACTCGAGCAATTCTATACGAGGCAAAGGGGCGCCACTTTTTTCCCGAATCCAATCCCATCGAACTCCTTTCGGAAACTTCGATGTTCTCTCCTGGATGTGGCTCGGAATTTTCCTCTTGTTGCCCCCGGAGGGGATTGATTCAATTATGGTGGATTCTATTGTCCCCGAGAACCAATGCCATGTCCCGTTCCATTAACACCATTCGCGAGGTCCCACACACACTCTCGTGGCTCCATTGAATTTTCCAATTATTTCCATCATCGCCCCGAACGACGACGAATGACTGCGGTGGCGGCGATGGTGGTGGTGGTACACAAGCGAACATGAAAGAATCGGTTCTGTTGCTTGGGATTTCACTTTGATCTTGGCGTATGGAGAAACGGGCAATTTCTTCGAAAAGCTTTTACTGTGTGTGGGACACACGGGGGAAACGCACCGGTTATCATCGAATGCGCTCATGGCTGTTGAGAACGTCCTCGTTGGTACTTGGTTGACATATCGATAGGAATTCCTGCACCGCACCGGTTCGCATATGCTTTTCCGCACATTGCGTACAAGTTTTTTTTTTGCCGATTTGGTTTATTTTCCGGCAGCGAAACTCCGTTTTTCCTGGTTCTGGTAAAATTGCTTTATTCTGACAGTGCGCTTTTTTCGAGGATGCGGAAACGTTCGCAATTCTTTCATTCGAAGAAAATGTAGCTTCCGGGGAACCTAGCCTTTAAGCATTCAGTCCCGTGTTATCTGGATTCATGAGAAAACACAAAATAGTACACTTGCTCTGACATGGACAACATGCAGTATCGGAAAATGGAACGCCAAGTTCAGTTCGAAGCATGTCAAATTATTGTAAAATGAGAAATTTTCATACGGATATTAGAAATTGGTAAACAAAGGAACTTGCCAAGTGCAGAGAAACCTATAAGGTATGGACCAGAACTTCTGTAAAATGCATCTCATGTTGAATTTTTGAACATTTTTTTTTTGTATTTTGATTATAAACAATCAAATTTGTAATATAATCAAAATCGTGCAGACACATGGTGTCCGTATGGTGCTAGATCCGGTGTGTCCTTCTCAAGGAAATTCTTATTTCTACCACCCATGTTGTCTTTTCCTCACTTAGGCAGAACCCCTTTTAAGAATAGCTATGGTGAAACACACAAGCGGCTTCATGCTTCAGATGGAGAAAGGATACACAGGTGGAAGTTATTTTTATACACATTGTAAAGGCTGTGATCCACAAGTCATACAAGCAGCAGCAACATGTTTGCACACAGAGCTGAGCAACATGCGTTCCGCTTGTTTGGCGTGAAATACAGTTTATCATCTAAGCGTAGAGGGAGAAAAATCGGATGTACACATTCGAAGGCGTACGTCGTACCCGATATGAATAGGATAGTAAAAAATATGACAGATTTTTATCAGATTGATGTGGTTTAGAACAAAGTATTCCGGAAAAATCAACGCCAATCAAAACATATTGGCGGAAACCCGTTTCTTCTAAGGAATTTCAGTTCTAGGGCAAATTTCCGCAAGAAACAGTTTCTTTTTGAACCTGTTTTGATGTTTTGAACATGTTTGAAAACACTTTGGAAAAGTTAAGGAACGGTGTTAGACTGGATTGGGCCTGGCTAAGGTTAAGGCGATATCCGAAAATGATCACGAAGCGGCTTTTACGTCTCCAAATTGCATCGGCGGCATCATATCTAACCGGATCCGTTTCTGGAGGAATTCCTGGATGAATCCGTGGATGGATTCCTAATGAAATTCCTGGAGGAATACCTGAGGAAAACCCTGAGGGAATCCCTGAAGGAATTCCTGGAGAATTTCCTGGAGGACTCCCTGGAGAAATTCCTGGATGTATGCCTGGAGCATATTCTGGAACAAATCTTGAGGGAATTTCTAGATGAACTCCTGGAGGAGTCCCTACAGGAAATATGGCAGGAACCCCTGGGGAAGAATCATCTTGAGAAATTCCTGAAGCCATTTTTGGAGGAATTTCACGAGAAATGCCTGGAGGACCTTGTGGACAAATTCCTGGTGGAACCCCAGGTGGAACTCCTGGAGAAATCCCTAGAGAATTTTTTGAAGAAATCCCTGAATGAATCCCTGGAGGAATTTATATAGGAATTCTGGGAGGAATACCTGAAGAAATTTTTGAAGAAATTCCTAGAGGAATTCCCCGAGAGCTATTTCTTGAGGAATTCTTGGAAGAATTTCTGGAAGAATCATAGGAAAAATTTCTGGAGGTATCTCTAGAAGATCCTAAGTGAAATCCTTGGGGAAATTTTTGAAGAATTTCCTAGAGGAATTCCTAGAGGAATTCCTGAAAACCCTGGGAAAAATCCCGGAGGGATTCCTGGAAAAATTCCTAAAGTAATTTTTAAATAAATATTTGAAAGAATTTCTGAAGGATTCCATGGAGGAATTCCGGTAGGATTTTTCGAAGGAAATTCTGGAGGAATTCGTGGATCAATTCCTGGAAGAATTCCTGAAGGAACTCCTGGAGGAATCCCTGGAGGAATCCCTGGGGTGATCCCTGAAGAAATTCTAGGTGAAATTTTCAGAGGAGTCTCTAGAGAAATGCCTGGATGAAATCCTGGAAGAATGCCTGAAAGAATACTGGAATAATTCCTATATAAATTCCGGTAGGAATTTCTGGGGACATATCGAAAGAAATCCCAGGAGGATTTCCTGAAGAAATCTCTGAAGGAATTCCTAGGAGGATCTCAGAAGGAATTCATGCAGGAATCGCTGGAGAAATTCTTGGAATAATTCCTGGATACACTCCGGAGGAATTCCTGGGGAAATTTCTGTAGAATTCCCTAGAGGATTTTTTTTGGAGAAATTTCTGGAGAAATTGGCGTAGGTATTGTGGAGGTATTCGTAAAGGAATACCTGGAGGAACCTCGAGAAATTCTCTAGAGAAATTCCTAGAGAAATCTTTAGAGGAATTCCTAGAGGAACCCTTAGAAAAGTTCCTGGAGGATTTCCTTGAAGAACTACTGGAGCACTTGCAGGAGGAATTCCTGGAGGAATCTCTAGAGGAATTTCTTGAGGTATCTCAAGAGCAATACCTGTAGAAATTTCTGGAGGAATTGCTGGAATTCCAGAGGAAATCCTGAAGGAATCCTTAATAGAATACGCAGATGAACTCCTTGTAACAGTTCCTGATGGAATCCCTGGAGGAGTTCCTGAAGGAACCCCAGGAGGAAGCTTTAAAGCAATCCCAAGAGGAATTCCCAAGAGAATCTCGAAACATTTCCTAGAGGAAGTCGTGAACTGATTCCTGGAGGAATTTCTGAAAGAATTACAGGAAGAGTTCCAGAAGAAAGTCCAAGAAGAGTTCTTGGAGGCATTTTCAAAATAATCCTGGAAGTTGTTCCCGAAAGAATCACAGAAGAAATGCCCAGGTGAAACCCTGGAGGAATCTTGGAGAAATTTGTGAAGAAACCCCATGATGAATCCCAGAAGTAATCCCGTGAGGAATTTCTCAGGGAATCTCACCAGAGCTTTCCTAGCAAATTCCTGGAAGAATTTCTGAATGACTCCCTGGATAAAAAATTGAAGAAATTTCCATGTCCGCAGGAATTTCTGGACGAATTATTCAAGGAATACTTGGATGGACTCCTAATTGATTTTAACCCTAAAAGGGATACCTTCATGGCCTCTGTTTCGTCACCTCGCTGAGTGTGTTCCATCAAAGACGAGCTCTGAAAGGCGCCTGGCGTCCAATGGACCCCAGGTATCCCTTTTAGGGTTAAAGAAGTTCCGGGATTATTTTTTTAAATAATCTCTAGTGTAATTTTATGGAAGAATTTCTGGAAGAATATATGTAGAAATCCTTAAAGAAATTTCTAAAAGAATATTGTGACGCAGAAAGACCTTAAATGATCTCTGGAGAAATTCCTGAAGGAAACCTCGAAAGCAGCACTTGAACAATCACTTTAGGAACCTTAAAATTAAAGATACCCCAGTACAATCCTAGGCACGCCAATGGTTTTACGACTCTGTGTCTAAAATTTATATAACATTGAGATAATCCACTTTGAAGAGGAATGATAATTTTACATTTTTGAATCGAAACAAAAACCGAATGTAAAATTCGGGATTCGGTCGATTTTGTGGGGCTTCAACATCGATTAAAAATAAATCGATTAATCGTAACAAAAATAATCGATGTTGCGATCACCGATTTAAAATTGCCCAACGCTAACGAAGACAGACAGGGTATTGGTTTTCACGGAAACCGAGCCAATCAAATCTAGGACGATGTGGACATTCCTCGGCTTCCTCCGGTGGCCGAGCTCTTTCGGGTTGGCCCTAGAAGTTGGTCGGCTCACAAGCCAAAGGTGGACGATATCATTAAAAACAATTTTAGATTAGGCGCAAATCCCCAACGTGTAAGAGCCTGTTTCACCGAAAGAATTCGAACGAAATATACTCGTCATCGGATTGCTTTTGATGTCCAAATAGTCGATTAGTTCACTATCGGATAGCCCTTGATGTTCTGATCAACCTTACCAAAGACGGAATTCTTCTATGTGGTCTGATTCTCGAGATACAGAAGTTTTATACTTCTCACTAGCGCTACCTAGCGGAGGCATTCAGAATTAACTAGTTTGTTAGGAACCATTCATAAACCACGTTGATAACCACGTTGGCCATATCAGCTCCTTCCCTCCTTCGTCCATACTCACAAATCGAAAGGATAGTGTAAATTTCTGTGACATAATGCACATGATTGGAGCGTTGGATTAACCAGAAGTTTACATGACATACCATGTAAATCTCATGAAATATCATGTAAACTTCCATTATATGTCATGTGATTCAGCATGACTTGGAGATGAACCAGCCTCGGGCTGAAAATCTCCCTAATAAAGCTAATAATAATAATAATAATCAGCATGACTCAGATTTTTTACATGACATATAACACAAAATTACATGACATATCATGTAAAACATCATAAGTTTAAGTTTACATGACTAAAATAAAGTTTACATGACGTGTAAACCTCATTATTTTTATCTGTGCTGGTATGTAACGTCGACTTTGGCCAGAACCCACCTTCCCCCAGAAATGTGTCCGGCCATTTGGCCGAACGCCATTTGGCCGAATGCCATTTGGCCGAATGCCGTTTGTCCGAATTCTGATCAAAAGACTTTTGAAGCATGGGAAAACTATGGATTACATTCTAGCTGCCAATATGACCATCAAAATACTTCCTTCTTTTAATCATAGGCTATTCTTTCTAGTTTTACAATAATTGCCGTTTTTGTTTGTGATCCAGTTCCAACCTGGGTTGGAACTGGATGAGATCACAGTTTTAACCCCAACCCGACTACGGTTTCGCTTGTACTAAAGTTTGTTTGACGTTGATTGTTTACACATTTTCCACCAATCCAGTTCCAATTCAGGTTAAAAAAGAAAAACGGCATAAGGGCATAGGCTGTTCTTTTGATTCACACTGATATAGAAAACAGCGGCATGATCACTTAAGTTTATCATTACTTTTTCGGCCAAATGGCATTCGGCCAAACGGCATTCGGCCAAATGGCGTTCGTCAAAATGACCCGGAACCCCCCAGAAAGCCTACGTGGTTTATGAATGGCCAATGGCCACTTATGGGCTGTCTCTTGATGTCCTGTTCAACTTTACCGAAGAAGTAATTCTTCTGTGTACCGTCTTATTCTCGAGATATAAAAGTTTCGAATTTCAAAGACTTACTAGCACCACCTAGCGGATAAACCTGCAAGTACCTAGCTCATTATCGGATAGCTCTTGATTTTACTATTACTTTAGAGCTTTTAGTAGAACTTGTTACTTCAGGCTCTAGTTTAATTTAATTAGTGAAGTGTTTTTAAATTAAACTAGAGTCTGAAGTAGCTCTTGATGTCCTGATCAACTTTGCTGAAGACGAAATTCTCCTATGTGGTGGTCTGATTCGGAAGATACAGAAGTTTAGAATTTCTAAGACTTGCTAGCGTGACTCTTAGCGGATGTAATCAAGTACAACTAGGTTATCAACCGACATCTCTGGATGTCCTGATCAAATTTTTTGAAGAAGAAATTTTTCTATGTAGTCTGATTCTCAATATACAGCAGTTCAGAGTTTCTTACACTCACTAGTGCCACCAAGCGGGTAAACCTAGAATTAACTTGATTTTTAGTGTTCAGTCTAGGGGATCAAAGTGGATAGTTCGGATCTGTCCAGAAGCTGTACTGATCATCCTTGACGAATACGACATTTTTATAAGTAGTCTGATTCTCAATATATATCAGTTTAGAATTTCTGAAACTCACTAGCGCCACCTAGCGGTTAAACCTAGAATCAAGTGGTTCATTTTCAGAAAGCTCTTGATGTCCTGATTAACCTTGTCGAAGACGACATTCTTCTATGTGGTCTGAATCTCGAGATACATCCGCTTAGAATTACCTAGACTCCACTTGGCGGATACGCCTGGAATCAACTAATTTGACCACACGGATTGGTATTACCGAAAATTTGCACTTCAAGTGAGTCGTTTTCGAGCATCTACCTCTACGTAGTTATCCGTCGTATCAAATAGAATGCGAACGACGCGTTTGATCGCTTTCCAGGTAGCATTGTTCTTCCTCTACAAGTGGTTGAGAAAGCGTTGCCTGTACGATAGGCAAACAGTTTCAAACAATAAACAAATCGCTTTCGCTCTTCGTACATATGTACAACAGAGATGGTTATATTTGCTTTTTAGGGGAAGATGATATAGATCGATGAGATTAGAATTGAACCTTATGACAACTAAGTTGCCGGGTCATTAATTGGCTCGGTAGCTTAGTTGATAAAGCACTTGTCTAGCGAATAAGGGTCGTGAGTTCAAATCTCACCTGAGCTGTGGATTTTTTCCCAATTTAACCAATAATTTACATATCTGTACATATGTACGTTGAGTTATTTGAATTTCATAATTTGACCACACGGATTGGTATTACCGAAAATTTGCACTTCAAGTGAGTAGTTGGAATCAACTAGTTCACTATCGGATAACTTTTGATGTCCTGATAAACTTTGCCGGAGTCTCCGCTCTTAACCCAAGAATGGTTTCATCTTATGCTAGATACACTACCCATTGCAAAACCACGCTTGATGTTCACAACACGAGCGCACCGATACTGACAATAGCTGTTTACACAAAGCCTATAAAAGCAAAAACCTTTATGATCTGCAGCGCTGCCTACTAGAGCAAATGAGTACTAAATTACGTACTTTCGTCCAGTCCCTGACAACAACAACTTTTACTGAAGACACTAATCTTCCAACATGCCTCATTTCTCCACGGTATCCACAAAAGTTACTGATCGTTTTCTATATTACACCAACGGACCAAACCGCATAATGACTGACAACTCTCAGGTCATTTTGACAGATGTAACAAGAGCATGAAAAGGACGGCAACAAGATCGATAAAGTAAAATATATGATCCGTCTTTCTCGTGCATGTGTGTGGTCTGTCAAAATGATCTGAGAAGTGTCAAACATTTTCTTCGCTAGCTTTGTTGGTGTAATGAAGAATAAATGGATCACTGGGCGTTCGGGGCGTCTGATCCACAGAGAACAGACGTTTGAGCTCGTAAAAAAAATATGTCAAAATCGTGTGTAAAAGATTGATCAACGCCACCAATGGAGGCTGCCCCACATATAAAGTCGATTTGACCCCACGATGGCAGTGTTCATCGTTGAAATACACTAGCCCACAAAGCGACACGAGTGCAAACGGTCAAAACCGGCGAGCACTGGAAACAAAAATGACAACACATCAATCTAAGTGAAGGGACGCTGGCGTCACGCAACGGGAGCATAACAACAAACTCTGATATGACCATTACAAAGCTTACACAAGGCAGAAAGTAAAGATAGACGTCTATTCTCGTGTCTGATCTTTAAATTGATAGCTGGATTTTAAGAGAATTATTTTTGGATCATATGCTCATAGATTCAAGATCCTCATTGATCATACACGCAACTGCTCCAGGAGTAGTTCAGGGGGAGTTTTAGAATATGTCTGGGGTCTTCCAATGGTTCTCAAGAGATCTCAGAGGGTCTCAGGGGCGTCTCATGGGGTTCAGAGGCGTTTCAGAGATCTCAAGTGAGTTTAGGAGAATTTCAGGGGATCTCAGGGGTTTTTTTTGGGCTGTAGAGGATTTCAGGGAGTATTTGGGAATTTCAGAGGCGTTTCAGGTAGTTTCAGGGGTTTCAGGAGGTTCCATGGGTCTCAGTGGCGTTTCAGAGAGTGATTCAGTGGGTTTCCGGGGATTTCAGTGAGATTAAAAAAACAGCCGGAGGATTTAGAATGATTTAGAGGGTTGCTTAGAGGTTTTATTAGCGTATTCAAAAGCATCTGAAATTAAAGCCTTTCAGAAGCTTTCCAAGATGGTAATACAACCTCTAAACAACCCTCTAAATCATTCTAAATCCTCCTGCTATCCTGTGAAACGCTGTAAAACAAATCTGGATCCCCTAAAACTTCATGAAATTCTCCTGGAATGCCCCTGAAAAGGTTCCAGTGTGTTCCGAGAAGAAATCGTAGAAAATCCGGGTAAGAACTCTCAATGCATTTATTCTTAAAATCCTAAAAGGGGCACGCAAAAGAATTCTGAGCGCTTTTTGGTAGGGCTTCCGAGAAGAACAGAGGGAGTAATCCTGAAAAAAAAAACTGGAAGACTGGCACTTGAGCCCAGCTATTTAGTACTGTAGTTGGAGGAAATACAAATGCAGAACCCGTAGTTTCCGGGAAGGTAAACCCAGTTTCCTGAGTTAGTGGGTTGGTGTCAGGCCCTGCGAGCGAGCCGTAAAAAGACAAGCACCGAAAAATTAACCAGATAAGAATGCGAACCGATCCAATGGGGACGACCACAGTGATGAAAAGCGACTTGTGATTGGAAGCTCGGTACGTGGAACCGCAGATCTCTCAACTTCATCGGGAGCACCCGCATACTTGCAATATCGGCATGCCGATATACTGAAGGATTAAAGTTTCGGAATCGTAGCGCTGCAGGAGGTGTGTTGGACAGAATCTATGGGGCGAACGTTTAGAGGTAATCATACCATCTACCAGAGTAGGGGCAACACACGTGAGCAGGGAACAGCTTTTATAGTGATGGGCGATATGCAGAGGCGCGTGATCGGCTGGTGGCCGATCGACAAAAGGATGTCCATGTTGAGGATCACGAACCGATTCTTCAACATCGGCAACCCTCACTCCGGAAGCACTGATGATAGCAAAGACGCATTTCACGCACATCTCGAACGCGAGTACAACCGCTGCCCAAGCCACTACGTCAAGGTCTTCATAGGAGACATAAACGTTCAGGTAGGCCAGGAGGAAGAATTCAGACCGACGATTGGAAAGATCAGCGCCTACCAGCTGACGAACGAAAACGGCCTACGCCTCATCGATTTCGCCGCCTCCAAGAATATGATCATTCGTAACACCTTCTTTCAGCACACCGTAACCGCCTGTGATCCCTACCTGGTGATGGTTAAATTGCGCTCAAAACTCTTCGTCATTAACAATGCAAGAGTTTTGGATTCATCACGGAGAAGAAATCCCAGACAGAATTGCTGAAATCTTGGAAAAATGACAGTAGAAGTCTGAAAGCATCTACGCCATTCTAAGAAAAATGTCGTTAAAAGAAAGAATCTTTTAAGATATCCTGGAAGACAAGCAGAAAAGGACGTGAAACGTCCGGCACAAACCAAGAAACCACATGAACGAAGTATAGGGGCTTTCTGAGTGAATTCATGTTGCCCCCGTTTTTTATGTAAACTGAAGTTTCAGTATAGTGAAGACCTTGGGATGCTTTGATTTTTTTTTTTTTTTTTTTTTTTTTAATATTTAATATCGTTTTATTTGTCAGTTATTGTTTAAATACATATTTACATTTGATTTAACAAACAATGTTCAGTTTAAATTCTAATGCACCTACATCAATTCGATTGTTACTCTCGATAACATGACAGATGTATTCGCAGAATACTTTCAAAATTTTCACACGTGTTGTTCTGTTGACGCCGGTGAGGACAGGTCTTATTAGATCCTCGAATGAAAGTCGTCGCCATCCATTCAGGATACTGCCTATCTTTCGTTGAACGATAGCCCAGGCTGGACCAACACGAGGACAGGAATGAAATTTGTGCTCGATGGTTTCTATCGATTGTACTTGGCAGTATGTACAGTATTCGTCTTCGACCCTTCTCATCAGGAACCACAGTTGTCGGTGCTCAATTTTTCCATTTATTGCCAGGTACAATTGACTGCGCTGCGCCGATGTGATCTGCTTGTCGGAAATGTTTCGCCAGATACGAGGCCAGTTGTTGTTAGGGTGGTTTCGTTCCACTTTTGGCGGATCCGTTTGCTCGATAAAGCATCGATGTATTAGATCGGCGGAGGGGTTTTGTTGGACAAGGGGTGGAATTTGGGATATATTTGAAAGGATTTGTTTTACATCAGGGAGGTCCATAGGAATTGGTTGTCGAGGATTTGCTTGGAGAAGGAAGGATCTGTAGAAAGGAGTGGATTCGATCTCTTTTAAAAATCTGTTGATCGCTAATGACTTACATTTCAAAGCTGGCAATTGCAGTTTCACACCGCCTTCCTCTACGTTTCGGGCCATCTGCATAACAGGTATTCGCGCAGTCATGCCACTCCATAGGAAAGAACCCATGGATGCGGTGATTTTTCCGATGTGGACAGCAAACGGGGGTAGTACAGAAGCCATGTACCAAATCCTTGATGTGCCAAACGTATTCAACATGATGATCTTTTGGTGTAATGTCAGGCAGCGCGCGGAGTGCAGCCACAGCAGCTGGGAGAATTTCCCCACCAAAGCATTCCAGTTGTTTGTGATCATTAGTCGAACAGAGTTTGCAAAACGAATGCCCAATATCTTCACAGTGTCTGTTGTTTGAAGCCACGGGATGTGGATTCGATTACCCTCGAAGAAACCGACATCGATTGATACAGTTTTGCGCATATTGAGTTTCGCGCCAGCGACTACCTCAAATTGCGTAAATAGTTCCCTCATCTCCTCGATTCGCCTAGCAGATGTGGATATTACGCTTATATCGTCCGCATACGCCACGAGCAAATCATCGCCGCATGCGCGCTCCAGTTTGTACACCAGCGGGTGTAGGTACAAGACGAATAGGTGCATCGACAACGGGTCGCCCTGCCGCACGGACCGTTGGATGGCAATCGGTGGGGAGAGATGCCCGTTGATCAATAATCGAGAGGTGGAACGACCAGCAATTTGCGAGAGCAAAGTTACGAACTGCTGGTTGAAACCGAGTGACCGCATGGTAGAGAACAGAAACGAATGTCGGACCCGATCGAACGCATGATCGAGGTCGAAGCTTAGAAGCTTGCCGGCTCGACGGTGGTGACGAAGGTTGGCAATTCGGTCTTTGAGTGCAAGCGTGGCTTGGTAGATGTTTCTCTCCGAGTTGGAGCATTTTTGCCCATCACTCAATTCGCCTTGACGGAGGCTCTCTGAGAGAATTGCGCTGTGCGTGAAAACAATTTTTTTTAACATGGGAAAGGATAGGAGCTGCATTTTCAAATGCTTCTAATTCTTTATAGAAATTTTTTTAAGCAAAACGTTCTTAATGTTATCGAATGAGATTTTGATACGCTATATTATAGACATAACATTGTGATTTAAAAACATTTTGTCTAAAACCAGTTATAGTGTAGCTAATTGAAAGTATATTGCAAAACATTAACTCTTTTTTCAATCTGAAGTCCCTAAAATATTTTAGAAGCATTTGAAAATGCAGCTCCTATCCTTTCCCATGTTAAAAAAAAATGTTTTCACGCACAGAGCAATTCTCTCAAAGAGTTCCGTCAAGGCGAATATGCGGTGCACGTTCATCACTCTCTCAAGCCTGTTTTTGAGTATACGGGAAAAGATCTTGTAGTCCGTGTTCAGCAACGAGATCGGTCGGTATGATCCGGCCGTGTCATCGCCTCCTCGTTTCTTCACCAGTACGATTATTCCATCGACGAAGGCCGGTGGAAAGTTACCGGTGAGCGCTTCGTTGAAAAGAAGGTTGAGTTCTCGGTGAATGATGTCGAACATGCGCCGGTAGAACTCTTGTGGAATTCCATCACCGCCGGGTGATTTCTTCGGCGCACTCATTCTGATCGCTTGCAATATCTCTGCTGTAGTTATTTCCCTCGAGCAATCCTCGTTTGCTGCATCGTTTGGTGGAATAGCATTCTCACAGTCGAAGTTGACTTGCGCTTCTGCTGCTGGTTCAGCCGGCTCCGAGTAGAGATTCGAAAAATAGTTCACCAGGTGGTCTTCGATTTCGTGTGGTTCTGCAATCGCCTCCCCTTGTGCGGTCCGTAGCTGCGTGATGACGGTTTTTTTCCTTCGCCGTTCCCCCAGTTGGAACATCGAGATTGGTTCGCCCGACACGTACGTCTCGTGGATTTGCATGAACATATGGGAGAAGTTGCGCTGGAGGCTCAACATTTCAGCTTTCACGCGATTTATGGTGATGAGCATTGCTGGGTTTTGATAGTAGCCGTCGTACGCTTGCCGTAGCTCTGTATATAGGCGCTGGTGTTCGTTGTGAAATTCGGTATACACAGCCCTCGATTTCCATTTGAAAAATGATTTTATTTTTGGCTTTGCGTACGACAGCCACCACTCCATCCACGAAGTGTAGTGTCTCCGTTGTCGCGTCCAGTACTGCCAACGGTCTTGGAATTCCTCCACATGTTCGTCAGACAGTAGATGTGGCTTCAGTGTCCAAAAACCATGACCATGCTCGCGACCGAGATGGGGAAGACAAAGTCTAAGCGTAAGTGCTTTATGGTCGGTGAAGGAGCACACGTGGGTGCTTGTCGTGCGGAGATTGCTGCGCAACCCGGTACTCACATATATACGATCCAGACGGGATTGAGCGTTCCGGTTGATGAAAGTATACCCTGGATCTCGTGGGCACAGCTGTTCCCACGCGTCGAGTAGCCCGAGTTGCTGGACGGCCGTTCGGAGCGAGGGACTTGAGTTCGGGCTGGATGAATCGCACGGCCGAAGCACACAGTTGAAATCGCCTGCTATGACGGTGTGCTGGGTGCGATGACGAAGGTAGTACGCCAATGTACTATTGAAGAAAGTCTCCCGAGCTGAACGTTGAGACGCACCGGAGGGGGCATAGATGCTGCATATCGTTGTATTCTGCACACGCAGTGCGACCAGACGACCGTCCAAGCTTTTTTCGACATGAGAGAAGGCAATGTGTTGCTTGAGTGCGATCGCTGTCCCTCTTCTTGTGTGGTCCACATTTGCGACCACGGTATAGCCGGGCAGAGTGAGTTGCTCGTTCTCTACCTCTTGCAAGCATACGATGTCGAGCCAAAGGCTGGTGACGAAATTGCGAAGTGCGTTTACTTTTGTTGGACTTGTGATGGTGTTGATATTTACGGAAGCTATATTATATGATGTGAGAGCCATTTTAACGTAGATAGCCTTCACCCTTCTCGTTTTCGCCATCCTCGCCCATACGGAGTTTTTTGATGCGGCGACTGCGACGGCTGCTCGCAGAGGTTGAAGAGTCATCAGTGTCGTTGTCGTTTGTCGTAGTCCGCATTGTAGACACGCTACCGGGTTTTTTAAAGAAATCTATCGTGTTGGTGTTGGATAGCACGAAGGCTGGCGAGGACGCTCGAGAATGCGAAGCTGACATGGAATGTTGGTCTGTATTGAATGTTTGTTGTAGCACCGGTAGCGTACTAGTGCTTGGCGTTATCAGTCCAGAAGTGTCGTTCTGACCCGATTGCTTCGGCAGCTCGGGGAAAGCTTCCGAAGATTCCAGTGGCAGCACAGCAGTTTGTCGTTCGGCTGGTTTCGTGCTCGCCGGTTTCGCGCCCGGCGGTCTCAACGTTGACGGCTTCGTGCCGATCGGCTTCCGCTGTTGCTGTCGCGGTGGTAGCTGCTTTGCTACGTTGGCATAGCTTTTCTGGACCAGCAGTTTCTTATTTTGGACGCAGGAGATACCCGAGTGTGCTTGTTCATGGCAGTAGCGACATGACTGCAACTGCCCCTTGTATTGGATGAACGCTTGTTCACCATCTATCGTGACCCACGAGTCTATGTTGTGCTTCAACACCATTCGGACAGACCAAATTCCGAGCGGTACACCCCTGAACTCATACCCTTCACCCCAGGTCAGCTCACGAATTGAGATTACTTCGCCGAACGCACTCAGAAACTCGACAATTTTTGCTTCAGACACATCCTCGGGCAAGTCATACACTTTAACCTCTACACTTCCATCCTCCAGCGTAATTTTGAGTTTGTATTTTTTCCCGTCACTCTCCACTTCATGCTTTTCGTCGTGTTCTTCGACCACTTTTTGAGCCAGCGCGAGGTTACTGACCTTCACGAACGCACATGACCCAGCTCTGTGGCACTGCAGTCTTTGCACTTCCTCCCGCTTCAAACCAAGAACCGTACGGCAAAAAACATGGATTTTTTCGTAGGATGGTTTTAAGGGGAAATTCGAATAGTCTATTTTAAACGTATTTTCCCGCCTCATCGCGAAAACACGGTGTACGCGACGCGGTCGGAAATCAGCGACAGTCTGAAACTGCCCAGAATTGGATTGCTTGGCTTTGAACGAAACCGCGATAGAATGATAAACACGTCTATCCGTCTCAGAAGCTGAGCGATAACTGATTCATAACTGTAAAACTATGCAAGACAACAGATGATAATGATACCATTTTGCAAAACTGGTATGTGTCCGTTTGCCATCGTTTGTTGCACAGGGGTAGGTACATCTTTGGCAGACTAGTCCGTCCAGTTACTGTCATGGGTAGCGTCACTTGATTTGCATGATTGTGGTGATTGCCACCCGTCAAAGAGGTATCATCATCAGGGGCAACATTGCACGTAGTGTACGTACTGAGCTTACGTGACGCGATTCTACCGAAGTGGTGCACTATCACGTTGAGCGAAGAACGGTTCCAAGACATGCTTGATTTATTCGCAGCCGGAAGACCGTGAAATTGTTGCCTTGAACCAGGCTGTCGGCTGCAATTTTCTTAGTATCTGGGTTGTTGATTGCGCCGGAGCGAATACCGTCAATTAGGTGTGCGATTTGCAACTGCTAAATTGAATCCAACTGTATCAGACATTCAAAAGGTTTCGATTAAATCCCCTGGCAAAAGTTAATTTCATTGATGTGACTGATTAAATCAACTACAGCAGCAGCTGTAGTTCAGCGCAAGTGATACCAGAAGCAAAAAACAGTATCTTTTTCACGCTCCATAAACACTTGGCTGTCGACATCATTATCACCGAGAGCGCAGCCAGTGCCATCACTACTGCAGTCCTCGCCGACGTTGTCGTCGTCGTCATCGTGGATCTAAGTGCAATTCGTTAGTTTTGCTAGCTGGTGCAACTGTCTGCGGTGTATAAGTAGCTACATGAACATTGAACATAAAACATACGGCAGGAAGAGTCGAAACCAGTGAGAACTGAACCACAGCTGGATGTTAGGAGGGTAGGTGCAAGCAAACCCACTCGCATACATCTTCGTTGCTCCCGCCCAGTACTTCAACCCATGTGCCATCAAATGTGCAAAAAGGATTCAGTTGCAGCTTTTTTCGCTAGCACTTGCCGCCACCTAGAAGCACTTTTCCAGTATTACACAGCAGGGTGTATGCTCGTCCTCCCACTTTGAAAGCTTCGTTCGAAAGTGAGGTGGGAGGAACACCTGTGCGATTAGATTTATGTTTCCTTTGCTTGAAATCAGTACAACCGAGGAGGCGAGGTGGAACCATGGTAGCTCGAAACTGCTGTGCTAGGTCGTAAATTCTGTTCTATTGCAGTCGGAATAGGTGCGAATTAGCATTATTTTATTGCAATAGATTTTCATGAGCATATGATTGTTCGCGCTGCTTGTGCACGGTTGTTTTGCTCAGACAGCTGGATTTAAGGTGGAAGATTCATATGAATATATATTATTGGTTTTGTTCACTAAAACCTCACATGGTTACTGCTTGAAAACTTTCAGAGTAACTTGATTAGGTTTGCACAATATATGTGCCAAAAGCGAAGTGCAAAGAAATTAATCTATTTTGAGACACAAGATCTGTCATGCACGAACCTATATATGTAGCTCTAAACTTGAAGGAACGTGATTGAAAGGTGGAAGCAGTATTACAAACAAACACCGCAAACAAGCTTATTCGACCAAACAATTTGAAAGAAATGAAGCGCGAAGAGATGTAGTGACTATACTGTTCACAAGAAACAATTGAAAAAATGGATGCAGTACTTCGAAACACGTGGAATAGTAGCAGGGTCTCGAATAATTGCATAAAAAGCATACAGAACGAACGTTACATCACAATTAAGTGGAAGTACAATCATAAAGTACGAACCGTCGTCGAGAAGCAATTAATATTATTTGGTTAATTTTGTTGACTTGCTCGCTTTCGCTAATCCCACTTGACGGCAAACTGTCGCAGTGTGTAGCTTATGATGTTACTGTCCATTTCTACCATATCCTGCAAGTGCCATGTCGCCAAATGACCTTCTTCTAGGACGGTATAATAATGTGCGCTTCATGGTTGGCTCCACTCTGCCAACATCATCGCCGAACACGCCGAACGACATTGAAGACGATGACTCACCAAAAGTTATGCTCAGTGTGGCAGAAGGAGCCGATAATAACAATAGATAGCGAGGACATCGTCAAGGGCTTCCATTCCTTCTCATTTGCTCATTTCGCCCTTCGCGAAATGCCTGCCTTGCCTCGCTCAGTCAACGAACCCATCGAATCATCGTCGTCATAAACCTAACCAAGAAAAGACGTTTGCCGCCGGAAATGTATTCCTTTGCGTTACGACATTGAAACCGTCGTCGTCAGTGGGGTGGTCGACAGGATCCATAGCACTATTCACAACGATGCGAAGCACGACCGGATTTCTAATCAGTTAGGCGTGGAATGTAGAGTGTGTGAATGTGTATGTGTGTACGCATTCCGTAGGCAGCCGTAACATTATAGAGTTTCTTGCCGTTTCATGTGGTCGTTATACCAATTTAAGACCAGATTTGTTCACCACTAGTTTTTAGTTTCTCGTAGCCTAGATACAAATGCGATTATCATAGGCTACAGTACCCAAATAGGCAGTAAACTCAACCATCTAGCGGTTATCAGGTATCAGTAGGTCGGCTCTAGAGGCACGTTCTCTTCCATTCGGGTTATAGCGGTTATAGTAACTTCATCATAATATCTGTCTTAAAGTAAGTCCCTGATGTTTTCAATATTCCTTGTTTCTTTACGGATCCAGAGGTATGATATTTAAGGCCGCCTCGGTATAACATAGAGGAGTGATTGAAGTTTCCAGATGTCGCCATTGTATACGAGCAGGATGTCAAAGCAGCGTTACCGGGCGAGGGAGAGCTCGAGGGTGCACCTTCTTGAGGACTGTTGTGGTACAAAGTACTCACCTCATCAACGAATCAGTTTGGGTAGGTACATGGAACAGAGTCGGAAGGAACGACTGGTTTCACAAGAAATATATAGAGATTTAAGAGGATACGAACGTAGCGTGGCCGATCATGCTGCAGCATATAACAGGACAGACGGTAAAATGTTACTTGCGGAAGTGAAAACAGTGGGCCTGCTATCTCTTCCGGCAGAAGCAACGCCGCCTGGAAGAAGCAGAGTATTAGGCAATGAAACTGCCGTGCCATTCTCCAGAAACATGGAAGTTCTACCAGAAGCTCAATTTATTCCGTCGTTTCGTGTGGTGAGCATAAACGTGATGGAATAAAGACAGTAGTGTTCTAATAGAACAACGTAAGGTGATAGAAAGGGGCAGCCCGCACTTCTACGATTATTTCAATGGCATAGGGAACTCAGCCACGGATAATCAAGGCAGCAGAAGAAATTGCGGCACGGTGGATAATGAGAAGTAACCAACTATATCTCTGAGTGAAGTTGAGGATACAATTCATTAGCTCTAGATCAATAACTGCAGTTTAGGATGCAGCCCAACATTATACCTTAAGAGCTGGAACGTGTTTAAATATCGAACATAAGGTGAGCTGGTAGCGACGGCATTCTGTACTCTAGATAGAGTCGGATGACACTGACGCAAAAGTTAAAACAGCAGATGGGATAATGTTGGCGCCGCTTTCCGTTACTTAAAACCGTAGCGCGGCCTTAAAGTACGTTCCCGACTGATTAGCACTGCCCAAGAAACAACTTTTGCTTTAAGAAATGTTTCTCAAAGCAACATTATTAAACTGGAAGTCGTATTATATTTGAATAATTTTGAAATAAAACTGTTCTTCAACTCTTGTTCGCCCAAAAATGAGAATCTATTCAACGTCAACCGTTCTATAAGCACGATGAAATGAATGTTTATCCAATGATCGTACATCGGTTGTGAAACTCTTGTTAAACGTTAGAACCATCAGCAATTTACTCAAACATCATAAACTTCACTTCAACGTTTATTAAACAATGTTGTATGACGCTATTTGTTTAATCATTTAAGAATGGTTTCAGAAACCGTCATTGTGCGCTAGCAGCGTAGCGCATAATAACAAGCTTTCTTCGATATTTATTCCACTATAATACAATCAAAACATGCTGGAGCCGTGATACAACTTACGAAATTTATTTCTATTTATAGATATGATTTTGTAATTGCTACAAAAGCGATTCTTAAACGTTTCTTCAACATCATGTTACATCAAGTAACAATAAAATGAGAAAAAGATTTAACTTTCAACATTTCTGCATTTGTGTCTGGAATAGCTCTCTCTGATTATGTACCCCCAACATCTTTATTTTATTACATTTTATGGGACAAATCACATCAATGGAAAGACTCGAACTCTGGATCTTTGGGTTCACACTCGTCTGCATCCGCTCTGCTTCAATCCGAATTACATGAATCGGCAGATTTAAAGCAGTATATAAATATTCAATTCCTTAGTCGAATACATTACCGTACATATGCTGCTTAAACATTGCTTACATATTTTATTCAACTAATTGTCTTCATAAACATTGAAGCTGATCAATGTTTGAATAATTGTAACCGCAACGTTTAATCATAAGGCATGCATGCTAATTATTTTGCTAGTCTGTCAGTAATTCACGGTGTTGTGTTGTGTTGTAAGATTGGGATCGCTTCGAACTTTTTTTTATTTGAACGTCCAAATAAGTAAACTTTATTTATTTTCACTGCTCCTGTTTTGTGTCGGGAGGAGAATGTGTAAAACTTGTGTATATCTCCAGGCAGCTATAAGATATGGACATAAGGAAGATAAGCCCGGTTTGACCGGTGGCAACAAAGTGGATAGAGTAGATTGTCAATACAGAGGAGCCGCCCAGGATCCACTCCAGCTGCTTTTTCTGGTGTTTTTGTTACCGATTTTGCTGCCGTTGGAGCGTGTAGTGTAAAAGGTAAGTCAGAATGTTTTTAAAAGTGTGAAGAGTGTGATATTTAGAGCTGCTGCAAGAAGTTTGTTTGGTCTTCAAGCTTGTAGCTGCGGTTGCTCTTTTTAGGCTCCTAATCAGCAATCGTGTTTACAAAAAGAGGCAGGGCGAACAACAATAATTAAGTGACACAGTACCACTGCTAATCAACATTGCTTGAATAAAAGTGTAACATTTGTATTAAAGAAACATGGTGATATCTTGTTGTTAAGCTATATCAGTGTAGTTGAATAAAATGATCAAGCAAAAGTTGTTAAACTTTAAATAGGCTACTTGTTCCATTGAAGATCTTATGTGGAATAACGGCATCTAATACGTTGGAAGCAGTTTGTATTCTATCATTATTAGAGCACTATTGAACAGATGATGTGAATACTTAAGCAACTGTTTTTAAACTTTTATACCATTGGTTATTCAATGAGCAGAAATATGTTTAACTAACGTGCAGTTTCCACTGCATGAAACATTTATTCGCCATTTTGTTCAACATAAACTCTTGTACAACTGTCGGCGCCTTTGTAGCACATTAAATCAACTGACATGCTTATTAATGATTTTGAATTGTTACTTGGGTGATCCGGCTCTGTACTGCAAAACGGTGAGTCGATGAGGAGAGCGTCCAACATAGCTCTGGTCCTCACAAGTTCCTACCTCATGTTTCCATGGGTCAAGCGATGACAAAGACCGCCAGCTGAGAGTTGTGTGCTTAACTGGTAGTGCGGCCTTCTGGTAGTCCTTCTGACCTCAGATAGATTGAGGAGGTACGACCCGAGCGTCTGTTCACCAAGGATGTGCGGCCCAAACAGTGTTTGTTCTGGCATCCAGCGGCTGAGTAAGAAACGCTGCACCACGCCCAGCTAGATCCAAGGTGGTAGCCCCATTAGCGTGGTCGTCCCAGTGTTGGTTGGGACGTTAAACAGAACTGGCACGATGGCCCTCCGGCGATAAAGGAGTGTTGGCGTAGGCCCAATAAGCCACCCGTAAAAATCCCCATTGCGAATAACATAGGAGAAAATACGACTCGATACAATTGGCAAAGACCCACGCGATGAAATAAGGACTACGATTGAAAACTTGTAACATGGAATTGCAAGTCACTAGGTTCCGCAGTATGTGACATGATAATTTACGACGAACTACTTCCCCGCAACTTCTACATCGTGGCGTTGCAGGAGCTTTATTGGACTGGACAGAAAGTATGGAGAAGCGCGCATCGAGTGGCTACCTTCTACTAAAGCTGTTGCACCACCAATAAACTGGGAACAGGATTTATAGTGTTGGGCAAGATGCGACAACGTGTGATCGGGTGGCAGCCGATCAACGCAAGGATGTGCATGTTGAGAGTTAAGGGCCGTTTCTACAACTACAGCATCATCAACGTACACTGCCCACACGAAGGGAGACCCAATGACGAGAAAGAAACGTTCTACGCGCAGCTAGAGCAAACATACGATGGTTGCTCGCCGCGTGACGTGAAAATTGTTGTCGGCGACATGAACGCGCAGATAGGAAGGGAGGAAATATACCGACCGGTAATCGGGCGAAACAGCCTGCACGCCGTATCGAATGATAACGGCCAGCGATGCGTAAACTTTGCAGCCTCCCGTGGTATGGTAGTCCGAAGAACCTTCTTCCCCGCAAAGATATCCACAAAGCCACCTGGAGATCACCCGACCATCAAACAGAAAACCAAATCGACCACGTTCTAATAGACGGTAAATTCTTCTCGGATATAACCAATGTCCGCACCTGCCGCAGTGCGAATATTGATTCGGATCACTACTTAGTCGCTGTATGCATGCGCTCAAAACTATCGACAGTTATCACCACGCGTCGAAGTCAAACGCCGCGGCTCAACATCGAGCAGCTGCGTAACGTAGAAGTGGTTCAAGACTACGCGCAGCAGTTAGCAATGACCCTACCAACGGAAGAGCAGCTTGGTGCAGCTACACGTGAAGATGGCTGGGACATCCGATCCGCCATAGGTAGTACCTCGGCTACAGCACTAGGTTTCGCGACTCCGAATCACAGAAACGACTGGTACGACGGCGAATGTGAACAGTTGAAAAACGAGAAGAATGCAGCATGGGCGAAAATGCTGCAGCACTGTACGAGAGCGAATGAGGCACATTACAGATAGGTTCGGAACAGGCAGAACTCAGTCTCCCGGATGAAGAAGCGCCAGCAGGCAGAACGAGATCGCGAAGCGATGGAAGAGCTGTATCGCGCTAAGGATACACAAAAGTTCTACCTACGAGAAGCTGAACCGCTCGCGCAGAGGTTTTGTGCCACAAGCCGACATGTGCCGAGATAATCACGGGAATATTCTCACGAGCGATCGTGAGGTGGTCGGGAGGTGGCGGCAGCATTACGATAAGCACCTCAGTGGCGACGTTGCAAGTACCGAAGATGGCGTGGTAACAGATCTAGGAGTATGTGCACAGGACGAAAGACTTCCGGCCCCTGACCTCCAAGAGATTGAGGAGGAAGTTGGCCGGTTGAAAACAACAAAGCCGCTGGAACAGATCAACTACCAAGCGAGTTTCTAAAATACGGTGGAGAAGCACTGGTGAGAGCACTAAACTGAGTCATTACCAAGATTTGGGAGGAGGAAGTATTACCGGAGGAATGGATGGAAGGTATCGTGTGTCCCATCTACAAAAAGGCGACAAGTTGGATTGCGGGAACTACCGTGCGATCACACTATTGAGCGCTGCCTACAAGATACTCTCTCAAATTTTATGCCGCCGTCTATCACCGATTGCAAGAGAGTTCGTGGGGCAATATCAGGCTGGATTCATGGGTGAACGCGCTACAACGGACCAGATGTTCGCCATCCGCCAGGTGTTGCAGAAATGCCGCGAATACAACTTGCCCACACATCACTTGTTCATCGATTTCAAATCGGCGTATGATACAATCGATCGAGAACAGCTATGGCAGATTATGCACGAATCTCGCAGAGGGTTACGGCAAGGTGATGGTCTTTCGTGCTTGCGATATTGCGTTAGAAGGTGTGATAAGGAGAGCGGGGATAAACACGAGTGGAACGATTTTCACGAAGTCCGTTCAGCTGCTTGGTTTCGCTGATGATGTTGATATTATAGCACGCCAAGGACAATCCCAAAAAATTTTGGTACTCTCAGAAAGTCAGGAGTCAGCTGAACTCTGGGTAGTGAACTCATAGATGTTGGTACGGAAAAAGAAGAAGATGAGGAATAAGGCTAAGCCATGTCGGTACGCTCAGATAGCGTCGAACCTTCGAGTATGAACATAAGTGGCAGTTTCCGTGGGTAGAACTGTAGAAAGAGGTATGTTTTGAAAGAAGATTATTGTAAATTATACCTGGAACGAATTCGTTGTTGATTGTGGTATCAGTCGGCAGCCGTCTAGTTAAAAGGCTGACTGCTGCGTTCTTTTTTCCATTGTAATTAAGAAACAGTCATCGACGGAGCTATGGCTTTCGTGACCATGATGGACTATAGCTCCAACAGGTTATGAACCCCGAAGCGTGTTCCACATCACGTATCCTGGAGATGGATCGTCCGCATACGGCGCGGTGTCGCAGCACGGGATGCTTTGGCAGATGGATTGGCTGTCACGGAGGACACGATCCATGGGAGCGAAAGGCGATACGGGTCAACTGGATGACTGCTGGCTGATTACCAGTAGGAGCTCGATGGAGTTGCGGATGCTCGGCGGTCGCACCTAGACGAGGAGGTTGGCGACAGGAGAAGTTATCCGAAGGACAACACGCAGGAGGACTTGGATTTGAACGAGCCTGGCTGGAGCTCAAAATATTGGTGAAGAGGTTGTGTAAGCATCGGAGTTAAACCACTTGCCCAAGGTTAGAGGAGCTTCGAGCCAGGAGGAGATGATCGTGTTTCGAAGGTTGCGACGCTAAGGAGGAGTGTTAGATAGTAGATAGCGTTGAACGCTCTGGCAGCATCGTACCTTCTCTTAACTCCGTCGGACGCTTGCACAAGCTCTGCCAATATTCTGAGTTCCGACCAGGCTCGTCTGTCTTCGAGCTCATCCTCCGTATTGTCCTCCGGATCACTGATCCTGTCGCCAACCTTTTAGGTGCGACTGCCGAGCTTCATCCGCAACTCCACAATACCTTCATCGAGTTCCTATCAATGACCAGCCAGCAGTCATCCAGCTGACCCGCATCGCCTTTCGTTCTCATGGATACTGTTCACCGTGGCTAATCCCTCCACCTAAGGATCCCGTGATGCGACTCCGCGTCTTATGCGGCCGATCTTTCTCCAGATCGATACGTTCTGTGGAACACGCTCTTGGGCCCATAACCTACTGGAGCTAGTCCACCAAGCCAGACCGCAAGCACGGTTAAGGAGACGTGCGAGTCTTGAAGACAGAAGCAGCTAAGAACACTGATATACTGAGGATCGTGAGGGTGGATAATCAACTCTCGTTGCTCGGAACGGATGTAAAAAGTATCCAGCGCACCAAGATGGGAGAAATGATTATGGTTCTAAAGATTTGGCCCTGATTTGCACGGCTAACAGGTGGGCCTCAACGCATAGTTTTTTTTTTTTTTTTTAAAGACACGGACACGTTCAATGCTTCCAGTGAGCTTTTCGCCCTTTAAAGGAAGCACGACACTAGACAACGGACTAGCATGCAACGCCCAGTGGCACAGCCGAAAACTTTTCCTGACAGCTGCGGCGGGAATCGAACCCGCGCTCCTCAGCACGATGCGACTGAGAGCTTGGTGACCCTAGCCGCACGACCACAGAGCCGCAGTTACACAATTACGTGGGAGACGTAATAGCCGAAACTAAAAAAGGTCACACAGCGGAACCTGAATCACTGTGAGGCCGCTAAACAGTAGTTATAAAATGATTGCAAGGACTTGGCCATGTGTGTGGAGTGGAGTCGGCCTAAGTTTTTTTTATTCTTCAATCAATCACTTAACCTTATTTACAGCTTTATTGCCCACTGAGGCACTGCGTGAGTGATTCCAATTGGAAGCTGTACTTACACTTTGTACAGCGCCTAAATGTATTCTATTCTAATTGTATAATATCGAACTGGTTGCCGTTGTGCTGCTTTTGCTTTATACCCTATCATGGTAGAATGATGAGCACGAGGATGTTGATTTGTGGCTGTTGTTGGTTGTTCCTTTTTCCAGTCCGATTGGGGGGCCATTATGGGTTGCCGTTCGCCGATGTCCAAGTATCCGGGTCCATTTCAGCCATGGGCTCAGAAGAGGGTCAGTTTCAGCTGCTCTCAGGGGGAAAGCAACTGACGAAAGTGCCGGGGCTGGGATCGAACCCATGACCATCTGCTTATGAAGCAAACGTGTGACCAATTGCGCCACGGGGCCCCGGATAGAGTCTGTCTGAGTTATCTAGATAATATCGTTAAACCTGCAATTCCTATGCCCACCTTTGCATCTTCATCCACGATTTAGGCAAGCGTTCATGCTTGGTTGATTTACCCTACCATAAAAACACTGTAGTGGAAATTGATCTCAACATTTGGTCAAACTCTGCTCAACCAATAACAATAAAAAGTAATGGTAACGACCAGGAATTGTATCTCTGATGTTGTCGCTGATGTCTTCTATATTTGTTTTTTTTTTTTTTTTAATTTAAAACCACTTACCGCAAAATAGCAATGCGTAATCGTGTAGAAAATTAGACAAACCTGTAAATAGAAAAAAATGAAAAATTATCATAACTATTTTTAATAGTGAAAACATTTGGAATAAGAACGCACAGCAAACGGTTCACCTGAAGCAACTTCCATCGTGCGTATTCATGCAAACCCCTACCTAAGAGCAGACCGGCATCAATTTCATGACTTTGAAAAGTTCCACTATCACAGAAACTTTATCCAGTTAGCAATCAAGTGATGAATAAAAAATAACGGAAATTTTCCACGTCAACTTCTTATGCGCGCTCCCACTGACTGCTCGTCGCCATATGCAACGTTCCCGTCGGAAAGGAACCAACCGGGACCCGGTTTAGAGCGCGCCGCACTAGTTGGCTGGAAAAGTTTTTCCCTGAAACAAATTTTTCAAACACAGGAAAAAGTAACGAATGTGACGGTGGTGGTGGGGAGAAAAAAAAAGAGCGAAACCGGCGAGATGAAAGAAAAGGTAAAGCAATTTTAATTTCATCCATTGCGTAGCGTAGCGTGCATCACGCGGGGAGCTTTCATGCGATTTCGAGCGCAAAGTGCGCACAACCGACTGAGGAATTCCCGCTTTCAACTGGAGCGTTATCCTTTTATCCGGGGGATCTGAGAAAGCAATTTAGCTATTTTATCACGGTGTATGTGTGCAGGGGGACAAAAGTTTTACTGACATAGCCCGCATCAGCAGCATTGTTGGAAGAAACTAACAATTAGGAGATTATTCATCAATTTCGTAGACGGTATTAAGTTTCTCTCCTTAGACGTAAGTTGAGTGACTTAGAGCGATGGAACTTAAAATGATCTGTTTCGAAAGCTAGGGGCACATTATTTCTGGATGAGAGGTAAATTTGGCATGTGATGTTATTCCATCGCAGTACAGTTAAGTTCAGCCCGAGCCCTACTGGAGCTGGTCCTGGAACGGTGGAAAGAGCGAGGCCAGCGGATGGAAGAAAATGTGGTGTTAGAACGACCTTTCAGTTAACGAGCACATCCCGTACCGCAAACGCACAGCTGAAACGGTAGCAGGAGATCGATGACAGCGAATCATGTGGACAAGGGAGATGAATTCAATGAGAGATTCTGTCACTCTGCGAACCAACTTAACAACATAGATCTGATCCTCACAAGTTCCTACCTCATGCTTCCACGGATCAATCGACGACAAAGACCGGCAGTTGTGTACTTAGCTGGTAGTGCAGTCTGGGCACTGTTGTCCTTCTGACTTCAGCTAGATTGAAGAGGTACGTCCCGAGCGACTATTCATCACGAAGCTGCGGCTCAAACAGCGTCTGTTATGTCATCCTGCGGCTGGGTATGAAATGCTCCTCCACCAGAAGCTATACCTAAGGTAGCACAAATTTCCCAAATGGAGGAGAACATGCCTCTGGAGCCGACCTACTGATACCTGAAGGTGGCAGCCCCACCACGGTCGATAAAGGACCTTAGGCCAACCACCTACTCTTCTCAAAACCCAAACACCGCCGTTACAGAAACCGAAAATGAAAGATTACGAACTGATTCAACGGCAACGATTTTAAGCGCAAAACAACGAACAAAAATTGGAACTTGGAATGTATTAAGGGGTGATACACAAATTACGTCACGCAAAAATCGACCTTTTTCAACCCCCCTCCCCCCTATGTCACATTTTTTATATGGGACCTCAATTATTTTTGTAAGGGTTGTCACGTTCTGCAAACCCCCCCCCCCCTCCCCCTAAAAGCGTGACGTAATTTGTGTACGGCCCCTAACCAGGGTAAACTGGCACAACTAGCCAATGAGACATGCCGTATGAAGCTTAAGATCCTAGGACTTAGCGAAGTCCGTTGGCTGAACTTTGGAGAACGCAGATTGGCGTCGGGTCAAATTCTGCTATGCTCTAGCCTATGAGGTGAATACGCTCCTCTGAAAACACCGTAGGATTGGTTTCCTGCTCAGCGCTCACGTCCACGCTGCGCTTATGTTGTGGCAGACGTGGCAGAGGATAACTATGGCCAAATTCAGAACACAGGTTCGAAACCTTATCAACCATGATCCAATGTTACGCGCCAAATGACGCTGCCGAATGGCAAGGCAAAGAGAACTATTACAGTCAACTGAATGCTGTCGTGGATACGATCCCAAAAGGTGATATCTAGATCCTCATGGACGACTTCAACGCGAAGGTTGGTTCCGACAACTTGGACTATGAGCACGTCATGGGACGCCATGGTCTTGGAGAAACAAGCGAGAACAGCGAGCTGTTTGCAGAGTTTTGTGGCAACAATGCATTGGCGTCACGGAAAAGCAAATCGACCACATCTGCTTCAACCGGAAATGGAGACGGAGCCTTCTTGATGTACGGAATAAACGTAGTGCCGACGTTGCGTCCGATCATCATTTCCCAATCGACGAGATCCGGCTGCGCATTGCGAGGATCCATCAACAGGAGGAAAAAACGCCATTTGGCCAAAAGGGTCATTTGGCCGAAGGCTATTTGGCCGAATGCCGTTTGGCCGAAAAAGTAATGATGAACTTAAGGGATCATGCTACTGTTTTTTTTTATATAAATGTAAGTCGAAAGAACTACCTATGATTCCAAGAAGGAAAAATTTATGCTGAATATATTCACAATTTCAACGCCAGCTAATCTCTGAACCTTCATCCAGCCAACGTACATTTTCCACCTTCGGAAAAGCACAAAAATGGTAATAACTTTTTTTGTTTTTCGATGGATTTTGATGGAATTTTCATAACTTCCCGAAAAACTCTTCTAGTTTATGATGCCGGGGACATGGGTGCCTGGTCCACATGGTTCCGGAGTTATTCCGGATTGTCTTGGGGTACCAAAATTGGCCACATACTTTGCGCAACGTATATCTCAAGATCCCGATGAGGTAGAAGTGTAGTGTCTTCGGCGAATTTGTTCAGCAGGTTAAGGAGAAACTTCAGAGAACACAAACATGGCTGCCACAATGGCCGACTTGGCCCCCTACTCACGTTTTCAAAAGCACCATTCTTGAAAATTCGTAAACAAATGCTCTCGATTTGTAAAAGCTGCCTCTTTTTGAAAGTGAGCAAAGCCAGGAAAAACAAGTGCGGCTTGGCTCGATGCTTTGTTCGTCAGATTTGTGCCTCTAAAGTTTGTATGAAAAATTGCAATGGGATTTCTTGATGTTTCACCTTAAGAACTAACTGGCAACGGCGACTTTGGTTCGCGATTCAGCCGCTAGGCGGCGCCAGTGTCAAAAATGTTGAAATCCTTATATCTCAGAAACCTGATAAGATAGAATGATGCTGTCTTCGGCAAAATTCTTCAGCAAGCTCAGGTTGCAGGTTTGAGATTTATCCGCTAGGTGGCGCATTGTGTCTGGAAAATTCAAACACGTGTATCACGATACCCCAAAGAGGTACAAGCATGCTGTTTTCAGCAAAGTTGTTCAGCAGGCTAAAAACTATCAGGCAACGGTGGCTTTGGTTCGCGATTCGGCCGCTAGGCGGCGCCAATGTCAAAAATGTTCAAATCCTCATATCTCAGAAACCTGATAAGATAGAATGATGCTGTCTTCGGCAAAATTCTTCAGCAAACTCAGAACTATCTGATAGTAAAGTCTTTGGTTTGAGGTGGCGCCAGGGTAAAAAATCTTCAAACATCTTTTTCTCAGAGTCCTGATAAGATAGAATGATGCCGTCTTTAACAAAGTTCTTCAGCAAGCTAAAAACTGTCTGAGTCTTTGATTCGTGATTTATGCGCTAGGTTATTCGCTACACCGTCTTTGACCCCCTGCAGACAAATTTTGCCACACCACAATACTACTCCGTTTTTCTTCTGGGAATGTCTCCGGGAATTTCTACTGGAACTCTTCCGGAAAATTTTCCAGGAATTTCTCCGGGAATTTCTCTATGAATCCCTTTGGAAATGTTTCCGGAATATCTTCCGGAATTTTTTCCAGGATTTCCTCTAGGACCAACATCAGGAACTCCTGCGGAGATTCCTTCAGGAATTCCTTCGGTAATATCCCCAGGAATTTCTCCAGGAGTTCTCCTGGAATTCCTCCGGATTTCCTCAGAGAATTTTCCCAGGAATACCTCCATGAGTTCCTCCGGGAATTACTCCATGAATTGCTCCAGGATTTTCCTCAGGAATTCTTTCAAGAATTTCTTCAGGATTGATTTGTCCGAGAATTTTTCTAGGAGTTCCTCCAGGAATATCTCCGGGAATGTCTCCGGGAATTCCTTCGGGAATTCCTTCAGAAAATCCGCCAGGAATTGCTTCGAAAATTTCTTCAAGAAATTGTCCGGGAAATCCTCCAGAAATTCTTCCAGGAATTCCTCCGGGATTTCCCCCAGAAATTCCTCAGGAAATTTCTTCAGGAAAACTTCCGGTTTAAAACAAAAGTCCACTCAGATTTTTTCTAGGAAGTCTTCCTTCAGGAAGTCTTCCGTGATTTTTTTTTCAGAAAATCCTCTGAGAATGTATCCAACATTTCCTCTGGGAATTTCTCCAGGAATTCATCTGGGAATTTCTCTAGGACTTCTTTTGTTTTCTCCAGGAATTTCACCGGAAATATCTCCGGGAATTTCTCCGGGAATTCATTCGAGAATGTCTCTGGAAATTCTCCCCCACTAGGAATTTCTTTAGGAAATCCTTTCAAATTTTTTCCTGGAATTCCACTAGGAATTTTTTTACGACTCCTTCAAGGATCGATCTTATCAGGTATCAGAATTTTGGCTCAGGCGGTACGTTCTCCTCCAAATGGGAGATTTTTGCCTCGCACGTCATTGCCATCTCATCACTTACCCGACGGAAAATATAGGATTGAGGGAATAAGGGAAGGATTCTAGAAAAAGGAATGGGTGAAAAGGAAAAAGGGGTAAGAAAGAAAAGTATATTGAAATAAACACCCCCAATGAGATGCTTATTAAAACTGCATAGTTGCATACATAGCTGGTACGTTGAATCAAAGAAACCCAAAGAAGAATGAGTTTCTTTTATTCCTGCGTACAAAAGTTAAGAATCCAGTACAATACCCCCGAAAGGATACTGAAACTCATTCAATATCTCAACATTCCTACAAAAACCATTGAACTGCAAACTGTAGTAATTGAATATGTTGAAAAAGAACTCGATGGGAGCTTACTTCTTTGAAAGAAGATGAGCAGAATTTTTGTGGAAACCATAGTTCACCATAAATTTTTGCTTTTTTAGGAGATCAACTGAGTCATCGCCAATGCTGCAGAAGAATAGACGGTATCCATTCTCCTTTTGTTTGACGTTGTTGATCTTCCAAAAGTTTGTCAAAATCGAAGGATTTTGGAAAACTATCCGATTCAAAATATCAGCCTG
Source organism: Aedes albopictus (assembly GCF_035046485.1). Taxonomy (NCBI): domain Eukaryota; kingdom Metazoa; phylum Arthropoda; class Insecta; order Diptera; family Culicidae; genus Aedes; species Aedes albopictus. Next base: position 149,850,683 of record NC_085136.1, on the reverse strand, counting down.
ATTCAGTCTTTCTTTCGCATTCCAAGGAACGCGTAAACAAATATTGTTTGTATGAAAACTGAATGGCTCAAAAACGAATTTAAAACCATCAGTTGCTGTCTCGTTAATCTCTACCAACTTCTTCCGCAGCCAGTCATGGCTTTCCTGGTTTTCAGGTGAAAAGCACATTTTGCCATACCGGATTTCAGGTGACGTTTGGTACAAAAAGACGTTAAGGTCGCTAAGTAATTCGTCCTTCAATACGTCAGTTAAAAAGCCGTTCTTAAGCTTAATCTGAAAACGTAATGAAGATCGTAAATTAGCATTTTCTTCAGAAAGAAGCATTTTACCTCAGGAAGCAGCTTTGCGATTAAGCTTCTTCCTTTGGTTCTTCGCGTAGTTTTTACCTCTAGAGGAAGAACTACCTTGAACATCACCAGTTGATGCAGAGGAGGCTGCAATAGGTAATTCTTTCCCAGCATTCTGGGGTTTCTCAAAAGTATGTCCAGTAGATACTTCTGTTGAACACCCAGACTGCTGTTCCGAATTTCCAGATGTATTGCCCACAAAATCAGTCATATTGACCAAACTTTTCTTAACAGCTCGAACAAAACGATCAGCATTCGAAAACGTCCAAAGAGAAAAGAAAGGTTATCTTCAATCAGATAGCCTCTAGACCCAATGGAATTTGGTTAGCACCAACACAGTTAGTTGTGATGAGAGCTTTCGTGTCAAGTGTAACTCTGGAGCAACATTTGAAAAGGGCCCAAGAGGTCTTGTGCCTTTTTTCGAAAACGCTCCGTAGGGCATAACAACAGTCCGCCCACGCAAATGAACACCGTTATCCAAAAGATCGATGTTTGCTCTATCTGATAACGGTCTTAGTTTTTATGAATAATCTGATGGGGGCTCAGGAGCGACGTGTAAAGTCATTGTTTACCAATGCTTGTATGTCCTTTTCAAATGTTGCTCCAGAACTCTCCAAAAACTCAAACACAGCTCGTGAACAATCGTAATATACAGGGCATCTCGATAGGCACACATCTTTGATATAGCATACAGAAATGTTCCATGCACCGCTAAAATTTTTGCATCGTTATATGATGCATCTGTAGTGGCATGTGTACAGAGATCATCACATCGATACGAATAACACTAGACGGATCGGTTCATTCCAAGGGCACACAAGATGTCGTGCGAATGAGAAATGCAGTAATAATATCACTATTGTATTCACGAGACGCGTTCGATTCAAATATTTGCCGCGTATTATGATAAGTATATCTATACGAACAAAAAAGAAAGTAAATATTCTACGAAACACTTACTACATCTGCATCCTGCATACACTGACTGTCAAGTCAATACACGCGGTTTTGGTTCTACTTACAGTGAGATGAGCGTACGTACCAAGGGCGTAGCCAGCTTTTCGGCCAGGGGGGGGGCGAGCACCCTTACACTGAAAACCACTTTGCAGTAACAAGGAGTTCAAATACTTCGTCATTTAAAAAAAAATAAAAGTGAAGTATGAAATATGGGTGATTAACAGAACCATTTGGAAGAATCATATATGATTATAATCCTGAGGAATTCCTCAAGATATTGCTTCAGGAATTTCTTAACAAATGCCATCATGAATTTGAATTTATCCAACAGTTTCTCCAGAAATTTCTTTAATATTTTTCCAGGTTATTTTAATGTAGATATTTCAGCAGAAATTAATTCCGTTGGGAATACCTTCAGAAATTTCTTCAATAATTTCTCCAGAAGTTTTATTACGAATTTCACCATGCATTCTTTTGAGAATTTCCCCAGTAATTCTTTACAAATATCATTCTTAATTCCACCAGAAATCCGTTTGAAAAGCTCCAGAAAATACTTTAAGAATTTGTCCGGGAGTTCTTTCAAAAATTCCAATCAAACTAAGATTCATTTCCTTGAGGAATACCCTAAGAAATTTTTGGAGAAATTTCTTCGAAAAATCCTTTGATGATTTCCTTCGGAATTACCGGAAAAAAATCTTCGAAAATTTCTAAAGGAATTCCTTCGGAAATTCCTTGAGGAATATCTTTGGAAGTTGCTAGAGGAATGCATTCGGAAATTTTTAAAGGAATCAATTAAAAAATAATTTCAGGAATTAATTTCGAAAATCCTTGAGGAATTCCATAAGACATTCCATCGAGAGTTCTTCTACGATTTCTTTTACAAGATTCTTCGGGAACTCCTTGAGGAATTTCCTTGAAATAGATTTGGAATATTCCTTGAGGAACTCCTTCGGAGTTTTCGTGAGGAATTTTTCCGAAAATTCTTTGAGGAATACCTTCAAAAATTATTGGAGAAATTCATCCGGAAATTTCTGTGAGAATTCCTTCCCAAATTCCTGAAGCAATTCTTTCGAAAATATTGAAAAAAAAATCCACTAAGAGTCTCAAGAGATGTGCCTTCTGAAATTCCATAAGGAATTTCTTTAAAAATCTTTCAAAACTTGCTTGAAAAAATATATCGGAAATTCCTGAAGAAATGCTTTTTGTGATTTTTATTTCCTAGAGGAACTCATTCGGAAATTCTTTGAAGAATTCCTTTAAAAATGCCTTGATAAGGAAAATTCGGAAATTGTTAAAGGAGTTCGTTTGGAATTTTTTTGACATATATCTGAAATGTCTTATGGAATACCTTCGGAAATTTCGTGAGAAATTGTTTAATAAGTTCGTTGAGAAATTTTTCGTTTTTTTATTAATCTTTACGAAATTCCTCAAGGAATTCCAGCGAAAGATCCTTGAGAAGTTTCTTCGGAAATTTCTCAAGAAATTCCTTCAAAAATGTATTGCGGAACTCCTACGAAAACTTCTTCAAACATTCCTTCAGAAACACGTTTGGGGATTATGTGAGAAAATCCTAAGGAATTTTTTTGAGGACAACCGTCAAAAATTTTTGGAGGAATTCATTCGGAAATTTTTGGAGGTATTTCAAGGCAAATTCATAAGAAATTTCTTTGGAAATTCCGGAAGAGATTTCTTTGTCAATTCGTAGAGAAATTCCTTCGGAAATTAAGGAGAAAATCCTTTGAAAATCCCAGGAGAAATTCCTTTGAAAATTCCTGGAGGAATTCCTACGGAAATTCCTGGACAAACTCCTCCGGAAACTCATGGAGGAACTCTTCGGGAAAAACCTGGAGGAATTCCCTCGGAAATTCTTGGAGGAATTCCTTCGAGAATTCGTAAAGGATTTCCTTCGGAAATTCCTGGAGTAATTCCATCGGAAATACCTGGAGAAATTCCTTCCTGAAATTTCTGGAGGAATTCCTTCGGAAATTCATAGAGGAATTCCTTCAGAAAATCTTTGAGCGATTCCTTCGCAAAAGTCCTGGAGGAATTCCTTCTGAAATTTATGGAGGAACTCCTTCGGAAATTCGTGAAGGACTTCCTGGAGAAATTCTTTCGGAAATTCGTGGAGGAATTCCTTTGAAAATCCCTGGAGGAATTCCCTAGGAAATTCCAGGAGAAATTCGTTCGGAAATTGCTGGATGATTTCCTTCGGAAATTCCTGAAGGAATTCCTTTGGAAATTTATGAAGGAATTCTTTCGGAAATTCCAGGAGGAATGCCTTCGGAAATTGCAGAAAGAATTTCTTTGAAAATTCCTGGAGGATCTCCTTCGGAAATTCCTGGAGGATTTCCTCCGGAAATTTCTGAAGAAATTCATCCGAAAATTCATGAAGGAATTTCTCAGGAAATTCCTTGAGGAATTCCTTTGAAAATTCGTGGAGGAATTTCTTCAGAAATTTGTGAATGAATTCTTTCGGAAAATATCTGGAGCAATTCCTTCGGAAATTCATGGAGGAACTCCTACGGAAAATGCTTTAGGATTTCCTTCGCAAAATTCCTGGAGGAATTCCTTCGGAAATTCATGGAGGAATTCCTTCGTACATTCATGGAGGAATCCCTTCGGATATTCCAAGAGGATATCCTTTAAAAATTCCAGGAGGAATTCCTTTGAAAATTCCTAGAAGAATTTCTTCAGAAATTCTTGGAGGAATTCGTCCGGAAATTTCTCGAGGAATTTCTTCTGAAATTCATAGAGGAATTCCTTCAGAAAATCCTTGAGCGATTCCTTCGCAAAAGTCCTAGAGGAATTCCTTCTGAAATTTATGGAGGAACTCCTTCGGAAATTCGTGAAGGAATTCCTGGAGAAATTCTTTCGGAAATTCGTAGTGGAATTCCTTTGAAAATCCCTGGAGGAATTCCACCGGAAATTACTGCAGGAATTCCCTAGGAAATTCCAGGAGAAATTCCTTCGGAAATTGCTGGATGATTTCCTTCGGAAATTCCTGGAGGACATCCTTCGGAAATTTATGAAGGAATTCTTTCGGAAATTCCAGGAGGAATGCCTTCGGAAATTGCAGAAGGAATTTCTTTAAATATTTCTGGAGGATCTCCTTCTGAAATTCCTGGAGGATTTCCTCCGGAAATTTCTGAAGAAATTCATCCGAAAATTCATGAAGGAATTTCTCAGGAAACTCCTTGAGGAATTCCTTTGAAAATTCGTGGAGGAATTTCTTCAGAAATTTGTGAATGAATTCTTTCGGAAAATATCTGGAGCAATTCCTTCGGAAATTCATGGAGGAACTCCTTCGGAAAATGCTTTAGGATTTCCTTCGCAAAATTCCTGGAGGAATTCCTTCGGAAATTCATGGAGGAATTCCTTCGTACATTCATGGAGGAATTCCTTCGGATATTCCAGGAGGATATCCTTTAAAAATTCCAGGAGGAATTCCTTTGAAAATTCCTAGCACAATTTCTTCGGAAATTCTTGGAGGAATTCGTCCGGAAATTTCTCGAGGAATTTCTTCGGAAATTCTTAGAGGAATTCCGTCGAAAAATTCTGGAGGAATTCCTTCAATAATTCATTGGCAAAATTCCTGGAGGAACTTGTTCGGCAATTCATGGAGGAATTCCTTCAAAAATTCATGGAGGGATTTCTTCGGACATTCATGAAGGAATTCCTTCAGAAATTCCAGGAGGAAATCCTTTGAAAATTCCAAGAGGAATTTCCTTGAAAATTCCTGGATGAACTCCTTCGGAAATTCCTTCGGAAATTCCTTTGGAAATTCCTGGAGGAATTCCTCCGGAAATTCCTAGAGTAATTCCTCCAGAAATTTGTGGAGGAATTTCTCCGGAAATTCCTGGAGGATTTCCCTCGGAAATTTCTGGGGGAATTGCCACGGAAATTCCTGGAGGAATTCTCTCGGAAATACATGGAGGAATTCATTCGGAAAATCCTGAAGGAATTCCTTCGCAAAATTCCTGGTGGAATTACATCGGAAATTCATGGAGAAATTCCTTTGGAAATGCAGACAGAATTTCTCTTGGAATTTCTGAAGGAATTCTTACTGGAATTTCCAAAAAAAATCCTTCAGGAACTTCCAAAAGAGTTTCTCCAGAAATTTCCGAAGGAATTTCCAAAGGAATTCCTCCAGGATTTTCCAATGGAATTCCTCCGGGAATTTTTAAAGAAATTCCTCCAAAAATTTCCGAAGGAATTCCTCCAGGAATTTCCGAAATAATTGCTCCACGAATTTCAGAAGGAATGCATCCAAGAGATTCAGGAGGGATTTCTCCAGGAATTTCCGAAGAAATTCCGCTAAGAATTTCCGAAAGAATTCCTGCAGGAATTTCCAACGGAATTCCTCCATGAATCTTCAAACGAATTCTTCCAGCAGTTTCCGAAAGAATTCCTCCCGGAATTTTCGAAAGAAATCCTCCAGGAATTTTTGAAGGAATTCCTAACGGAATTTGTAAAGGAATTTCTCCATGAATTTTAGAGTGAATTCCTCTTGGAATTTCCAAAAATAAAATCCAAAAAGACTTTCCGAAAAAATTTCTCCAGGAATTTCCGAAGGAATACTTCCAGGAATTTCTGAAGGAATTCCTCCAGGAATTTTCGAAAGAATACCTCCAGGAATTTCCGAAGGAATACTTCCAGGAATTTCCGAAGGAGTTCCTCCAGAAATTTCCGAAGGAATTCCTTCAGGAATTTCCAAACGAACTCCTTCAGGAATTTCCGAAGGAATTCCTCCAGGATTTTTTGAAAGAATTGCTTCAGGAATTTCCGAAGCAATTCATCCCGGAATTTCCGAAAGAATTCCTCCAGGAATTCCTAAAGAAATTCCTTCTGGAATTTCCGAATGAATTCCTCCAGGAATCTCCAAAGGAATTCGTCCAGCAATTTCCGAAGGAATTCCTCCCGGAATTTCTGAAAGAATTCCTCCAGAAATTTCCGAAAGTATTCATCCAAGATTTTCCGAAGGACCTCGCCAATGAATTTTCGATGGAATTCCTCCAGTAATTTCCGAACGAAGTCCTTCAGGAATTTCCGATACAATTTCTACAGAAATTTCCGAAGGAATTCTACTAGGATTTTGCGAAGGGATTCCTTCAAGAATTTTGGAAGGAATTCCTCCAGGAATTTCCAATGAAATTCGTCCAGCAATTTCCGAAGGAATTCCTCCCGCAATTTCTGAAAGAATTACTCCGGGAATTCTTAAAGGAATTCCTCCTGGAATTCCAAAGGAATTCGTCCAGCAATTTTCGAAGGAATTCCTCCCGCAATTTCTGAAAGAATTCCTCCAAAAATTTCCGAAGGAATTCCTTCTGGAATTTCCGAATGAATTCCTCCATGAATTTTCAATGACATTCGTCCAGCAATTTCCGAAGGAATTCCTCCAGGAATTTCCAAAAGCATCCTCCAGGAAGTTTGTAATTATTTTGTCCAAGAATTTCGTAAGGAATTCACCTAAGGAATTCCTCACGAATTTCTCTATGGATTTCTGAAAGAATTCCTCCAGGAATCTCCGAAGGTATTCATCCAAGATTTTTCCAAGGAGCTGCTCCAGAAATTGCAGAAGGAATCCTTCAGGAATTTCCGATGAAATTCTTCCAGGAATTTGCGAAGGGATTCCTCCAGGAATTTTGGATGGAATTCCTTCAGGAATTTCCAAAGGAATTCCTCCAGGTATTTCCGAAGGAATACCCTCAGGAATTTTCGAAGATGTTCCTCCAAGAATTTCCGAAGGAATTCCTGCATACATTAAAAAAATACGAGGATGCAGGAGAATTTTATTTTTACTAGTCAAAAACAGCTCTGATCATGAAAGTTTTTCGGTTAAGTTAAAATGTAGTTGCCCCCCTCTGGCTACGCCCTTGGTACGTACATACGAATTTATTCCTGATCTAGTACCTCATTATCAGCTCTCCACAAGAGATTTGCCTCCGTAACCCAATCATTTTCATTATTACTCATGAGAACTAGGGTATACGGAGATTGAGTGCCACCTGTAGCGAATCGAAGTACATACACATAGACACTTAAAAACCGCATATGTACATAATAATTAAAAAAATAAGACACGATGACGAAGTAATTTTGTACTTTATGTCATGCTAATTTTACACAAAATTTCCTAATGCACGGGCTAAAAGCACTAAACTTCACTTTTCCCGATTACACTATGGCAAAATGTCACGTATTCCAATGCCAGAAACGCATAATAAAACGAAAGCACCGATATAATATTGAATTAAATGGGCTATCGCCAAAAAGGCGTCCACTACCCATGAACACACAGACACATGTCTGAAGCGTTACCCGTGTCAACACTGAAGCTCCAACATTGCAGGACAGTCATCCATAGCATGAAATGGAACAGAACCTCGATGGTCGAAATGGTTGATCGCATATCAGCCGAGATGCACAAAGCTGACCCCGTAGCATTTGCACTACTGCTGCATCAATTACACAGTGCAACATATGGGAAACCGCGACATTTCCGGTCGATTGGATGCAAGGCGTCTTAGTAAAGGTGCCCAAGAAGGGGGACCTGACTGTATGCGATAATTGACGGGGTATCATGTTGCTGGAGAAGATTGACGCAACTCTCCGGCGGTAGCAAGCAAGATTCCGTGCCGGACGATCCTGTGTAGACCGTATTGTCACACTCGGCGTATCATCCTGGAGCAAATTAATGTATTTCAAGAATCTCTCTACCTGGTGTTCATTGATTACGAAAAATACTTTCGATGTCTCAACCACGATAATATGTGGAGAACCCTCAGGCGCATGGGTACCCCTGAGAAAATCATTAGCCTCATTAAAGCACAGTAAACGGCTATAGTTAGCGTGGAACGGGGCCAGGATACTTCTGGCAGATTTTGCAAAAACGAAAATCACAAAAATATGTCTCAACAATTCCACAATTCTCCGTCCAATTCCATTATCTAAGCCTGTCCGTCCAGGTCCAGTGATCCTAAGTGCTATTGGATGTAATGTAAACCACTGCGGGAAGCCTCTAACATGCAGCGCACACCAGAAAGATTATCCCCACTCATCGCCACGGGATTAGTGTCTCTCGGATTGCAGCACACAGCCGCAATCTCCTCCCCAAGAGCAAGTTAATTTCTTTCCTTTCCAATGTAACAGTACATATAGCCAGTTCCCGGGCGACCGTTTTGCAGGAGCCTGTCAGTCGTTTATCCCCCCGAAGGATTGCTGTGCAGAGTACACGTGTGTACATATGTATGTGCCAGAATGTTGAGCTTTGAATACACGACACTCGACGGACGAACAATCCTATATGCGGTGTGCGGAGTGGAAACCGGCTTTCTCCGGGTGATGTGAATGGGAAAGAAACTAAAAAATCACACAATTCCCCGGAAGTATCACTCGTCCGAGTTGTTCCATTAGTAACGCCACTATCCTGCGAGTTGACACAGAAAGCGGACGACAACAGCGAACTACAACAATGTGAGAATGCACGGGAGTTTTTTTTTCATTCTGTTTTTATACCTACTGGCTGGTTGTCGAATGTGGTCGGAGGAGTCGGATGCAAATTATGTCACGTGTCGAAGCAGGAGATTCGTCCTCATTTGGACAGATACGTACGATTGATTGTGACCGACATGTGACCCGGACCCGTCGACATGTGATAAAAATGTCCTGTTTAATTAAGGTTGTAGCACTACTTGTGCTAGTGAGTATTTCTGGTAGCTGTTAATTGTATCATCGCGATGATACAAATAACAGCGATGCATCGCTAACCAAGATGTTTTGGCCGTGATTGAGTACCAAATTGGCAATCTATACGTTTCCAATTCAACATTTTGTATTCCCAATTTTAAGACAAATTTCCTAACGTCAAAGTCTTTTACAATTTTTATTCACGTCAATTGAATCTGCTGATCAGACACCCAATTGGAGTGATCAGCTAGTTTGGGGTTGGGGACTACTTCCAACAGTCAACGAAGGAGACAGGACTACATCCTCTATCAACTAAACCGTTCCTCCTATTGGGGCAGCAGGGATTACAGACCCGGGGCCTGATGAATCCCCCGAGTCAACCGGGCTAAGAATAGGACTACTAATCCCAATTTGCGGTGCCAAGCGACCCGTGCCGAGGAATGAGTGATCGTGGGGGTGAAAAGATGCTCGATTTTTGATGGAGTCTGTGGGGTTCCTGGGCTGGGCACCCCCACAGTAATTTGTCCCTTATCGCGTTAATGCAGGGCTCTTGCATGGTGGACCTCTTTTCCCGTGCTACTCGTGAGATTTAACATGAAAAACTCTAAAAATCAAAATCAGAACTTAGGTGCAAGTAGTAGTGTGTAGTGGTGATGTCCATCCCTTTGCAAGGAGTGGGTTGATGAGGTTTCCGGTAAGGAGAAGTGAGGAGACAGGTGCGGGAAGCTGCGTAGCAGCTGATGCGTGGAAGCTCCAATCAACACCACGGCAATCCAGCCGGTGGAGATAATGGATGGAGCGTGGTTGCAGAGGGGCGTCAACCAAAAGGAAAAAAAGGACAGCCCGCAATTGAGATGTCTAAGCAGCAGCTTGGCAAGATCATCGATTTTGCGTCCACGAAGTCGAACATTAGCAAGCACCTGAAAACGGCCTTGATTCGACTTCCATGCAGGAAAACGCGAAACAAGCGATAATGACTGCAGCAGCGGCGGAACCTGCAAGGGAAAAGGTGTCGAAGTTTACCCAAACGGAGGCCTTCGCTTTCGCAGGTAGTCCAAGAGGTGTGGCGGATACGAATGCCAGTAACAAGCACTCGCAGAAGCGGGCGAGGCAGCCGTCAGGTGAGGAGCTGTCTTTTTTTTTCCTTCTAAATCATAGGGGGATAAATCTACTCAACAGACACCCTAACAGGAAGGTTAGGGTAGTGTGGGGTTAAGGCCGTCTTCTACAACACTAGTAAAAGCCAGGACTACTCTCTCCTCGACCCACTAAAACACATTCCTATTAGAGATGGTCGGGTTTCGGGTTTTCAAATCCGAAACCCGACCCGAACCCGAACCCGACGGGTACGGGTCGGGTTCGCGCTTGGATATTTGAAAAAAGCTCGGGTACGGGTCGGGTCCGGGTTTAAACAATTTCAAAATTCTCGGGTACGGGTTGGGTCGGGTTTGAATAATGTCGGGTTTAAGTCGGGTTTGGTACCAATGTAGATAAATCAGTATTCAGAAAAATGTTTTATTTGTTGTATCCGATACATTTAATGATTATTATTCAATTCGGGTTTCGGTCGGGTTTATTAGCAATTTTTTTCGGGTTCGGGTCGGGTTCGGGTTTGATCGACGAAATTTTTTCGGGTTCGGGTCGGGTCCGGGTTTGACGGAACAAAAAATTCTCGGGTACGGGTCGGGTCCGGGTTTTGAAATTGAAAATTGTTCGGGTACGGGTCGGGTTCGGGTCTGTAAAATCTGAAACCCGACCATCTCTAATTCCTATGGTCGCCAAACCCTACGTCTCTCCGGAAGGAGCTGTCTGGCGGTGCCCGCAATGCCAGGCGTATAATTACCCCGAAGGTCGGCAGCAATGCCGGTAAGTCGGACCTCAGCCAGGGTTCCTGGAAAGCTGAGAAGGGTGGGCCTGGCTGGCCCATCCCGGAAGGATGGGAACAAGGGGTTGCGACTGTTGGTAGGCCCTCGGCAGCCACAGAGTAGGGCGAACCATGGGAAGGACCCTCTTTGAACTAACCTACAGTAGTTTGGCGGAAGAGGTTTTTGGTGAAGGGCTAGAGGTGTGGGCTCTCACACAAGAGGCGACTCTGAAGGTGAAAAACCTAGACGAGGTCACCGAAGTGGAAGAGTTCACCAGCGCACTGCGGCAACAGTGTGACATGCAGGTGGCCACCGCAGCCGTTAGGCTACGGAAGGGGCCGGCAGGTACACAGGTAGCTTTGGTTCAGCTACCTGTGGCGGGCGTAAAAGTCCGTTTAAGTAGGAAGGATCAAGGTAGGCTGGTGCGCATGTCATCTGACATTCCACAAGCCCCTGGAAGTTTGTTTCAGGTGTCTGGAACCAGGGCACAAGTCATGGGACTGCAAAGGCCCTGATAGGAGCAAACTGTGTATGAGATGCGGCGCCAAAGGCCATAAGGCACAGGTTCACAGCTTTGTCTGATTTGTACCGGGAAATCCGTGAACAACAGGCATCCAACGGTGTCCGGCCTTCAAGAAAGCCACAGTGAACAAATCACAGTGCAAGTAACACAGCTGATCCTGAACCACTGTGATGCGGCTCAGCAACTGCTTTGTCAGGCGGTTTCAAAGTGGGGGACGGATATCGCTATCATAGCGGACCCATACCGAGTACCCGCAATTGGATCGCGGGTGGGTCCAGAAAAATGTCGGCGATATGGACGACGGGTAAATACTCCGTCCAGGAATTGATATCTACTATCTACATGAGGGCTTCATGATCGCCAAAGAAAACGGGGTCTTCTTCTTTGGCTGTTGTGGGCCTCCGTGGTGGCCGGGGTCGCGGAATGGGGAAGCCGTTTTACGAACCAGCGGGGTTAGATCCTGCTAGAGTCACAGGCCATACTAGATGTCGATCTGGTTAATATCGGTACTAAGAGTACCTTTATTCGGAACGGCTCGGAGTCGAATAGTGACGTTACTATTTGTAGTCCTGGCCTAACAAGAAGTTCTAACTGGAGAGTAATCGATGGGTACACTCACAGCGATCACCTGGCTGTTCGCTACAGTATCGACTACAACAACATCAGGAAGCGAGTAGAAGAAGAGGAGGCTAGGCCAAGGCCAAGCCCTGAGAGGAGGCTAGGCCAAGCCCTCGCAGGAGGAAGACATCATACTTCGACGAAGGGGAATTTAGGGAGGCGCTCTGCCGTGAGCGAAACTTACTTGGTTTTGACGGCGACGAACTGTGATGTGATTTTTTTTTGAAACTGTTTATTTAGTGGGCCCATACGCCCAAAAGCTTAACGGGATCAAAATACCGTAATTTTTTCGCTAGGCGAATTGGTTTCACAGCCCTGTGATCTCTGTATAGCACACAACTTTTTTTTCTCCTTCCTGCGCTTTGTTGACAGCCGTGGGTTGTTACTGGCATCGTAGGTCTCGTACGGAGAAACTAAACTGCTCCCTTCATCGGCGTCATCATCTTCGCTCGTACTCTGTTGTTCTTCTTGGTCTGGTATGGAAGTTGTGTTGGTTGTGCGTTCGGTTTTGGCAAGTGCGCGCCTGCTTTTTGCCACTATTGTGATGAACGTGTTACTCGCATCAGGGGATGATTGAAGTGACTGGGTACTACTCATCGGTGTGAAATCAGCTTCGGTAAATACATATATCGAAGTGCTCGCAGTTGTTTTGTTTTCGGATACAGGGGTCTCGAATCATCTCTGATGTGCTGGTTTTGTGCACCTCCTGCAGGTTTTGGTCTGGTTTGTGTGCTCCACATAGCAAATCTCATTTAAAAAAGTGAGATAGGATGGAACCGGGTGTTTGATTCGCATAAACAGCACTCGAACCCCGTTGGGTATACCGGCAAAACAATGCTTCTAGTGTTCGGTTTGTATGGAGTAAACGTCCCCAAACTTCATCATATAGTTCGCGACCGAAGTATCAGTAACGGAAGGAGGTAGATCATGCACTCGGACAGCTATTGCTTCGCTGTCTACATACACCGGGATTTTGAAAGGCTTCTCTTTCCACACAAAGACGCGCTTGATGTTGTGCGCCTTTTCGTAGCGTATCGCAATGTAAACACAATTATTTAACGTGTATTATGCAATTGCAGACTTTTTACATCCGAGAGATTCAACTGCATTTCCTTCTCCAGAAACTGTTCGACTTTTCGGACGTCGGGTCGCCAAGGAACAACACTAAAATCTACTACTAATATATTCTCCCGAACACCAGTCATTTTAACGATATGAAGCACACGAGATCTGTTAACAACGTCCAAAGGCTACGAGAGTAGGCTGTCAACCCTAGAAATGGGAGGTCACCGGCTGACTAGTGAACCGACGCGATTGCGGACCTGCGCCGTGCCTACCTACGAGCTAGAAGGCGGATGCAGCGTGCACGATCAGAGAAAGAGCAAAACGAACGGCAGGTGGTGTTCGCCGCTGCAAAAGCCGCGCTGCACACTGAGATAAGGGCAAGCTGAAAGACCTAGTTTGAGGATATTTGTCAGAGTACCAATGCGCATCCGTGGGGTAATGCCTACAGGATCGTCATGATCAACTCCTACAGAGCTTCAGAGATATGAGAGGGGATCATGGAGAAGCTTTTTCCGCGTCATGATCCTGGTCCTTGGCCTCCTTTCGTAGAACAGCTTGCGGGGATGACTCGAAAAGATCATCCTCAATAGAATGTTGAGGTACACCGAGGGTGAGGTATTTCGAGTAGCCAGTACGGCTTCCGGAAGGGGAGGTCGACCATAGACGATATCCTGTCGGTTACAAAGACCGCCGAGGTAGCGTTACAGCGTTAGAGGAGGGAGATTCGCTACTGTTCAGTAGTGACTGGGGGTGTAAGGAACGCGTTCAATAGCGTCAGTGGGTCGGAAGTGCTTTCACACAACCTCAGGTGTCCCACAAGGTTCCATCCTGGGTCCGGTGTTATGCAATGTAATGTACGATGAGATGTTGAGGATAAAGTCGCCGGTGGGAGTGAAGATCATCGGCTTTGCTGACGGTATTACGGTGGATGCCTACGGTGAATCGATCGAAGAAGTGCAATTGACTACTACCCACTTGATCGCGGTTGTGGAGGAGTAAATTAGATCCAGGAAACTGGAGTTGGCTCACCACACTATCACATCGAAGCGCTCCGTCAAACACTTGGGGGTGATGATCGACGATAAGCTTTCCTTCAGTAGCCTTTGATTACGCATACAAAAGAGCCTCCACAGCTATAGCGGCACTGCACTGTTCCGTATGATGTCCAATAGCTCGCGGTGTAGTCCAGTAATCGCAATCTTCTAGCTAGTGTCGCCACGGCTATACTTAGGTATTGCGGGCCGGCTACCGTGGTGAGCTGAAAAGTACTTAAAGGTTGATGTGCCTGAGGGTTGTGAGCGCGTATCGTGCCCATGGGCGAAACTACGGATTTTTGTCAGGGGGTGCACTATAAACAAATATTCATTGGTTCATCCATTCATTATTCATCGCCCTATATCTCACAGCAATGCATTCAAATTCTAGGGGGTGCCTGGCATCCCCGGCACCCCCAGTAGTTTCGCCTATGACCGTGCCGCATCACAATACGCGCTCTGCCTCATCACTGGTATGGTGCCTTATCAGGGAGGAAATAGAGTGCTTTGAAATGCACGGCACAAAAGGCATACACAGGACTGCCAGGTTGGCCTCTATGATCAAATGGCAGCGCGCTTGGGACAGTTCCACCCAAGGGAAGGTGGTCCACAGGTTGATCTCGAGGATAGATAGTCGGATTAATAGGCGCCCTTGGGAAGTAACATTCCAACTGACTCAGGCCCTTTCAGGCCATGGTTGCTCCCGACAGTATCTACACCGTTTCGGGCATGCGGGTTCTTCCGAGTGTCCTGTTTTTACTGGTGGAGGAAACGGTGGAACACGTTTTGTTCGTGTGCCCGCGTTTTCACAATACGTGAGCGCATGCTTGCCACATGCGCAGAGGACACAACTCTGGACAATTTTGGCCAGAGGATGTGTAGGGATAGGGATGAGTTTGGCTGGAATGCCGTTTTAACGGCTATCACCCACATTGTTTTCGAGCTACAGAGGAGGCGGCGCGTAGACTCGGAGAATGGCTAGTTCAGATGCGGTTCAAGGGGTGGTCCAGGGGTTCGGAGTCTGCTTCGTAGGTCATATCGGTGCCCTGCGGTCGAAATCCTTACAGCGATTAAGTAGCTGCGGAGAGGAAGTTCTGGTAGCGTTGCTGTCATGGCGTCGTTCTACTGGGTTGGATCCGAACAACTGTCAGCAACCTTCTGGTGCAGGTGATAGGGCCTGAAGGGTAGACATCAGTTCTTGATGCCTGCAAAACAGTTGGTTTGCTTTGTTGAACCGAGTTGTCCTGTCCTTCATTTTGAAAATTCTATTGCTAAGTGTTTGTCCAGTATTCAAGGTAAGTTCGGAATGAAACGACCTTATGAACTGTTTACTAAATTATTAAAGTTAGAGAGAAAAAAAGTCATCATGTTTTTCCTTTTCAAAAACTGTTAATCGAATAATAACCAGAGAAGTCAGAAAATCACATACAATAACCATAAATGTTAAAGCAATATGCACTTGAAACCTATAAGATACCATCAAAATTGAAATGAACTCACCATGACGTCAGCAGTAGGGAGCATGATCAGTGCTACATTCTTCCCCTTTTGCACAGGAATAATAAATGAAACTGCTTTCCATTATTTTGAAGAGTTTTGCATCCACGGTGTCAACCCGTGAAATCAATCAAAGTGTTACCCTTGTTGCAATTTCAATTATTTCATTGTGAGTACTTTAATTATTTGCATACACTTTCCCTCTCGCTGTGCAACAGTCTCAATTTGATGAAAAATATCAATTCCACTTGAATACGTTTACCCGTTGAGCTTAATGATTTGAATAATTATGCCATTGCCTAAAGCAACTATCATGTGAATTTCACGTCACAGGCGTGATTCATCTAAAATAAAAATATATATAAAAAATCGACCGGACCTTCGGGTACGAGTTTTTAAAAAGAACTTTCCTGGCTGAAGGCCTGATGAAGAATGATTTTATTAACTTCCAAAGTGTTCTTCATTGGTTTGCTTATGAACTACTTAGTTGCTATCGTGGTTGACCGGATAGGTGGTGTCTGGTGTCGCGCGATGTCAGCAGAACGTGGAATGCTGATGGGTCGCGCGATTGTCGTCGTCGTCGTTGATGTTGTTGTTGTTGTTGCTGTCTGTTGCTGTGCCCTGGGCGCGGGCAATGTGGGAATAATGCTTATGTTCGATATGGCTAAGTTCTGGGTTGATGATGGCGGTGTGGGCCGTTCAGTAACTGCTCCCTCCTGAAGAACGGACCGTTCCGGTTCGGTTTGACTGGTTGCTTTTGGTGTGCATGAGGAATGCTTTATGGCCAGGTAGAGTATCGAAATGATGACGATGGTAAAAAGTATTAACGATATTCCAAAGGTTGATCGTTTCTGTTGCTCATGTAAAAATTTCAGCTGTTGTCGAGTTTGGAGATTGACTTCTTGCAGTTTTTGAAGTGTGAAATTGGTGCTTATGGTTTTGCTGTTGATTTCCAATCCGTTCAGCGGAATCATGATTGGTTGCTGTTTTGTGGTGTATTCAATGTCGATGAATGATGTTTGGTTGATGATAACGGTACAATTTCTGAAAAATATTAGCGTGTTTCCAGAAATGTTTCGGCTGGAGAGCCCACAATTGGATGTGATCGGAGTGCTCTCATTTCCAGTAATAATGATGTAGTTACTACTGATTCGCTTAACTCGTCTCTCCTCGGTGACTTCTATGAGGTCGCAGCTGCCTGATTTTCCTCGTAAAAGTTTCGAATAACAGGTGTCGCTGGAAACATCCTTAACGTGGTGTTCACTGCACATGATACTCTGTCCTATTCCTTTACATTCTCCAGTTATTAGAAATGTTGATAAATCGTTGTTGAGTGCCTCTGCATATTGAACATTGAGCATTTTTCCATTTTTGATGACTGGCTCTAGTAGTTGATGGATAAAAACGTCTTTTCTCAGCAACGGGATCAGGATGATGAACACGATTTTGTTGTCTTTGTGAATCACTGCTAAATCTAAATATTCTATCACTTGATCGAAGCTTTCGATATTAATATTTTCACTTTCCAAAATTTTGGTTGCTTCGTTAAGTTCTTCACTGGATAAGATATCTTTTGAAATGGTGTTAACTTTTGACATTTGTATTGCTTCAAATATATTGTTGACATGATTAGCAAGAAGATCGATATTAAGATTGAGGTTGAACAATTCTTTAACAACTTTGATTTCATCTGAGATATTTCACGATCAATTTTTTCACGATCAATTCTGACTATACATGTCAATGGTTGCTCCTCCGTGATTGATCTGAACTGGTACCAGTTGCACTGTGATCCAACTGAATAAGGGGCTGGGACATTCCACTTATTCTCAAAGTGCAATTTTAGCAGCTCATGCATATTTGATCAATTACGGCGCCGGCCAAGTCCTTATAGTCAGCTGCGAAGGGAAAGGAATGTTAGAGTGTACTGGTTGTTGCTACTAGAGACCGAGAGCACTCTGCGTCCCACAACCCGCACGGACTGGGGTATTTGTTAGACGGAAAGGATGGGAGATCTGGGAGTCACCGTTGGGTCGGTGATGCGATCCATGGATAGGGTTATTTATAGTGTTCGTGATAGATTGTGTGGTGAATAAGGTGAATAAGGTCAAGCGACACAGCACGCTTTGGTTGCATAACTTATAGGCGTTATATATACACTGTGCTGTGAGTGGAAGTTGGAAGGGAGGGAAACGACTTTTTTTCAATTCGTTTCTGGTTCTAGCGATGGCTATGAACATATGAATATACATGAGTTGTATATGTAGAGAAGAGAGAGTGAGAGAAAGTGGATAGAAAGATACAAAGTAGGATGAAAAGGGCGGGCCAGGGATTGAACCCATGACCTTCTGCATACGAATCAGAAGCGGTAGCCACAAGACCACCAAGCCCGTCTTTTAACAACTTTGATTTCATCTGAGATATTTTTACCATTTATAAATTTTTGTCTAAAGTGTATAAAATTATTTTTGATAACATCTTGTTGATCGTTTACAATTTTAATGAGTCTGTTTAGTCTATCCTGGACTTTAAGATTAATCTTTATTTGTTCGTTGTTTTCTGTTACTAGAGCTTTATTTTGTTCAGACAATGTGTTAAGTTGTGTATTAATTTTTACAAGATCATTGTTGTCAAGATTTCCAGTAATAACTTTAATCATATTGCCAATACCGTTAAAAAGTCCTCTTTTGTTTCTAGTAATGGGTACAATTTTTCTGTAAGAATGTTCAATCAAATCTAGCTTTTTATTCAATAGTATGATAGAGTCTTCTACTTTAAAAATCTTCAAGTCGTTAACAATCGTTCTGAGTTTTCTGAAAATTGGTTCTAAAGGTTTAGCATCAACTATGTGGAATATTTTGTGCGCTCCTATCTTGATTCTTCCGTTTCCAAGGTGTAGTGATATGAGTTCTGGGTTATTTTGTAAGTCGTAGATTTGTATGTGGCTGTTGATTGTCGATGTCGCTACCGTCAGGTACATCCATGATACAATTAGATTTATAGTTGCCATTTTCTGTGGAAAGAGAATGTTTACATTAGTGTTTTCGTTTTCGTTTCAGTTTGGATTTGTGGAATTTTATTCCGCTTGAGGTTATAATAGTTTTGAATCTGTTTTCTCTTACTTTGACCTTCTTAAATTTTGGTTTTGTTTTTCTTTTGATGCCTTGAATAGTGTTAAATACCTCTTCATTTTCCTGGAAGTTCGGCTCCTTTTCTCTTGTTTTATTATGATAATCAACATTCTTTTTAGCATTTTTATCGAGTTTTAACATCACTTCATCTGTAATCTCCTGTCTATTCTCAAACAATCTGTCTAAATCAAGGGGTAAATCGTCGTCTTCGCGTTGTCCAAAAAGTATCTCGCTTGTGTTGGTGTGCCGTATGTATGGTTTTATTATAGAGACCGAGAGCAATTTTGAATATTTGTTTCTGAGATAAATCGTCATACTTATCCTTTATGCAGCGAAAGATTTCAATCAGTGTTGAATGGAATCTTTCGACGATGCCGTTGGATTCACTATGGTTTGAGGGTGTGTATTCTACTTGAATATCTAGTCTTTGGAAAAGTGATCGAATTTCTATGGATTTAAGGGCCGGTTCATTGTCACAAACGATTTTCTTCGGAGTTGCATATCCGGTAATCAATTTAATTAAACCTGCTCTTACATCCGGAATTGATCGAGATTTAATATGAATAAGCATAGCATATCGAGAGAATCTGTCTACTGCGGTCAGGAAAAGATTGGGTTGAGCAATAAAAATATCTAAGTGAACTGTTTCGAAAGGTTTGTTAGGGATTTCTGGTCTATGTAGAGTGATATTGTACGGATGCCTTTCGTATTTGTTCTCCAAACACGTTTCGCACAAATTAACAAATCGTTGAATTTGTCGCTTCATGCCTGGAAAATAATACTGCTTGATAATCTGGGCATGGTTTTCGGCAGCTCCTCTGTGCGCGCGGTCGTGCGTTTTCGAAATTATTTCATTTTGCTCCTCGGAAGTGCGTAAATCTGTCAACATTTTCTGACTGATTCTCACTTTCAAGATTTTGGCACGACTGAAATAATTGCGATACACTATATTGAGGGTATTAATAAGAGATTCGTCGCACATGATACCATTTACTCTTTTTGGATTCATATAATCTTTAAAAATATTGAGAACTATGGCTACGGAAAAGTCGAAGCGAATAATAGTTCTTCTATGAATATTCGGAAATATTTCCTCATATTCAGTAGATTCAATGTCGCCCTTTTTCAATATTATTTGATTGCTGAAGAAGTTTATGGGTAACTCTGTCATTTGAATCAAATCGCTAGCGTCAGATTCTGCAGAATGACATGTTTCGGCGTCTGAGGAATCTGTTGCATTATTTTCTTCGCTACCATGTGTTGCATGATCTGACGAGTCAGATGTATCGTTAGCATTTACCTCATTCCTGATTCTGGAAAGTCCATCTGCAACGATATTTTGTTTACCTGGCCGATACTTGTCGTCATAATCGAACTCCTGTAAACGTAGTCTCCATCGAAGCATCTTATCGTTGGGGTCCTTCAAACTAAACATGTACGTTAATGGCCTGTGATCAGTGAATAAAGTAAACTTCTTGCCATACAGATATGGCCTAAAATATTTACAACCCCATGTGATTGCTAAAAATTCTTTTTCTATTACAGAGTATATTTCCTCTGTTTTGGTGAGTGTTCTCGAAGCAAATGCAACTGGTCGATCTTGCCCAATTGGTCCCTGCGAAAGCACGGCACCAACAGCAAATTGACTAGCGTCCGTCGTCAGAATAAAGGGCTTCGTAAAGTCCGGGTACTGAAGTACGTGACTGCTAGTTAGCAAAATCTTACACTTATTAAAGGTTTCGATGAATTCCTTGCTATGTGTAAGTTTTTCTCCTTTTCTTAATTGGGTTGTGAGTGGCTTCACAATTTTCGCAAAGTCTTTTATAAATCGACGGTAATAACCTAGGGTTCCAAGGAAACCTCTAAGCTCTGTTTCCGTTTTTGGAATTGGCCAATTTTTGATTGCAACCACTTTGTCAGGGTTGGGTTTTACACCATCGGCCGTGACTAAGTGTCCTAAAAAGGCTACTTCCTTACATAAAAATTCAGATTTGTCTAATTGAATTTTAAGGTTATATTTTCGCAATCATCATCATCATCATCATATATAATAGCCCTGTTTGTCTGTCCGGTGACTAGCCAACCAGACGCAGCACGCGGGGGAAATTCTCACAAAAAATAAAATATTTGACTCTTTAATTCTTTTTTAGTATTAGATGCAAAGAACAAAACCATTGACACCATAGACAACCAGACACAGCATTTGATGAAAAGAATCACAGACAACAGACGTTGAAAATTTTGTTTTTTTTATTATTTGACACTTACACTATTTTTCACTATCAGATGTAGAAAACAAAACCAGGGACACCACAGACAACCAGTGACAGCATTTGATGAAAAAAAAATCACAGACAACAGACGTTGAAAATTTTGATTTTTTTAAAATATTTGACACTTTAATGCTTTTTTACTGTCAGATGCATAAACAAAACCAGGGACACCATAGACAACCAGACACAGCATTTGATACAAAGAATCACAGACAACAGACGTTTTACTATCAGACGCAGAAAACTAAACCAGAGACAACCATAGACAACCAGACACAGCATTTGATGAAAAAATCACAGACATGCGTCGAAAATTTTAAGTTTTTTTGAATATTTGACACTTTCATTCTTTTTTACTATCAGATGCAGAAAACAAAACCAGTGACAACCTTAGACAACCAGACACAGCACTTGATGGAAAAAATCACAGACAACAGACGTTGAAATTAGTTTTTTTTTAAAATATTTGACACTTTAATGCTCTCTTAATGTCAGATGCAGGAAACAAAACCAGTGACAACTAAAGACAACCAGACACAGCATTAGATGAAAAAAAATCACAGACAACAGACGTAGAAAATTTTGATTTGTTTTAAATATTTGACACTTTCATTCTTTTTTACTATCAGATGCAGAAAACAAAACCAGTGACAACCTTAGACAACCAGACACAGCACTTGATGGAAAAAATCACAGACAACAGACGTTGAAATTAGTTTTTTTTTAAATATTTGACACTTTAATGCTCTCTTAATGTCAGATGCAGGAAACAAAACCAGTGACAACTAAAGACAACCAGACACAGCATTAGATGAAAAAAAATCACAGACAACAGACGTTGAAAATTTTGATTTTTTTTAAATATTTGATATTTAAATGCTTTTTTACTGTCAGATGCAGAAAACAAAATCAGGGTCACCATAGACGACCAGACACAGCATTTGATGGAAAGAATCACAGACAACAGACGTCGAAAATTTTGATTTTTTTTAAATATTTGACACTTTCATTCTTTTTTACTATCAGATGCAGAAAACAAAACCAGTGACAACCTTAGACAACCAGACACAGCACTTGATGGAAAAAATCACAGACAACAGACGTTGAAATTAGTTTTTTTTTAAATATTTGACACTTTAATGCTCTCTTAATGTCAGATGCAGGAAACAAAACCAGTGACAACTAAAGACAACCAGACACAGCATTAGATGAAAAAAAATCACAGACAACAGACGTAGAAAATTTTGATTTGTTTTAAATATTTGACACTTTCATTCTTTTTTACTATCAGATGCAGAAAACAAAACCAGTGACAACCTTAGACAACCAGACACAGCACTTGATGGAAAAAATCACAGACAACAGACGTTGAAATTAGTTTTTTTTTTAAATATTTGACACTTTAATGCTCTCTTAATGTCAGATGCAGAAAACAAAACCAGTGGCAACCTTAGACAACCAGACACAGCATTTGATGGAAAAAATCACAGAAGACAGACGTTGAAATTGTTTTTTTTAAATATTTGACACTTTAATGCTCTCTTACTGTCAGATGCAGTAAACAAAAGCAGTGACAACTGAAGACAACCAGACACAGCATTAGAAGAAAAAAAATCACAGACAACAGACGTTGAAAATTTTGTTTTTTTTTAAATATTTGACACTTTAATGCTTTTTTACTGTCAGATGCAGAAAACAAAACCAGGGACAACCAAAGACAAGCAGACACAGCATTTGATGAAAAGAATCACAGACAACAGACGTTGGAAATTTTGTTTTTTTTTAAATATTTGACACTTTAATTATTTTCTACTATCAGATGCAGAAAACAAAACCAGTGACAACCTTAGACAACCAGACATAGCATTTGATGAAAAAAATCACAGACAACAGACGTGGAAAATTTTGTTTTTTTTATATATATTCGACACTTCAATTTTTTTATTATCAGATGCAGAAAACAAAACCAGGGACAACCATAGACAACCAGACACAGCATTTGATGAAAAAAAAACAGACACAGACAACAGACGCTGAAAATTTTGATTTTTTTTAATGCGGAAAAGAATCTGTCACTCCTAGACAACCGAATGCAGCAGTTGCTGGAAATAACATAGATAGCCCTGTTTGTCTGTCCGGTGACTTCACCGAAGAATTTTCAGAGGTAAATTTAAACTGCATTGAATTCGCCGAATAAAACACTATTCAAAACGTAGAAAAATGTAATGCTTTTCTTATTTAAAATCTGCAAGCGTGAATAACACATGAACCATTTATATTGAAAAAAAACTTGCCACGGGCGCTACTGCGTCCACAAATAAACTAGTGCATCAAATACTTTGCGCAAGTTAATCAAATGTTCCTGATATGATGTTGAGTATACAATGATGTCATCCATGTATACTAAACATACTTTTCCAATTAAATTCCGTAGTACGTTATCCATCACCCTTTGGAAGGTGGATGGCGCATTCTTTAAACCGAATGGCATTTTGAGAAATTCATATTTCCCATGTTCTACGGTAAAAGCAGTTTTTCTAATGTCTCTTGGGTTCACCTCAATTTGATGAAATCCCGAGGCGAGATCAATTGTAGAAAAATAATTACATCTTCCGAGCTTGTCTAGAACTTCAGTTATGTTCGGAATTGGATATTTGTCATCAATTGTCTTTTCGTTGAGCTTTCTGTAGTCAACGACCAGACGCCACTTTTTCTTTCCTGAAGCGTCCATCTTTTTGGGTACAACCCAAATAGGTGACGACCATGGAGAATTGGAGGGTCTTATGATGCCTTGGTTGAGCAAATCTCTAACTTGGCTTTGCACCTCTTCTTTCAAACAAAATGGGTATCTATAGCTTTTTGTATACACAGGAATGTCATCTTTAGTGTCAATCCTATGTTTCACAACATTAGTAAACGTTAATTTTTCATTTTTAAGGTGAAAAATCTCTTGATAGTCAGATATCAATTTTACTAAACCAACTCGTTCTTCCTTATTCAAATGATCCAATCGTAATTGATCCATTAAATTTACGTGTACTCTGCTATCAGAAACTGGTTCTGGAGGCGGTGTAATTTCAAAATTATTTTTCTCGATGCTACCTTTTAACATCTCTACTTCCGTGGGTTTATTGGTCATGTTGGTTATAATTAATTTAGTTTTAAAATTTTCGGCTTTATATAAGCCAGAATGAACAAAGGCTTCATTGTTTAAAACGAGATCTTTTGAGAGAAGAAATTCTCCTTCTTCTTCACAAGTTGGCAGCTCAATCACACGCGTTTCATTTGCATGTAATTGGAATTTGAAAATTTCTGGAAATTTCTTTTGCATAATAATGTTTGCAAAAGGTAAATGAAGGGTGTTAGTGTGTACGGAAATGCTTGCCTGTAATTGGTTCAAGGACTCATATCCGATGAGTCCATCAAAATAATCATGGAAGTCATAAATTAAAAAGACGAGATTTTCGGTCCCAGGGTTACCATAGAAAGGATTTAATTCTACAAAATGTGTTATTTGGCATCTACCTTCAACATTCTTTACTGTCATTGGTTTCAAAAGTTCTCGAATAAATCCCAAGTTTGCATGACGAGGACTAATAATGGACTTATTAGCGCCCGTATCAATTAAAAACTTTAAGGGTCCATTTTTACTATTCACAGTTATGTATGGTATGAAATTAGTGGATTTCAGCTGAGTTTCTCTATAACTGTGGCTGTTTGAAAATTTACGTCTACATCGACGTTTTCATTATACGAAGGGTCTTGATTTTGGTTTGGATAATCTTGGAATTCTTCCGGAGGATATGGGATTTCAGGATTATCGTAATAATCATTATAATCTTCATATTGAGGGCCCATTTCCTGATTTTGTAACTCATTAGTAGGTTTTTGACTAAATCTACTTTGTTGAGTCCTATTTGAAATGTTGGAACATTGATTCTGCTGGTTATGGTCAGGTGGTCGACTCGCAAATCTGTTAGAAAAATTTCCTGGACGATTTGAAAAATTTTGTACTGCTCTAATTGGAAATGTTGCTTGTTGGTTAAAAGATGTATAGGATGTTCTATTTGGAGCGATTTGCGAAGAGTTCTGTGTTTTGGCGTTTCCTGCGATATTCATAAATGTTCTCGATGGTAGAGGGTTGTTAGATGGAGGATATACATGGGTTTGCATTACTTTCAGATTTCGTCGATCTTCAAAATCATAATCGCAATTTCTGCGCGCAAGCTTATTTGCCTTCTCATTAGCAAACTGATAAGCCTGGCATAAAGTTGTTGGCTGTAAAAGCCCTACATGAGACGAGTACGGCTCATCTAACCCGTCTATGAATTTTTCCAGACAAAGCTTGTCCGTAAATTTCACTAGTTCATCTGGATGTCGCCACTGACTATCCATCTGAATATGTGTAGAAATCCCTGTATAGCAATCGCTGATTGCTGTATAAAAATTCCTTACTGTGTTTCGATTTTGTTTGAGGGAGAAAAGTCTCTGTAAAAGAGTAGACAATTCTCTTTTGTCCCCATAAATAATTTTCAGTTGTGTTTTAATCTTGTCCCACTCAAGCGGAGTTCCACTAGAGGCCAAAAGATCTCCAGCTTCTCCAACAATTTTATTCCGAATTTCCATGAGCCAAAGCTCATAAACATTCGTCCCAATCAAATGATCGTATTGTCTGATGACACGATCGGCGCATGTAATCCAATGGTTTACTTGCCTTGAATTACCCGAAAAATTTGGTAGGTTCTTGATGAGGTCAGGAACCTTGCCTCTTTGACATTCTACATCGATATTTATCACAGGATTCCTTGGCACAGCTGGTACTGGAGGAATCGCTGCTTCCCTCGAGTTAGCTGGGTCAGGATTTGCTCGCAATCTGTCCGAAACCTGATCCTGCCTTTCTTCTAATTCTGCTATGTGTGCGTTACGATCATTCAGCATCATATTAAGGTGTTCGATTTGCTGTTGCAAATCTTCGACCTGGTCGCTTCTTTCTGCCATATTCCCTGAACGAAGACCTGGTCTCATTAAAACTGATCAAATGCAATATTACAAGTGTTCACCAAAATTCGAAGAAAAAAAAAAAAAAATCACAAGCTTCAAAAACGTCTAAATAATACGTCAAAAAAAAAAACAAAATATAAAAATATTACACACAGTTCAATTCCTGCTTCACTCTCTCTCTTATCACTCTTTCCTGAATAAAAGGTTTAGCACAAAATTTGTTCTTGTCAAGAAAATCACATAAAACACCTAATCCAATCACTTATTCACTTAATCAAAATCTCTTAATCACTTAAAAAAAAAATCACGAAATTAAAAATAAAGGAATCCGCCGCCAACGTTTTCACGGATGAGCTCCCGTCCGAATGCGCCGTGCTGTCCTCTCTCGTTGAAGTAAAACGCCTCCTCCCTGGCACTTTCCAATAGGCTGCTGGTCCCTGGTTGTCCAATAGGTGGAAGTTTTTCACTCGCGAAGTTTAAACGACTAACACTTTGCGCATCCTACCGACTGCGCCAAAAATCGACCGGACCTTCGGGTACGAGTTTTTAAAAAGAACTTTCCTGGCTGAAGGCCTGATCAAGAATGATTTTATTAACTTCCAAAGTGTTCTTCATTGGTTTGCTTATGAACTACTTAGTTGCTATCGTGGTTGACCGGATAGGTGGTGTCTGGTGTCGCGCGATGTCAGCAGAACGTGGAATGCTGATGGGTCGCGCGATTGTCGTCGTCGTCGTCGTTGATGTTGTTGTTGTTGTTGCTGTCTGTTGCTGTGCCCTGGGCGCGGGCAATGTGGGAATAATGCTTATGTTCGATATGGCTAAGTTCTGGGTTGATGATGGCGGTGTGGGCCGTTCAGTAACTTATATATATATATATATATATATATATATATATATATATATATATATATATATATATATATATATATATATATATATATATATATATATATATATATATATATATATATATATATATATATATATATATATATATATATATATATTGGCGTTTACGTCAAATAAACGGCTTATAAATTAGAGTAACCCATTACTATATGGATAAAAAATAGTTACTTCAAATGTATGGGCAACTTTTTCAAAAGATTCAAACCCCTTTTATATTTCGAACAGTTTCCTTTCCTTTAATTAAACCAATTTATCACTGTCCACGACGAGCATTTCGACAACGTTGCCATTATTACAATGGCCATTCTAGAAAATTTTGTCACCCATTCGGAGAAAATATGTTCTTGCCATACACAGCTACGAGCAAATGAAGTTAGGCTCAGCTGAACGTCTCCAGTACCATCAGGATGCTTCTGCATCCGTCCTCTGAAGATTACAAAACAAGAACGATACATCCGCCTACACCCGCCCGGCCACCCAGGCTCGTTCGTACGATGATGCTTCACATGAACTGAAAATAATGAATACAATAAGTTGAAATTCTTCAATTGTGGAAACATGTGTGATGTGCTTCCCCCATACATGGGTACATCCACAGCAAGGACACACTGACTGCTTCTGTAAAGTTGGATGTTCCCATGTCGAAAACAAAATGCTCCATGCCTATCATTGCATTAGCCAAGCCGGTATGTACATATTGGATCGCAAGTGTTGGATGCAACCAAGGAGGCCCAAGGGTTGCTTGAGCTAAGTTGCCTGAGGGCCATGAATGCATATTTATATTGTACATCTTGCTCTTCCTTCCGATATGCATACCTTCCTTCCTGGAAATACCGGCGAACTTTTCTCGGTCCTAGATGAGAAGTGTTCTTATGTTTCAGAGCAATAATGGTAGGTATTCGATGAACACAGAACTGGGTCTTAATTTGTTCATCCTTGCTTACTTGAACCGAGCTGAACGGTGTAGCATTTTCGAAGTAACACAGTATCATATAAAATGTAAATTCCTGCAGATAGGTGTACATTGAAAATATAAATCTGAGATGATACGTGAAATGTGAATGTGTTCCATATATTGGGAATGTTATTTCTCGATTTATTGAAAAATATTTGCGAAGAAATCATCCACTTGAATCGAATGTGAAATTGAAATGGGCTTCGATTCTGTAAGAATTAAGTAGAGTGCAATGAGAATCCAAATCTGAAACTAAGTCTGTTGAAGCCATTCTGTACAGGTGAAGATATAACGAAGACGCACCTCGAGTTTTCAAATCTGTTACTCCCTAATGATGATTCAACAACTGCACTGTCGGTTACAACCTGCAAGGACACCGAAGGGGAGAGCTTCGACCAGCCGTCGGTCTTAACCCCCAACCCAACCCCAATGTTGCCTCAGAACCACACACCGAAGCTGACTGCCGGTGATGCTCCTACAGTTGGTTCCGGCAACCCACAGGTCACTCAGCAACAGCCGTTGTGAGCTCAGATTCCCAGCATCGATAGGAAAGTGGAGAATTGCAAGATTTACGGCAAAGATGATCCAGAAGAATAACTTCCAGTAGACGTAGAAGCAGCTCAAAGACCAGTTCGTAAGTCCTCGTTGACGTCTCCTGCACAGCTAAAAATTCTGAATATTCGTTGTCATGTAAACAATAATTCATCGTAAATATTGGTCATGTAAAAGAAATTCAAATGTAACTTCCAATTATATTTGATGCACATGAAGGTCTAATGGAAAAGATTTTAATCATGAGTTGTGTTTACATTAACGTTACAGCATCGGGATAATTTCCTGCACAATGAAATTTGAATTTGTTCGATCATTCTAACTTTACACGAACTGGGCACGAAATTTACATGAATGTAATGTAGAGATGACAGGAGCACCACAATCGGAGCAAACCAAAACAAACATGGCTACTCTCCGCGCGGACAAAATTTTACTGGAGAAAAGGTTCCGAATTGTGCATATTATCGCTTGTGAAGCGATTTTAAGTTTAAAGGTAGGTGAGACAAAGGCTGTACAAAGGAGATATTTTGCCAGCAAAAGTGTTTTCGTTTGCAGATTGCTCAGGAAAACAGCCAACCCGGATCCAGCGTTCAAGGCGGTGCAAGTCTGCAGCTGGACTACATTCTACTGCATTGGAAATACTCTAGACGCTGTGCCTGATTCTTTAGATACTAATGTTCTCATCATTCAAGATGTTATCAGTGGTGCATAATAAAAATGAATTTGAACTGTTCAGCCTCGTTATTTATTGGCAATAAGTGACAAAAGAGTTTTCCAGACCTGAAACAAAAATAAAGGGGAAGAGAGAGAGAGAGATAAGCGCGTATATTCCGCTATGAAATTTACATGACTCATATTTACGATGGATGTAATGTTAAGATGGCACGTAAACCTACAGCATTTTCCACGCTCCAATTATGTGCATTATATTTGATGTAAATGTACACGGATTTTTCGAACTGTGTGGAGCTAAAGCCGATTAAAGAAACCACAAAGACCTACTGGAGCTGTTCAAAACGGTCAACCGGCACATCGGAGGACTTGAGTACCAAGACATAAATGTCGACGCGATGTCTTGCTGACAAAGATCGCCACAGCCCGGCTGGATGACCACACACTTCATCTATGGGAGAGGATCCAGGAGCACGGTAAGCTGTCTGACTCCGACAAGCATCTACAACGAAGAAAAGAAGCTCCGGGCCATCCAATATGAAGTCTACAAGTCTGAAGATGCACGCAGCAGCCCCGACGAGCAAGCCCCAGCGTTGGTTGTCTACCGTGTAACGGGGATCATCGCCACTTAGAGTGCCCTACGTTCAATAAGTGAACAATATCTCAACGGTACGACAGGTAAGCATAACTCCAGGGAACCTACCGGCACGCCAGCACAACCATCTTCTCGATCATCGTCAAACACGGCTGTTCCGAACAACCAACCATCGGAACAGAAGACGGTGATGCTTATGACAGCCAGCTCTGGTAAACTTGCGAGACCTCCGCAACAGGAACGTATCCTGTCGTGTGCTTCTGGATTCTAAATAGCTTCATTTCGCGAAGTATGGCGGATCATTTGGCGGTACGACAGGCTCTAACGCTTGTACCAATTACGGGAGTATATGCAGCCAAGACTTGCGCACGAGGGAAGCTAACAGTGGCAGTCGAGTCTAGGTATTCTAGGGTATTCTGACTTCTCAACGATGGTCAAATGCCTGGTGATTCCCAAGGTAACAAGAGCCGTCCCCACAACCCTGCTGGATATATCGAAGTGGCCCATTCAGACTTCCCTGTTCCCGGCTGATCCCGAGTTAAATACGCCAGGCCAAATCGATATGCTGCTTGGTGTATCCCATGTCCTGAGACATCGAGACGACTTGCCCGACATCCAGGAGATGCAATTTAGATTGGTGGTCGCTGGTGATATCGAGGAACAACAGAACGACCAGAAGTGCTACATATTCACAACCAGAGCCAGCACACTCTCTAAGACTATAAAAAGGTTTTGGGAAGTCGAAGAAGTCAACGAAGCTGATCATCCTACGGATCAGGAGGAATGTGAAAAGAAGTTTCTGGCTACCTGTTATCGAGATGTGGAAGGCAGATATGTTGTATCGCTGCTCTTCCGAGAATATCCCGAAAGATGGACGAAGAAGGCTCCTGCACTGAAACTCCAGTACAGCAAGTTCATCGATGACTACGAAGCCCTAGGGCACTGCCGTGAGATCATCGAGGAATGCGATGCAATGGGTCAGCCCCGGTACTACATCATGCGTTACTTAGGCCATCGAGTTCCAGTGCAAAGCTTCGTGTAGTGTTCGATGCATCAAGGCTTCGCCATCTGTTGTTGCTCTTAAGGCCGATTACTTCACCCTAGTTTAAGCGTTAAACCAGGCTTACCCATATAGTTAAACCTGGTTTAACGCTTAAACTAGAGTGAAGAAATCATCCCTAAATCAATCTCTTCTGAAGGGAACCAACGTGCACAACAACATCTTCGTCATCCTCGTTCGCTTTTCAAAGCACTGCTGCACTGTTGTGTTCACGGTTCATACCTTAACTACGACGGAAACGTAATGAGGACCACATGTACTCACGATAGAGTTTTGAAAATATCTACCGATTAAGGGTTGAGCGTATAGGGCGCTCGTTACAAAATTTTAAGGGAAATCCACGGCTTACGAAGCCAACGTGATCGCTCCCTACCGAAGGCTTTCAAGCATCCCTTCAACACCCACGCTGAAGGAAATATAGAATGCCATTTACCAGCTCAAAATCAACAAAGAAGTTGATAAGGAGGATACCGCAGCTAAAATCATCAACAGAATCTGAGAAGCCGTACAGCTTCCGGAAGAGTGGAAGAAATGGGTAATCTGTCATGACAACTGACAAGAAAAGCAAAAGGAATGTAAGAACTTCAGAGAGATAACCATTTCAAATGGCACCTACAAAGTGTTATCCGAAATCATCTTCCGTCGTCTGTCACCAAACACGAAGGAATTTGTGGGATGTTCCCAGCCGGCTTTATATACGGCCGGTCGACAACGAACCAGATCTTCATCGTAGGAAAAATCCATCAAAATTTTGTGAGAATACCAGAATAGATTTCAAAGCAAAATACGACAGTATCGATTGGCGAGGACCACTCGGGAAACTGGCTAAGCACCAGCATGCTACCGTGATGGACTCTCCAGAGCGAGTCATCGATGTTCGTTGCTGCTAGACTACGGTAGCTAACCTTGAGGGTGCGATATGCACTAGCCCCTCTCTGAAGCAATACCTTCTTGGTGGTTCCGGAGAGACGTAGGGTTTGGCGATCATAGGATTGTGTTTAAGTGGGTCGAGGAGAGAGTAGTCCTGGCTTCTACCAGCGTTGTAGAAGACGGCCTTAACCCCACACTACCCTAACCTTCCTGTTAGGGTGTCTGATGAGCAGATTTATCCCCCTATGGTTTAGAAGGAAAAAAAGAGCTATGGAAAACTGAGCAGACTGATCAAAGCAACGATGGGCGGTGTACACAACTACATGAGGGTTTCGGATGAACTATACAGTTCATTTGGATCTCGATGGTTGACACACACTCATGTCTATACACTCTTCAGCATCGCTCAGGAAGGTCTGATATGGCGAGTCAGACTAACTCACAGCAGACTCACCTCGTCCGGGAGAAAAAGCGCCACCTGGAAGAAGCGGAAACACGGAAATTCTAACAGAATATCAACGAGTTCGTGTCACGAGCCGACATTTGCATGGATTAAGATGAGAGCCTCTTGACTGACGGATGTGATGTGATCAAAAGGTGGAAGCAGTACTACGACGAACACATGAATTGTGCGTGGAGCGCAGACATGGAGAGCCAAGACAGCGGGAGACATGACTTCATCAGTAAAGCAGGAAGCACGAACGAGCCAATTCTTACGTTGAAGGAAGTGTAGGATGCTATCCAACAGCTGAAGAACAATGGGTTAGCAGGTAAGGCTGGTATCGGAGCTACACTATTCAAGATGGGCCCAAAATAGTTGACCACCTGCCTGCATCAACTAATAGTCTGGATTTTGGAGACTGAAAACTGTCGAAGGAGTGCTAGGAAGAAGTCATATAACTACACTTTCCCTGTTCAACAAGAGTCGGACTTATGTTGAACGCGTCAAAAACAAAGTACATGCTTGCAGGAAGGACCGCGAACGGTAGGGCAAGCCTAGGTAGCAGTGTTACAATAGACAGGGACACTTTTGAGGTGTTGGAAGACTTCGTCTATCTCGGATTCTTATAAACGACAGATGGCAACGTTAGCCGTGAAATACGAAGGCGCAGCATCCGTGGAAGTTAAGCTCCATAAGAACATGCTGTAGAAGAATAATCTCTCTCGCATCAAATGTACCATGTATAAAACGTTGTCAAGCCTATGTTTCTCTACGGGCACGAGACCTAGACAATGCTCCAGGAGGGTTTGGACAAGGACATGGAAGTACTCGAACAATTCGAGCATCGGTTGCCGAAAAATTCGTGGACTTAGGAAATTAAGTAAGGTAGGAAAGTCATCAACTTCTGAGCATTTCAAAACCTAAATTTCCTTAGATTGATGAACGCCCAACGAAAGCACTCCCCACATTAAGTCTCCGGGTGAAGTTACCCTGTGAAAACCGGTTCAGCCCACCTTGAATCTTTTCAAAGCCTGTTCCTGTTCCATCCTGTTGATCTTCGGCGGTGTGCAGGAGAACGGTGTGTGGCGGAGAAGGATGTACCACAAGCTCGTTGCACTTTACGGCGAACCCAGCATCCAGAAGGTGGCCAAAGCCGGAAGGATACGGTGGTCAGGGCATGTTGAAAGAATGCCGGACAACAACCCTGCAAAGCTGGTGTCTGCAAGTGATCCGGTTGGCACAAGAAGGCGTGGAGCGCAGAGAGCACGATGGGCGGACCAGGTGGAGCGTGACCTGGCGATCATTGGGCGCGACCGAGGATGGAGAGCGGCAGCCACAAACCGAGTATTGTGGCGTACTTTTGTTGATTATGTCTTGTCTTAATGATGCTGAACAAATAAATAAATGTATGTATCCTGTTCCAAAGAATCCTTACGAGACAAAAACCTTACAAACTCAACAAACAACATGGAGGTACCTGCCATGAATTCTAACCAACAGCCAAGCTTGCTATTTGATGAAAACATTCGCGAAATGATGCGATTTGCTTTCGACAACGAATACTTTTTCACCCATCCTCGCTTTATTCAATCAACCTCCCATACGAGTAGCACACGAACGGACTCAACACTGATCAGCATAGTTGACTCTTCCTTTTCGCCGTTGCGTTCTAGCCAAGCATCTCTTTTCATCGCTTTCGATGCTTTTCGACAGCTTATCGCGAAGCATCGTTGGCTGGAAGCTTTACTAGTATGGTATCGGTACATGTGAATGTTGCTTCTGTGTGCGAGTCGAGCGTTCGTGCCGTAGCTTCGCAAACCAACCTATTCGGTATGGTTCGGCTGTTCGGGCGAGCTTGTGGCGGCACAGTCAGATGTGTGCAAAATCGTTTGTGATTTACATCATGTTCGTTTTGCCACCTCTTTGCTGCTGGTCATCGCTGATCAGTGCACAGTTCAATCGCACGCGATAAATATACAGTTGATGAGTTGTGATGAGCACTAGAGAGGTGATAATTTCCATCATTGCCAACAGCATCAGGGATTCTTCCAGGATTTTTTTTCAGATTTACTTCAGAAACACCGTACGGGATTCTTTCAAAAATTTAGAAGGAAGCCTTGGAATACTACCATAAGAAATAAAAAAAGAAACTCCTAAAGGTTTTTCATTAGCAATATCTGAAAGAATTCCAGAATCAACATCCGGATGAATTTCAGAATTATCCATAATAATTGCATAAGGAGCTCATGTAGGAATCCAGGAAAAAGTTCCGGGAGAAATTACGGAAGTAGTTAATCAAGGAGTTCCGGAAGAAGTTCCCAGAGGAGCCCCAGAAGAATTTCTTGACAGAATCTGACTACAAATTCTTGGACGAACCCCGGAGAGATTTCCTGGAGAATCGCCGGAAAGAACTCTTGGAGGATTCTTGAAATAATGTCAAGATGTTTCCTGGATAAAACCCGGAAGAAATAACTGTTGCAAACCAGAAAAAAAGTTTTGAAAAAATACCGAAGATATCCTGGGTGAAACTTCATGATGCCACTCTTGCCTGGTGTAATCTAAAAAAAAATCCTGGAAGGGTTCCAGAAGGAATCCGAGAGGTAACTGCTGGAGAAGCTCTAGAAGCGTTCTTGGTGGAATCCCGGAAGAAGTTCCTGGAGCAAAGATTTCCTGAAGGAAACCCAAAAAGAAGTCCTGGAGCAATACCAGAAGGATGCAATTCCGAAATTCAACTTGAATGAATTATGAATTCCTGAAAAAGAAATCTCTGCAGGCACTCCTGGAATAATCCCGGAAGAAATCCCTACGGGAATCTCGAAATGAATGTCTGAGTGATCCACGGAAGGGATACTTTAGAAATCTCGGTTAAAATTCTAAAGAGAAGTTTAAAAGAAACTCCTCTCAGAAGGAAACCCTGGAGGAACTCCTGGCAGAATCCATACTCCTGGAGGAACTCCTGGCAGAATCCATACTCCTGGAGGAACATTAGTAGGTACTTATGGAGTGACTTCTTCTACAACTTCTTATGAAAATTTCAAAGATTTTTTGGGAGTTTTCGGTGGATCTCCTGGATGAATTTCAAGAGTAAAGATTTGTGCCAGTATTTCTTCTAGAACTGGTTAACGTTGGAATCGCAGAAACGTAAAAAAAAAATGTTTCTTAGCTGAATATTCGATAAGCACTTCTATAGTTATTGCCAGAGAGCTTCCTCTGTCAATGACTATATGCAGGTTTATAAAGTATGGCTAGTTCGAAGATACAATACCCAAGGAAGACAAGGAAATTTCGATTTTGGAAAGTTCATGAGTTGACCAGGAATTAAATCCGTTGCTCTCACTTATTCACCCTTACTAAAATTCACAAATAAAAAGAAATCGGATATTTGAACCCCTGATGGCATTGACAGCAGAATTAGTTATTATTCTGATTTTAAAATTGAGTACGTTCAAGATTGTGAAACCAACATCACTTTGTCTTCCGAAGGAACACACCCATGACAAAATCTGTGACGCGATGAACAACCCAAACGACTGGAACTGAAATCAAATCCCAGCCTGTGAAGAAATAAGTTAAGAAAATCCCCTATAAAGAACGTCGTTCTAGTTAAAAGGACATCAGCTCTGCCGGAATTTTACCGGATTGGCCTTAAGTACTTCCTTCGTCGTTGGTCTTCAATGACCCACGCCCATGAAAAGCATTTCGATATCATATTTAACAATTTATG
The DNA here is from genome assembly GCF_035046485.1 of Aedes albopictus. Lineage (NCBI taxonomy): Eukaryota > Metazoa > Arthropoda > Insecta > Diptera > Culicidae > Aedes > Aedes albopictus. The sequence goes on along the minus strand of NC_085136.1, from coordinate 149,814,904 downwards.
GCTTCTGCCGCGTCGACCCGCCATGGGACCAAAGGTGGCAATGAAAGCTACAAGCAAAAAAAAACACAGACTACAGGAGGAAATGTAAGACGGTCAAGGACAAAAAGTTTGTCATCTTTTAGGAGCAAGTAGCTTCAAGGAAAAGGTCGTTAGGTGGAAAAGGTCACTGCCGACCGGTTACTTAGCATTGTGCGAGTAATTTCCCCGGCTATTTCTAAAATTGATGGATGAGACGTGTATGTGGGGTTCGCTAAATGGAAAAAGTTTCGGTAAGTGTTGCAAAAGATTTACCATTTCAAATGCATTAGCTGCTGTTATGAAAAGCACAGGGTAGGGAATATTTTATGATCGAAGGGACCAAGATTTAGACTGCAGTACATTTCCGCATTCATCAAGCTGACTGCCAAAGTGTTTAACACTGAGTTCGACGCAATATGTCAAAGACAGCATCTAGATTTGCGTAAAATTCGGCATCGCTACACAACCACCTAGATCTGCGCCTATCAACGGTGGAAATCATCACATTTGCGTGACAATACCATTCATTGCTGCTGCAATGCCCGACTAGCTCAATAAATCGAGTGTTTACTGTTCCCCCCTGTTGAAATGGTTTTTATTTTCAAAAGTAGAACCACTCTTCGCTTCAAGATATACCCAGCTTCCGCTGGCGGCATTATCCGCAGTCCCAACGGGAACAATAAAGGTCAGTTATTTTTAGCCTGCTGTCACCACCTCCGGTAGATATGTACTTCCTCTCTGTCCGCGTCGTCGTCGTCGTCGTAGAGGCACTACACTAGAGCAATGCGGAGGCTTTCCAGCAGCGCGCGGAACGAAAAGCTATGGATTAGTCGGTAAACGGTAGAACAACGGTCGTCGGGACCCGGTACCGGTGTTCACCTGTCTGCGGAAGAATGGTCGTCGCCGCATACCGCACTGGGGCGGTAGCACTTTACCGTTTTATCTCGGTCGGTCGCCAGAAAAGCATAAAACAAAAGGGATAGAATGGTCGGTCACAAAACGCGGCCGCCGAGGGTTCGATTCAATTATCGGTCGGGTGCAACCAGGCGGGGGAAAAAGCGGAAAGGTTCCGCTCGAGGGCTGAATGGCCATCAAGTTCAGTTAGAGTGGGATTCCGTGAGCCCAAATTTATGGATTTGACGTTATTCGCGCCGCGACAGTCACAGTACCTGCCGATGGAGCGCTAGATTAGTTTGAACGGTTCGCGGAACCAATTTCGAAACAATTTCGGCGCTGGGAGGTTATGGTCGAGTTATTATCGCAACGGATGAAAGACGTACGATTTGCATAACAATTAGAATATGTAAAACATTTAAATATGAACACCTGTGTAATTTACATGTATAGAATTGGATGATTTACTGGCAAATATTACCCTACTTCAAAATAATTCGTGCGACAGTACATGTGTGCGTGTACTTTGGCATAAATTCCCTATAAGGCCAGAAATACATACATAATTATCAATGACCAAGGGTTGTCAGTGGGCTGCAAAACGGTTAGTCGAAAAGGAGAGCTTCCAACATAGCTGTGGTCCTCACAAATTCCTACTTCATGCTTCCACGTGTCAAGCGATGACAAAGACCGCCAGCTAAGAGTTGTGTGCTTAGCTGGTAGTGCAGCCTGGGCACTGTTGTCCTTCTGACTTCAGCTAGATTGAGGAGGTACGTCCCGAGCGTCTGTTCACCAAGGAGGTGCGGCTCAAACAGCGTCTGTTCTGACATCTAGCGGCTGAGTATGAAATGCTCCTCCGCTGGAAGCTATACCTAAGGTGGCAGCCCTACTACGGTTGATAGTGGACCTCAGGTAAACAACCTACTGTTTCCGAAACCCGAAATCCGTTACAGAAACCGAAAATGGAAGATTACGAATTGATTCAACGGTAACGACTTTTAGCGCGAAACAATGGACAAGAATTGGAACTTGAAATGTATTAACCCTGGCCCAGCAGGGTGAACTGGCACAACTAGCCAATGAGGCATGCCGTATGAAGCTTGAGATCCTAGGACTGAGCGAAGTCCGTTGGCCGAACTTTGGAGAACACAGAGTGGCGTCGGGTCAAATTCTGCTATACTCTGACCTACGAGGTGAATACGCTCCTTGCCCTTGTCCGGTCCGTTACGACCCTCCAAACCTTCGTGGACCTCAGGACCATCCACGAGGTGGTACATGAAGGACAAACTACTATCACCCTGGCTTCAAGGAACAACGGGCCTCCTGAGGCTCTGGGTGTGCCCTATTGTGTTGCCCATATCCTTCTGCGAAAAACCAAACCTGTATCGGGCCGTGTGGCCGAATCACCCAAGATGCATTTTTGCTGTATGAAAGTGGAATAAACCACTCATAAGCAAACTTCAGCTTAAGAAACAATTGTTCAGCTACTTATGTTTCTTGGGCAGTGGCTCGTGTTAGCCTTCTGTAATTCGCGCGGGTGACCACCCGAGTAGAGGAAAAGAGCTCAATAATAACATATTTTGATATGGAGATCAAAAAGTGATATGGGTTTGATTGACATAAGAGATAAAAGATCTAAAAATAAAATCAAAAATTTACTCCTGGAACATCATCTTCTTCTTCTTCTTCTTCTTCTTGGCGTAACGTTTTCACTGGGACAAAGCCTGCTTCTCAGCTTAGTGTTCTATGAGCACTTCCACAGTTATTAACTGAGAGCTTCCTCTGCCAATGACCATTTTTGCATGTGTATATCGTGTGGCAGGCACGAAGATACTCTATGCCCAAGGAAGTCAAGAAAATTTCCTGGAACATCATCTTCATATCATATTTAGATTTTGTAAGATCTAACCAATAGCAGCGAGCTATTCGTTTGATCTTGAAATATCAAATTTTGATATTGTTCAGATGTTCCAAGAACATTTTTCAGATATTATTTTCAGATCTTTTATCTCTTATGTCAATCAAACCAATATCACGTTTTGATCGTCAGTATTTTACCTTTACCCGGGCACCAGCACCACACTAATGCTGAATACAAAAAGCGAAGGTTTTTCAACGTGCTGTACAAAATACAACAGCGCGATCGCTCGAGGGTTAAGGACAAACGTCTTGAAATCCCGCTTCAACAGGGCATCAGAACTTCAAACGCACAAATCTCAAGAAGCAAGCTTCAAACAGCATTGCGTTTTATTATTCTGTTCTTGCTCACTTGTAATTAGCTTAAAATAAGAAGCTCAGGTGCGCTGGTTTTGTTTACGAAGAGATTTGTGCCCTCGAAATCGTGAGTAGGTGCCAAAGTCGGCCATTGTGGCGGCCATGTTGGGATTCTAACAAGTCTGTCCTTAAGGAAGCCCAGCAAAATCTCCAACCAACAACTATGCCAGACGTCGTGTGTCCAGCTTCGCCGCCTTCGGTTCCCAGTGTCGCCTCAAAGGACAACAGAATAAAATAGGTACGTAATTGAAATACCTATGTATTCACTTTTCAGGACCACCCACATCCGAAAGCTCTCTTTCTCTGTTCAACGCCTTGGGACCTGGGAGCAAAAGAGGCCATGGCTTAGACCAGATGCTTGGGGCTTAGGCAGCCCCCTTCTGGGGCAGCAGGAGTTCCTAGGGTCACAAGAAGTTTCAACACTTATAAACAATCAAAGTTATTAATATAATTAACCTCAATAGGATGTTGGGATCAATATGACGGTTTACGTACAAAAGGCTGAATTACGAAAGGCTGAAATAACAAAAGGCTGAAACACTAAAGGCTGAAATTACAAAAGGCTGAATGAACCAAAAGGCTGAAATAACATAAGGCTGAAATAGTGGTTTGACTAGTTTTCAAACGCATTTGCTTGTTTGTAAATTACCCAGCCGTGGCACTCGCATTGGTTTTGCTTGAGCTTGACGATTGACCGAACCTTCTTAGTTCATGGTTGGCCAAACTAAGCCATTTTGGGGGAACATGCTTCAGTTACTGTTCTGAGTCAGAAATATTTTACGACTGGTCATAATGCTATGGATTATTGAACGCCTACATTACTAAGACAGTATTTTTCAAAAGAATAGCATATATTTAAAAGAAGGGAAAATCGCTGATGATATTGTTAGTAGCCGTAATGACAACAATCTTCAATACAACATGACTCGAAAGAATAGCTCATGTCTAAAGAAGGAAAAATTAACGATATGAATATTATCTGTTCCTTTTTGTGTTCGTTGGTATGCACCACTAGAGCCTCTTCATTAAGCTCAGTTTCGACACTAATGCCCATGCTGAGGGTTACGCGTTCGATTCGAAAACTTTATGAAAATTTTCGTGACGCCCTTTGACATTGGGTATCTTCGTACCAGTTACACGATATGCCAAAGCAGAGAAGCAGGCTTGATCTCAGTTCGGACGTTACTCCAAGAAAACGAAGAAGTGCTATAACTTACATATATATGCATTTTTGTATTTTAAGCATTTTCAAATTTCAGCCTTTTGTTATTTCAGCCCTATGTTACACTTTCCTGATTTCAGCCTTTCGTATTCAGCCTTTTGTGCATTCAGCCTTTTGAAATTCAGCCTTATGTTACCATCCCAATATGACCCAGACAGGCAAGCTGAACGTGCACTACGCCGTCATGTTGCGAAAAAGCTAACATCAAAAGAGGGTTAAATAGAAAAAATAACTACAGTGCCTTTGGAGTTCTAGTGTATTTATATTGAGGTAACTACGACAACGGCGGATGGGGGGCGGCTAGGGGTTCGTAAGGAGTTTCAAAGTGGATCCAGGAGATCTCAGGGGCGTTTCAAAGGGTTACTAGGGGGACACAAGAGCCCCAACGGTTGTCTCAGGGGGTTCCAGGGGGTACCTGGGGACTCCAGGGGGTCTCAAGGGCGTTTCAGGGGGCTCAAGGGTGTTTCAGGTGGCATTAGCGAAGTTCAAGAGAGTCTCAGGAATGTTTTAAGAGGCACCAAGAGTTCTTGGGCGCATTTCAAGCTGGTCCTAGGGGAATCAGGGGGTACCGGGAGGTCTTAAGGGCGTTTAAGGGGATTTCAGTGGCATCTAAGGCGGGTCTCAGGGGTCATGGGTTATCAGGGTTCCAGGTCAGTTTCAAATGGGCGTTTCAAGGGGTTCCAGGCTGTATCAGGAGATCTCAAGGGGGTTTTAAAGAGTTCAACCCTCCTTAAACCATCAATGTTAACTTCTTTTCCCGATCAGCCTAGATAGCTGTATAGTGTCGGTAGCGGTTGTCTCAATTGGCTAAGAATAACACTACAGACCACCTGTTCCGGGGGTAAAAATCCACCAAACAGGGAACCCCAATCCAAGGTGTCAGGCGACCCGTGCTGATGGATGAATGGTTGAGGGGGTTTGAAATATGCTCGATCTTTAACGGAGCCCGTAACGTTGGTAGATCGCCTTTATGTGTTGCGTTACGGTTCAAGATCTACCAAACCGAACCGTAGTGACATCCGGTTTGTCAAGTTGGGGTAACGTGTTTTGATAATAAGGATTCATGGTACAAAGTCCTTGTTACTGGTGACAGTTTCTAAAATTTATTTATTCTGCCTTACTGATAGTTAATGAATCGGACTTTGCCCACCCGAGACTACACTTGACGTTAGGAAAACAAACATGCTTTACGTATCTAACTGCGTACTAACCTATCAAGGACTGTTAAGTTCTGGTAATTCAAGGACTCACGTGCATTCTTATTGTAGAACACATTCTCTAATTTGACAGAGTTTTGCAACTAGCCTGTAGTCCCGGGTTTTTCTTTGTTGTCCTGGGACTAAACTAGAAGCAAGACATGGATGGGGCTAGAGTTCCGTTGCATGGATAAATATCAGTACCACTGTTTTGTTTTTCTCAGAATTCAAATAGATTGTGTTTGATTAGGGGCGCTCTTTCACTGGGATTTAAATCTCTATGATAACGGTCAAGGATGGGATCATTCATTTGCAAAGAGTTACATTCACATGCTACTATCTCAGTTCAGAAGCATGCCATCAAAAAACCATGTATGAATGAATTTAATTTTGTAGTTTTGTCTGAAAGTTTGCCGAATAACATTGGGGTCGCACACGCATACCGAAGTCTTGAGCGAGCTGTGAAGGTAACTCTCCACGCCGTGAGTGTAAATAACATTCACGCCGTGGAGAGTTGCGTTTGCTGCCTTCTGTAACCTTCAATATTGATGCTACGCTATTACATTGTTCTACAAAGTTTCAGGTAAAACAAAAATGAAAAAGTGTTCCATACATTGATTTTTGCTACGATGTTTCTGAAACGAGATAACAGCAAGTGAATGTGAGTGATTGCAAATGAATGATCCCATCCCTGATAACGGTACCTTTTCATCGCAATCGATTTCTTGCACCTCTGGGATAACAAAACAGGAACTGTACAGAAATCGATGCTTCATTGCCTCTCAATGACAATGGAGTAGTACGACATGCATTAAATACTAAGGATACGGGCAATGCCACAAAAGATCTAAATACTGGTCGCAGTGGCTCATCCGAACAGAAAAAAAACCCTCCTTTATCATTAGGCTCATTTTTGACCCAAACCGTACACTACGCTAGCGAGCAAAGTGATGCAGTCTGGGAATCAAACCCATGACCATCCGCATATGAAGCGAACGTGTGACCAACTACGCCACGGGCCCCGGCAAGACACTGCGTTATCTGATATCAAAAATCATCAACTAAATTTGTTCTCATTTTGGTTGAATAAGCAGGTAACATAACAAACATGATAACTACCAAGTATAACCCGTGATATCATTGGTGCTGTGGTCGTATAAAGCCATTTCATAGGTATCATACAGTTTCTGGAGTGATTCGAGAGGTTTTAAGGCCAAAGTGATGCAAAAAGAAGCTTAAGGGTGTATCTTGAAGTTTCAGGGGCGTTTCAAGGGGTCTCAGGTTTTTCATGAGGTTTCACGGGGTTTTAGGGAGCTCCAAGGGGCATCAGGGGCACTTCGGTGGCGTTTCATAGGGTCTCACAGGTGTTCCAGCCTGTGAGGCGCTGCGAGGAGTTCCAGGGCAGTTCTAAACGATCGTTTCAGAGGGTACCTGTAGATCTAAGGAGGTTCAAAAAGGTGTACCAGAAGGTTGCAGGGATACCTGAAACTCTGCGGGGTGTTTCAAGGAGCTTCAGGGGGCATTGAATTTTCGTAATCAAATTAAAATGCATCTGAAACCCATTGGAACGCCTCAAAAAGGCTCCAGAAATCTGCATGAAATGCATCTGAAAATCCTTTGAAATGCTACAAAATCCTTTGAAATGCTACCAAATGGCCTTAAAACTTCTCGAATCACTCCAGAAACTGTATGATACCTATGAAATGGCTTTATACGACCACAGCACCAATGATATCACGGGTTATACTTGGTAGTTATCATGTTTGTTATGTTACCTGCTTATTCAACCAAAATGAGAACAAATTTAGTTGATGATTTTTGATATCAGATAACGCAGTATCTTGCCGGGGCCCGTGGCGTAGTTGGTCACACGTTCGCTTCATATGCGGATGGTCATGGGTTTGATTCCCAGACCCGGCACTTGCAATTTTTCGTCAGTTGCTTTTCCCCGAGAGCAACTGACACTGACCCTCTTCTGAGCCCCATAGCTCAAACGGACCCGAATACCTGGACATCGGCGAACTGCTACTCATAATGGACCCCCAATCGGACTGGAAAGGAACAACGGCCATCCATCATCATCCTTGTGCTCATCATTCTACTAGGTATAAAAGTAGAAAAAGTGAAAGCAGCAGAAAGGCAACCAGTTCGATAAAGTAGAATAGAACCTAGGCGCTGTACAAAAATGTAAGTGCAGCTGTCAATTGAAATTGCTCACGTAATGCCCCAGTGGACAATAGCGCTGTAAATTAGGTTAAGTGACTAAGAATAAAAACGCAGTATCTTATCCGGTTGTAATGAAACTTTGCTCGGAGACTGATGCAACCGGATGTCGTGTCGGCATAACGCGCGGAATCTCGAGGTAGCGTTACCACTAGGGTGGCCCACACTCATATGAAAAACAAAAATTTCGAAAAATGCCAAGTCTTACCTCCTAAATCAGTTGTTTTGGTCTTCCAGAAGATACGTTCAAAATTTGAGAAAAATCAGTTGAGCCTAAGGGGGCGCTCAAAACGCTTGAAGTTTGTATGGGAAAACTTAGCCAAATGTATGCAGAAATTTAAAGTTTTCGAATGTTACCGCTAGGTGGCGCTAAAAGCGTTCAATAACACTAGTTTACAGCATTTTTGAACTCGGTAAGCTGATGATCATTTTTGATGTAGAATCACGCCCTGAGTTCCAAAACGCGAAGGAAAAAAATTACAGTAGAGCGGATTTTTTTTTTTTTTTGATTTTCCATACAAGGTTGACGATTTCAAATCGATTTTTGTTCTATTTTTAAGCAAAGTCGTTCACTTCACACATCTCATTCTCCGTAATCATTGCTCCAATTGAGCTGAATTTTTTACTGTAACTCGCCTACATATTATATGTCAAATAACCGTTGAGAAATAATTTTTTAAATGATTTTTTTTTCTTATTGGAAAAAATACATTTCTTCATATATTTTTAGAAATTTGGCTACAATTTTAGCAGATCGTCACTAAAACTCGCCAATATTTTGAATTTCATCAATCTGACGCAAAACCTGCATTCAGATGATCGAATGATATTATATTCAGCTTTTAATTTATGGAGAAAGATTTAAAACTGGTTGAACGAAACGCAAGATATTTTAATTTCAGTAAATTATTTTTTTTTTAAGTTGTAAAACTCGACATTAAGCTAAAACTCAAAAACTGTTCTACTTAAAATTTTTTGAAGCACGGTTTCAAAATCAGCGGTAAATTCTGCTTCAAAAATTTTGGTCGTTGACAGAAGTTCACGACTTTCGTTTTATTTTGTAAACTAGTGTAATCAAACCCTTTGGTATTATTGTAGGTGACTATATACCAAAAAACTTATAACTTTTTTCACAGACGTTGGCTCACTTTGCGGTCTTCGACAAAGTTGTTTGGCACACAGTCATCTATAATAATACCAAAGGGTTTGATTATTGAACGCTTACAGTGCCACCTAGCGGCAAAATTCGTAAACTTAAAATTTCTGCATACATTTGGCCAAGTTTTCCCATACAAACTTTAAGCGTTTTGAGCGCCCCCTTAGGCTCAACCGATTTTGCTCAAATTTTGAACGTAGCTTCTGGGAGTCCAAAACAACTGATTTAGGAGGTAAGACTTGGCATTTTTGGATTTTTTTGTTTTTCATATAAGTGTGGGCCACCTTAGTTACTACTTATCGGTTGAAGATGAGCTTATTGTGGCCTCCCTAAAGGACTGCTGGAGCACAGTAAAAGCAGTCATTAAAAGGCGCAGCCGATAGCAGCATCGGATACGTGGAAAGAAGTTGACGGAATGAATGGTTCAACGAGTAGTGCAAAGCGATTTGAATTTACAAAAAACACGGTGCGGCTGTTAATGCTGCAGCAAGGAACCCGGCAGAACGTGGAACGTAACAAACAAAGTCGAAAACATCAAACCCGTCTATTTCCGGTTCAAAAGCGCCGCCTTGAAGAAACGAAGGCGAGGAAATGGAACTGCTGTGTCATTCACAAGAAACACGTAGTTCTACCAGAAGCTCAACTCATCCCGTAACGGTTTCATGCCACGAGCCGAAATCTGCGAAGATGAAGTATATGTGCAGACAGATGTCTATACCAGAATCAAGATTGTTATGTCAAGATGTTTTTGGGATATTTTCTATATTATACACTTTCATTGTATGTATATACTTGGGGAAGGGATCGCACTATTTTTTGCCTCGTTTCAGAGAACGAGTAATGGCGCTTAAGCCTAGGGCCTAGGATTTCGAACCTGGGCATTAGGGTTAAATTCCTTTGTCCCATCCCAGGAAGAAGAGCCTCGACGGAGTGACATTAACTTTCTTAGCAAAGTCACTCCCAACGCATTTGCTGTACATATACTGTACTGAGTGGTGAGATGTCCCCGTTCTTCAGCTTTATTGTACTATGACGCTGCACAGTAGGCCTGGCCGCTTCAATCCTTGTATTACATTTCCGATGTGCTGCAAGCATTGATAATGACAAGAAAAATGATCGAAGTAGTCGATTCTATCATTTTCCAGGATACTTCCAATGAATGGCTGTGTATGTGTTGACTAGACTAGACTAGACAGATATATTTATTGCGTCAAAAATTCGTTAATTGGTGTGAAGAAGCAAAAAGTAAAAAGTTGACAAAAGTTCGTAGGTTGCCAATTTGTAAGTTGGTTTGGTTGATTGTGCTGTGAAGATGAGAGGAAGGGAGACGGCTTTTCAACTGTGTCTAATCCCACCGATAAAGAAAAGAGGGTAATGCGATTGAATGATAAAACGTAGGTTGAAGGATATGGATTAAAAATTGGGCGCTAGGCTTTTTGCAAAAAAATTAAAAGCGGTAGTTAAAAGAGCACCAAGCTCATATTAAAAAATAGGCATTTCAGATATTAAAATTGGACAAGTGCATAAGTTCTAGCCAGTATCCACTTTGAGAAATCATTTCAATAGTTTGTGCAATGTGCATCCACTATTATATTTTGTGTAACTGTAGCTCTCCTGATGGTGCATGTCGGAAAACAGGCAATGCTTATGAGGAGTCAAGTTAAACAAATTTTCATTGCTTTCCCTCAGAAGGATCTCTCGGTGGTTCACTCGCTTCCGCTGTGGGAAGACAGGAAGGAACGGTGCCGGAGCCACCATACTGACTGGATATCCTCTGAAATGGAACTCTCCTCCGTCATACCTAACTAGGTACGTAGCAGTTGGTTCCCACTTCTTCTCATCAACGCGCGCGTTGATTCGCCATCCTTCGTCGCCGGAGTGTTTGAAATATTTCCCGCCTGGTCTAGTTCCCTGCTAGTGGGTAGTCTGGTGTCGGTGCGATGCTGGCTCGGAAGAAGCGGTCGTCGGTATGAAGGTGGAATTTTATATTCGAATGAGACCATCACACCACCGAACCGAAAAAAGGAAGGAAATCATTGTGGTGCGGTGACTGTGTAAGGGGTCTGTGGGGCAATGGTTGGTTCCTGGGAATTTGAAGGATCTCTAAAGTTGAAATTTAGGAATAGTTGATGATGCCTGGCGTTCCAGTTGGTGATGATGAATATAGTTTCACGACGAGGACGCGGCTGGTACTAAGTTCAATGGGACGTAGGAGTTTGCACTGCGGAAAGTTTCGGTAATATGCATAATCGTAAATGTGCACGTTGCCTTTGGTAACTTGGTGGCAATGCGGCATGGTCGAGATGATTTGGGACAAATTGCTGCGCTTATCGCCAGAGGATTTTCGTTATGATATATTTTTACAGTTACGGAATTGTGTCAAAACGGTCAACTTAGTCGCAAGCTTAGTCCGCAGGTGACGTGTCAGTTGTGCAGCTGGCTTATGCTTTTGTGCGACATTTCGTGCTACTATCTTTGTCACTATCAAGTTTAACCACTCATATTTCAGGTGATTCAGATGGTTACATATTCTATAGGAATATAAGCAGTGTGTAGCATAACTGATGTTGGATTCACCGTGGGCTAGTAGAGAGAGGCAAATATCTATTTAGTGAATTGGTGTGGCATTCCTACCGTACTATATTTCTATACTATAATTTCGTTATAGCGTTCAATGCTTATAGTAACAAAACAATAATTACATATAAAAGCATTTATAAGTAATTAAGTAATAAGAGAACCGATAATCCAAAATCAAGCTACTTTGACATTTAAAATTAGGAGAATGTAACTGTCAAATATATTTCGAATACATAGTATACATATAGGTTGGCATTCATCAATAAATATGCTTACATTTGTCTTTTAGGAAGGCTTCTGTTTCAATTAAAGTGTTAATACCCTTGAATTTCATATACGAAAAAAATCTCCTGGAAAACTGTCTCTTCCATTTCAACTGTCTGGAATGTCCACCGTAAAAACATCACTCGAGGAAGTAGAAACTACACACAGTCACAAGTACGACATCGCGGCAACATTCCGCCGTTCTGTCTATACACATAAATACGCAACATTGTTGCAATGACAAAATAATTTCGGTTATGTTTCTCTGGACCTCTACTGAACTTCACTCGCTCTACTAAACGCTAGGACCGAACTCCGACCGAGCTGAACACAGCTGTTGGTTGCTTTTTATGGCATGCGAAACAAGCGGTCTTTGCTGCCAGCTGACTGTTCTAATTTTTTCCCACAGAACACGAGTTTATCTTGGTGCGGATGGATGGCGCGCGGGGGACATGGAAATTGCTATTGACTGTGGCTGGGGCAGACTGGTCTTGATACTTGGGGGTGCGCAGTCTGATACACACTAAAGTGAGTTTAGAACAGATTGGTACCAGTTGTTTCCGGAATGTATCCTAATGTACTATAAAATATCTTCTTCTCACAGTCCCTGATAGCTGGTAAGCAATATCTGCAGAACCAAAGAGATGTTTCTGTCTTGCGTGTACAAATTTCGAAGTGGTACAATAATTTTTTAGTGTGCACATTATATAGTCAACTTCATAATGCACTGTAGAGTAACAGCGCAACAACGATGGGGTATACATAATACCAATTTTAATAATGGACATGGCGGAATTGAAATCGTCCTGCGTCTAGTTATCATTCTCTCTCTCTCTCTACTTCTTGGCTTAGTTTAGTATTCTATGAGCAATTCCACAGTTATTAACTGAAATATTCCTCTTCCAATCAGCATTCCATCATTTTGCATGTGTATATCGCAGACACGAAGATATTCTATGTCCAAGAAAGTCAAGGAAATTTTCATTATGAAAATTACTTTGACCTTCCGAGAATCGAACCCATCACCCTCAGCTTGGTCATGCTGAATACCTACTTCTGTGCAGCTGCAGCTATATCTGTTACCCGTGACGTTAAAAGACGGATTATGGCTGGTAATCGATCCATTTTCGATCTTTGAAATCAGCTCAAGCGCCGTAAGCAAATCTCGCTCTACAACTCTGATTCTTTCGTTCGTTTTATTCGGCCATGATTCATGGACGTTGAGAGAAGTTGATCGGAGAGCTTTTGGAAACTTAGAACGTCTAGTGCTGTGAACAATACTCGGCGGTAAACTGGAAGACAGCAGGCATTACAATCCCGGGGCCTGACGAGCAGTCCCCGGTTCCGAGTCAGCCGCGTCATTGCCGGCTAAGATTAGGACTACTAACCCTAATTCAAGGTGTCTAGCGACCCGTGCCGAAAAATGAGTGATTGAGGGGCCGTAAAAGATGCTCGATCGTTAGCGGAGCCTGTGAGGTAGCTGGGCACCACCTACCCCAAAGTATTACGTCCCTAACCGCGTTGATGCAAGGCTTTGGCGTGGTGGATTCCGTTAGGTCGGTCACCGTTAAGAAGAGCAGAGGAGTAGGGAGCTGTGCACGTCGGAAGTCCGATTCTTTCCCCGGCTATTCTGTCGTGAACAGAGCGTGGTTGATGAGGGTCTTCAACCTAAATCGAAAAAGGTAATTTACAATGGAGGTGGCTGTGCAGCAGCTTTGTAAAATCATCGACTTTGCTTGAGCTTGAGCTTGAGCTTGTTTGACCGCCCGCAGTTGCTACTCCAGTATCGCCAGATCAGCTACACTCACACAAGGAACCAATGAGATAGCTGCTTGGGATTAACAGGCAACTCGGCAGTGTCGTTTGGTTCATGAACGCAAAAGGGCACGGCGGTTAGGAGATACGTCTGCCCCGAGAACTAATACCACATTATAAGATTGATAATAATGTAAAAATGTAATATTTATTAAATAAATATATTTGCAGTATTGAAGCTGCTTGGAGTAAAAAGCTGCTGTTGATGGGTGGTTTTAGTTCCGCGGCAAAGCGTCCCTAACAAACTTCAATAAATGTGATACATCAGCCAGCAGCCATGGAAAGTATGATGAGAGAACTTTCCCTTCTAGAAGAGAAGAGTAAGCTGTGGCGGAAGCATCACGAGGAGCAGAGTGAGATGTGGCGAAAGTATTATGAAGAGGAACAACGCCGCATCGAAGAAGAATACCAGCGAGAACTGGTGAAAATGGAGCAAGAATTCGAAAAGGCAGCACAGAAAATGAGGGCAGATTTCAGCGCGAAGAGGAAAGCAGTGCTACGGCAATACAACGGGAGTAAGGTCAGCGAGGGGACGGTGGAGGAGCCGATTCCAAAATGTGACAAAACCCAGCCACAAAATGACTGCACTAAAACATCGTGTCCGAAAAAAGCAGCCTCTTCATCTTCTGTGCAGCAAAGCGTCATCAGCGGTGATCGAGTGTGTACGTCTCACACAAAGCACGGAGATATCAGCAAAACACTATAAGCTGATTCTACAGCTGTTTCGTTCGTCAGCTTCCGATCGCTGACCTCATCGGCCAACAGGAGCAATCGAATCAAGCGGTGCACTCGTGTTTACGAAAACGTAAAAACAATGGTCTTCGTTGAGTGTAACACTTACGAGACCTGTGCGACACAAAACGGATCAGATCAGCCCGCTCGCCGCCGCGGTAGAAAACGAGGCGATCGTCATCAATTGAAAACGTTGCTGTTCGATCCCGATGGGTATTGTGTTGCAGAAGTGGAACGAGTCGGCTTGGTTTGAGTGTACCTACCGTAATTTGCATCTACGGCGGTACGGTGCTGCTATCTGTGCTTTGTAGTAAAGCGATGCAATTCAAGGATTTGGAGAACTAGTTCACTCAGCGAAAAAAACTAGCGAAATTCATCGAAATACCTTATGAAAATTTGCTATAACTAATTCTTATGGATGACATAAGAACACCTTATGAAAATTGATCGTGCTTACTATGACAAATTTCATAAGATAGACTTATGAAAAGAACAAAAAAATCTTAAAATGACGCAGACTGGATTCGATCCATGAACGTCGGGATCACCGAGCCTGTGTTTTATCCACACGGCTACCGACGCTTGAGTATACCATGTTGCTGAACATGAATAAAAGCCAAGCTGTGAGACGATTTTACGTCATAGAGTGGCCTTATGAAATTCATCCGAATCATTATGAATTATTTAAAGGCCGTTTCATAAGTTGGGCCTTATGGAAATATTAAGGCTATTTGGCTAAGTGTTGTCATCAGTTCCACGGGGGGGAATGTTGCGTACAGTTTCAGTACGCTTGCTGCTGAGTGGAACTGGTAACCCAGAAGCAATAGTGGAGTGCATGAGCGGCGGCGCGGATGTCGACGGTGGTGATGATTTTACAACTCGGCAGTGTCGTTTGGTTCGTGAACGCAAAAGGGGACGGCGGTTAGGAGATACGTCTGCCCCGAGAACGAATACCACATTATAAGATCGATAATAATGTAAAAATGTAATATTTATTAAATAATAGTTATTTATGTGACGAGTTGCAAAAAGTTGATTTTTTCAGCACGAGTCGTACATTTATCCAACGAGGCTTGCCGAGTTGGATAAATACGAAGAGTGCTGAAAAAAGCGAGTTTTGCAACGAGTTCCATACAAAATTTTATGCAATGATTTTTTCATAATGCAACTCATTTGAGTTGCATAATGTTCATAATGCAACTCAAATGAGTTGCATTATGAACATTATACAACTATTTTTCATTATACAACTCATTTCAGTTGCATAATGAACCAGTTCGGAAAAAATGGCCATTATGATACCAAAATGAGTTAGATAAAATATAAATTATGATATTGAATTGCATAAATATATTTGCAGTATTGAAGCTGCTTGGAGTAAAAAGCTGCTGTTGATGGGTGGTTTTAGTTCCGCGGCAAAGCGTCCCTAACAGTTATTGAAATGAGTAAACGGGGACATCTCGTACCAACCGTTCCTTGAAAGGTGATAAAAATGTTTCGTATCGTTGGGAGTGGCTATGCTAAGAATGTTAATGTCACTCCATGTCCTTTGGAATCCTGGGATGGGACAACGGTATTTACCTAGACCTGTGCGCCGCCGCGCCACGCCGCCGCCGCCGACAGTTTTTGTCTCACGCTGACGCCGACCGAGGTATCGGCGGCGCGCCATACGCCGCTGTTTGTCACGCCGCCGATATTCATTTTTCACGCCGGTGATCAGCGCACGAACAAAATTAAGTTTACATAAAGTTGACATAAAAAAAATCTCACGATCACTATCATAAAAGTTTGATTACAATAACTGATTTCTCAACTCTTAGAACACACATTCACATTTCTCCAGAAGTTTTTTCTTCCAGAAGGATTCAGTGATGCCTCCTAGGATTTCTCCAGAAAATTCTACAGGGATGCCTCCAAGATGATATTTTTAGAAGATCTCGACAGAAGTAACTTCAGAAATTTATTTAGAGAATTCAAAGATGCCTCCTAGAGATACATCAGAGATTCATCCAGAAGAAGATCCTTCAGGGATTCTCATAGGAGGTCCTTCAGAGATTAGTCTGAGAGTTCCTTCATGGATTCCTTCAGAAGTTCCTTCAGGAGTTTCTTTGGGAACTAGTCCAGG
Organism: Aedes albopictus; assembly: GCF_035046485.1. Classification (NCBI taxonomy): domain Eukaryota; kingdom Metazoa; phylum Arthropoda; class Insecta; order Diptera; family Culicidae; genus Aedes; species Aedes albopictus. The sequence goes on along the minus strand of NC_085136.1, from coordinate 149,798,405 downwards.
AGTTTCCTCAGAGATACCTGCAGGAGATCCTTCAGAAATTCCTGGAATTTGTTCAAGAACCCCTCCTGAAATTTCTTCGGAGATTTCTCATGGAAATACTTCGGGATGCCTAGAGATTTTTTTTTCAGAGATTCTTTCAGGAGTTCTTTTAAGGATTGCTCTACAAGTTCCTTCGGTGATCTCTCAGGGATCACCCTAATAGCTCCAGGAGGATTCAGGGATGCCTCCAGGTGTTTATTAGGAATTACTTCAGAAGTTCGCTACACAGATCGAAAAAAGAGTGTAAAATTCTGTGACATATGATGCACATGATTGGAGCGTGGGATATCACAGAAGTTTACATGACATATCATGTAAAAGTCATAAAATATCATGTAAACTTCCATTGTATTTCATGTAATTCAGCATGACTCTGTGTGTTTACATGACATATAACACAAAATTACATGATATATCATGTAAACCATCATAACATTAAGTTTACATGACTAAACTGAAGTTTACATGACGTGTAAATCTCATTATTTTTATCTGTGTAAGCTATTTCAACGGAAGTTCGTTCATGTATCCTTCCAGAAATCCTTTTAAAGATTCTTTTAGGAGGATTCATAAATGCCACCTGAAGATCCATCAAGATTCCCGTGAGAAGTTTCTTCATTAGTTCCTGCACGAGGTCTTTAGAAATTAGTCCCCCATTCCATCAGAGATTTCTCCAGGAGTTTCAGGAATTCTTGCAGATGTTTCTTCAGAGATCCCTCCTGAATTTCTTCAGGGATTCCTACAGAAGTTCCTCAAGAGAATCTTATACGAAGATCCAAGGATACCACCAGGGGAATTCATGGATTACCCCAGAAGTTTACTCAGGAATTCCTATATAAGAGTTCCTTCCAAGATTCCTTCAGGATTCCTTAGGGGATTTCACGAGAAGTTCCTTTAGGAATTCTTCCAGGGATCGCTCCTGGGGTTCGTTCAGATTGTAGGTTGACATTGAGATTTTTCCAGGAAGACTCACGGATGCCTCCAGCAGTTACATGAGAGATTTCTCCCGAAGCTCAATCAGAAATTCTTACAGGAATTGCCTTAGGGAATCTTGTAGGAGTTTCTTCATTAATTCCCTAAGGATTATAACTAGGCATATCTCCAGGATATTCTTGAGGGATCTTTCATGGAGTTTCCACAAGAATTTCCTTCTGGAAATCTTTAGAGGAATTCTTTAGAGAATACCTCCTGTAAATCCTTCCCCCTACTCGGAAAGATCCGCTGAAAATCCTTCGAGGACTCCGCCTGGAAATCCTTTGGATATTCCTACCGGAATACTTTCGAGCATTCTCCTGGAATCCCTGCAAGGATTTCTCCTGCATTTTTTTTCGGGGATGCCTTCTAGACTTCCTTCAGTGGTTCCCCTGGACTTCCTTCGAGGATTCCACCTGGCCTTTTTCCTGGAATTCTTTCGGGAATTCCTTTTGGAATTCCTCCGGAGATTCTTCCTAGATTTTCTTTCGGGGTTTCCTCCTAGACTTCCTTCGTGGATTCCTCCTGCAATTCTTTCGGGGATTCCTTCTAATATTCCGTCAAATTTCTTTGGTGATTCCTTTAAGAATTCCTTCGGAGATTCCATCTGGATTCCTTATGGAGTTTCTCCAGGGATTTTTCCTGCATTTCATTCAGGGATTCCTCTTGGACTTCTTTCGGGGATTCCTCTTAGAATTCATTCTGGAATGTCTGCTGGAATTCCTTCGGGTATTCCTCCTGGATATACTTCATGGATCCATCCTGAAATTTCTTCGGGGTTTCCTCCTGGAATTTCTTTGATGGTTTCTCTTAGAATTCCTTCGGAGATTCCTTCTGAATTGGTTCAGGTATTCCTCATGGAATTCTTTCAGGAGCCTTTCTGAAATTCCTTTGGGGTTTTCTTCTGGAATTGCTTCATTTATTTCTCCTAGAATTCCTTCGGGGATTCCTACTGGATTTCCCATGGGATTCCTCCTGAAAATCCTTCGAGTATTCCGCTTGGAAATGCATCGAAAATTCCTCCCAGATTTTCTGCAGGCGCTCCTCCTGAGATTTCTCCTGGGATTTCTCCTGTAATTTCTACGGGGATTTCTCCTGGAATTCCTTCAGGAATTCTTCCAGAGATTCCTTCGGGGATTCCTCCTAATGTTCCGTCGGGGATTCCCCCTGAAATTTCTACGAGAATTTCTTTTCGAATTTCTTCGGGGATTCTTCCTGGAATTCTTTCGGGTTCTCCCCTTGGAATTCCTGCGGGAACTCCTCCTAGAATTATATCAGGGGTTTCTCATGGAATTTCTATGAGGGTTCCTACGAGAATTCCACCTGGATATATTTCGATGATTCCTCCTAGAAATACTTTGAGGATTTCTTCTTGAATTTGAAAAAAATCTGGAATTTCTTTGGGGCTTCCTCCTTGACTTGCTTCATCAAATCCTTCTGGGATTTTTCGGGGATTCCTCTTGATATTCCGTCGTAGATTCCTCCCTGAATTCCTCCGGGATTTCCTTCTGGAATTCATTTGGTGATTCCTCTTTGATTTCCTTCGGAGATTCTTCCTGAAATGCCTTCAAAAACTCCTCATGGAACTACTCCAGGATTTCTCCTGGAATTCTGTCGGTATTTCCTTCTTTAATTTCTTCGGTGATTTCTCCTAGTATTCGACGATTCTTCCTTCTTGAATTTCTTTGGAGATTTCTCCTGGACTTCCTATGGAGATTCTTCTTAGAATTCCTCCGGGGTTCCACTTTGAAGAATCCGCTTGTAATTCCTTCGAAGATTCCTCCCGGAATTCCTTCGGAGGTGCTCACTCAGATTCCTGCAAGGATTTCTCCTGTAATTTCTTTGGGGATTCTTTCTAGACTTCCTTCGAGGGTTCCTCCTAAAATTCATTGCAAGGTTTCCTCCTGGAATTCCTCTGGTGATTCTTCCTAGAATTCCTTCGAGAAGTTCTCCTGAAATTCTATCGGGGATTTCTCTTGGAATTTCTTTGGAAATTCCTCCTATAGTAATTTCGGGGATTCCTCTTAAAATTCCTTCAGGGGTTTCTCTTGAGGGGTTCTTCCTTCGAGGATTCTTCTTAAAATTCCTTAAGAATTTCCTCTTGGGATTCCTTTGGTGATTCCTCTTTGAATTTCTTCGGAGATTCCTCCTAGATTTTTTGCGGGGATCCTTCACGGATTTCCTCCGGGAATTCCTCTAAGAATTTTCCTGGGGATTCTTCCTAAAATTCCTTCGGAGTTTCCTGCTGGAATACCTTATGGGCTTACTCCTGGAATTCCTTTGAGGTTTCCTCACGGAATTTATTCGGAAATTCCTCTTAGAATTCTCTCAGGAATTTCTCCTGGAATTCCTTCTCACTATTTTTCATTGATTCCTTCTAAAAATCCGTTGGGGATTCCTCTCGAATTTCTTTTGAAATTCCCGCTGGGATTCCGTAGGAGATTACTCTTGGAATTGCTTTGGAAATTCCTGCTGCAATTCCCTTGGGATTCCTGCTTGAATTAATTTGGGGAATCTTCCTGGATTTCCTTCTGAAGTTCCTCGAATATTTCAATCAGAGATTTGTTCAGAATTTTCTGCAGGAATCTCTAAAAGAGATTCTTGAACCGCCAGAGATTCCTGCAGAAGTTTCTTCAGGGTTTCAAACAGTAGTTTCTGCAGAGATTAGTTCTGAATTTTCTTCATAGATTGCTTCAGGAGTTTCTTTCAGGCTCCTCCTAGGATTCCATCTGAGATTCCTCCCTGAAGTCATTAGGAGATTCCTTAGTGTAAATAGTGTGAATAGTGTGTGATATTATCAAGTTTGATTGCTTCTGAAGGTTCTGAGGCAACCAAACAAAAAAAACTGTAGCAAATTCAATATTTTATTGCCCTTCATTTGCATTGGAGTAATGCAATACGCATTACATTTAGGATACCGGTAATGCATCAATATTCCTTTCCAATTATAAATATTTGTTATCCCTAACCTCAAAACAGCCGCTAGTACTTCGGCTCCCCAAACTATTAGTATTATGGAAAAAAAGCTATTCATTCTAACGTAACAGTTAGGCCGGAACAAATCTCATTTTCTTCTTTTGTCACTTTGCTCGTTGACTCGTCAAGGGGGTGGATAATAAATAATAAATGTATTTGTTGAAAAATTACCCAAACAATTAGGCAAAATTGTAAAACTCATCGGATTTGTTAGGAAATTTTCTCGACAACTCTTATTTCAGTTCAAAATTTTAAATTTTTGTATAATTTATTTGTGTCCCTCTTTAAAATGTCGAATTCCGACCAAAATTTTCCGAGGGGGGGGGAGGGGTGGGGGGTTTGACATTAGAGAAAATCGAAATTTGTGTCAGCCTTAATGTCATCAAAAATGGTCATGTTCTTTGCTTTGTCTAATATGGTCAAATTTTGGTCACGCCGATTCACGCCGCCGCCGCTGCCGCTGAAAGCTGCCACCGCACCGGCGTGACGCCGATGACGCCGCCGCCGCCCGCCAAAAATGACCCTCACGCCGCCGCCGAGCAAAATATAGTCGGCGCACAGGTCTATATTTACCCCGTATGCCCTTGCTCTAAAGCCTAGGCTTAAGCGCCTTTACCCGCTCTCTGAAACGAGATCAAAAGTTACACACTTAGAAATTCTGAAATTTCCACGAAACGGAATCACCAAAAAACGTAAACGTTTCAAGACTGAAACACAAATTGGACTCAATTTTACGCGCATCATGTAAGTGCTGGTTGGTTGCGTTAGATGTCAACAAATCCGTTTCACCAGAAACGTAGAATCAGTATCACGTTCATCAGCCATCTTCTAACTCGGTGAAATAGCCGAGTGGTAAGAGATGTGGCTCACGATCAGCAGATCCGGTGTTCGAATCCCATGCATGACAATATTTTACTTTTCTATGTTTTATCTGTCAAATCGGTTCTAGCGATTGCTAGACGCTAAGAAAAAATAAGTTTTATTTTGGGGTGTCTTGAAAGACGTAAATTTACATGTTATAACCTCTAAATTTGTGTTTTTCAAGATGCTCGTATATGTCAGGTTCAGGACACTTAAAATTACATGATATTTTCTTGGTGTGTATGGTATCCAAACCTCCCCAAATAAACATTTACCTCTAATACTTGAATTTTACTGATATGGGTATAAATAAAATAAAAATCAGAAAGATCTCACCATATTGTTTCTTTTTGGGGCCCTGAGCATTATCCTTTCATCACGGACAATCGGTGGGTTTATCCGCGGCAATACGGCAAGATTTTTTCAAGCTGCTTCAGATAGAATCAGCATCAGTAACACACTTTAGCAATTTCACCTTATTCAAACTCATCATATATCCATGAGCTCTGTCTGTGGAAGAAGTTTCATGAAAATCTGAGACCTTTCGGCCCAATTTGTACGATATTAAAAAAAAATCCCCTATTCATACATTATGGAACACTTCAGAAGGAAGAATAACGTTGCTTCTAGGCTAAATGAAAAACGCGTCACTGAAACGGGACGTACATTCACCAGTGCGATAAGATTTATTCAATTTTCCAAGTAAAGGCTGCACTATGGTTAACACTTAACAACCAGATTTGTACACACTTAGAAATTCTGAAATTTCCACGAAACGGAATCACCAAAAAACGTAAACGTTTCAAGACTGAAACACAAATTGGACTCAATTTTACGCGCATCATGTAAGTGCTGGTTGGTTGCGTTAGATGTCAACAAATCCGTTTCACCAGAAACGTAGAATCAGTATCACGTTCATCAGCCATCTTCTAACTCGGTGAAATAGCCGAGTGGTAAGAGATGTGGCTCACGATCAGCAGATCCGGTGTTCGAATCCCATGCATGACAATATTTTACTTTTCTATGTTTTATCTGTCAAATCGGTTCTAGCGATTGCTAGACGCTAAGAAAAAATAAGTTTTATTTTGGGGTGTCTTGAAAGACGTAAATTTACATGTTATAACCTCTAAATTTGTGTTTTTCAAGATGCTCGTATATGTCAGGTTCAGGACACTTAAAATTACATGATATTTTCTTGGTGTGTAGAATCCCGCACAATGTAAGAAAATTTGCTTCAGTCAATTACCGACAGCATACACTGACTGACGTGACTCGGTTAACCGTTCCGCGCGCGGGAGATTCATTAGGCGAAAAGGCAAATTTGATTTTCGCGCGCATTTGAAACCGCCACCAGCGCCATCCGCCTAGTGAGTGAGCATTCATTCGACGAATGATGAAAATGGCAGCCATGATGGGTGGTAAGGCAGAAGGCGTTTGCAAAAACTAGTCACGGGATAGAAACAATTCCGCAAGAACCGCAAGTTCCCTTTCGGGGTTTCGCCGCACTATCCGAGATACGGCAACGCAGAACAGAGCGACTAAACCGCTCACCACGAAGTTTGATTCTATTAGAGACAGAGAGAGAGAGTTTTGCCCCACTTGCTACCGGCCGGTTCCGGGGACCAAGATTCCAGTGGAAATTTGGATCTATAGAAACTTTCCGACTGATTGACTACTGACTGCTCCGGCAGGGCTCCACTCCGGACCGAACCGTTCGGTTGTGGGAGGAAATAGCTGGTGTGGTTTCAGGTGGAAGTTTGCTGTTTCCGAACAAATGACGAAAGTTTGCCTTTTGGTCGGAATTGATGCGAGATTGAATTTCAAATTGATGTGATTGAACAACATGTAGGTGCGGAAGTTTTCAATTGGAAGTTATGGGGCGTTTGAATGGAACTTCATATCAATTTGTCAGCGCACAAGTAACGCTTCAACGGATAGCTATACGCCTCCGGTCATGTGGCTAAAATTCTTTGAAATGGTTGTTTATTATTACAGTGTACATGTGGCCGGTAGAATGTGACCTTTCGCTTCATTCTTTAAATTAATCTCATCTTCTCTCTGCTCTGTCTTAACAAGATCAGTCAACACGCGAGTCAAAGATTTCATTTACGAAATCAGCACTGAGGAGTTGCCATTGTAGGCTGGATGATGTTGTTGTTTATCTTTGTACAAAACATTTTTAAAAATTATCATTGATTTATACAAGCCAAGTGATTTATTTTCGATAATTTTAATTGACAATAATCTTGAATACTAAGTGTCTCAAGCCACAATTCTAACTTCTCTATGCTACTTCTACGCTATCGTGTCTAAAGTCTAGTCTAGACTCAAAATCATTGTGATACGGTCAAACGCCTACAGTTCATTGATGGCAGTAGAAATGGGAGGGAGTCGTCCGACAGCATATGTTTCCCCAGCATACAAACCTAAGAACAGATTGTCTTCCACCAGATGCGAGCAATTCCATATTCAAGCGTCTTTAATTAATGGTTTCCTTTTAATTGAAAGAAGAAAAAAATTCGCTGCCATCGACTACATGATGATGGTGGTAAATTGAAAATGATGTAGAGTTTAATTTAATTCCCTGTGACACACTCAGCGCGAGGCGATTACGCTGCAATGTAGCGTTTGATCAAGCTCCAACTTTGCTTGTCAACTCTTGGTGTTTGATGAATGGTACCTGAAAAGAGACAAGAAAAAAAAATGCTTTTAACTATTGCAAGAGAACAACACTAGACAGTTAGGTGGAATTTGCGAAATAAACTTTTTTTTCCAAAACAAACCGTACAAATAGGCTTACGGAGAACATTACTTTCAGCAATGTTTATTAAATTTTTACTGTAGAAATTAATGGTAGCACTTGTTATGATTGCTTATTTTCTCTATTTCAACAAATGTTTTATGTCTTTTTGACTGCACTTATTCTAAAACAACTAGAGTTCACTTCAAAACTATCTCACTGATTTACTCAGTGAGGTATCATTAGGGTGAGCTAATTTTAAAAAAAATCTCTCTGGGATACTTTTTTTTTATCTTTATTAACGAGATTTTTAGCCCTAGGCTAGTTCATCTCGGGACCCACGCTTTACTTCCCTTCCGAAAGAAGAACTCACATTTTGCGAGTTTGTCGGGAGTGGGATTCGATCCCAGGTCCTCGGCGTGATAGTCAAGTGTTCTAACCATCACACCAGGTCCGCTCCACTCTCTCTGGGATATGATTTCCCAAGTGAAAAGTGATCCACTAGTCGAAAAAAGTGAGCTGTACAAAACTGAGCGATTTCGGTTGATATTTAGGGGTGGCGCAAAGGGTTTAAGTATAATTTTTGCTAGAGAAAACCTTCAAAAACCATTTCATATTTAATTTTCAAACATAACATTCCTAGACTTAATTGGTGATTCTAGCACTACGATATCTCTACTGATTTCTGAGATATGTGTTGTGGATTGGCATCTAAGCTAAAAGAGAGATGAGTTTGTGAAATAGCAGTGGCTTTCTATTCCGCAGAATAGTCGCCGGCTAAGAATAGGACTACTAACCCCAGGTGTCAAGCGACCCGTTCCGAGGAATGAGTGATCGAGGGATTGAGAAAGATGCTCGATCGTTAACGGAGCCGATGAGGATATTTGGGCAGCCCCACAGTAATTTGCCCCTAACAGCAGAGCTATGTGGCATGGTGAACCTCCTTTCCCGTGCAACTCGTGGGATTAAACATGAAGACTAATAAACAAACAAATCAATCAGGAGCTAGTGGTAGTGCGAGTTACAGCTAACTGTGGTGGACGCGAATACGTCTGTTAGAATAGGGAAGCTAAAGGTGCACCCATGGGCTGGTCAGTATGCCAACTGACCTTGCACGAGCCACCGGTGGTTTGTTTCAGGTGTCTGGAACCTGGGCACAAGTCATGTGACTGCAGCGGCCCTGACAAGAGCAAGCTGTGTAGCTATGCGATGCGGCGGAGAAGGCCAAAAGACACAAGGCTGCACAAGTCCACCCACGTGTTTGATTTATTCCGGTAAATCCGCGAACAAGAAGTATCCAACGGGCTGTCCAAGGGGCACAGCCTTCAGAAAAGCCGATGCGGACAAATCACAGTGCAGGTAACACAACTGAACCTAAACCACTGTGACGCAGTACAGCAACTGTTTTGTCAGGCAGTCTCTGAGTGGGGATATCAGGCGGATAACGCCATTATAGCGAACCCATGGGCGGCATCATAGCGAACCCGACACGGCAATTGGGTCACGGATGGATCCAGAAAAATGGCGGCGATATGGACGACGAGTAAATATCCCGTCCAGGAGTTGATGTCTACTACCAATAATGAGGGCTTCGTGTTCGCCAAAGTAAACGGGGTCTTCTTCTGTAGCTGAGCGGTTCCATATCATTTCAGCAACGAGTAGTTTTCATATTATTATTATTATTATGTTTATTTGCATGAAACCTTGCATACAAGTTTTTGGGGAACAAAAACGCCGTTTTGCATACTTGGTTCGCCATTTTGAATCTAGCCTTACTTATGAGAAGGGCCTGTGAAAAATGCACATGACATCTTCAATAAATTGTATCTCGAAAACGGTTTGTCCGATCGGTTTGGTGTCTTCGTTCTTCGCAACATCGCACGGAAAAGGTCCATGCGATGCTATTGGAGGTACGATAAAACGCATGGCTACCAGAGCAAGTTTAGCCAAAGAACGCGAACACCCGATAAAGACTGCAAGAGAGTTGTTTAATTGGGCAAACAAACGAAAAGAAGAAGAACTTACAAAGTTGTCATTTTGTTATTCCACTACAGAAGAATACGAAAATATGTCTTTGTAGCTAAATAATCAATATAATAATGCAAAAACAATTCAAAAAACTCAAAATTTCCACTCATTTCTTCCTCTATCAGAAAATACAATAAAGGCAAAGCTTTATTCAAACTGTCCTGGCAATGATGCCAAAATATTCGATATTGTTAAGAAAGTTGTATAAACAATAATCTGATAAAAATACAGGAATAAAAATAAACTGATGTACAAAATATAATGTTATTTTTTATTGCGCACAAATACCACCCCTGAAAAATTAGCCTTATTCGCTCTTTTGAATCTAGCTAATTGAGGAGCTTGCGATATGCAAGAGTTGAATGCACATTTTCAACACAATACACCAAAAACCACTGGAAGAAATCATTGTTCCTGATAGTGGGATTTGTTAACTTGTTTTTCAAAATACTTTTAAGGCAGAGAATTTCACTCAAATCTTTAAGCTGTCAGTGTCATTTTAACTCAAAATTTTCCAATCTTTCCGAAAAAAATACTTTTGAAACTGGAGAAACACGGAGTACATCCGAAAAGGGCTAAAACTTATTAAGTTATCGAAAAAAATCAATATTAAATTAGTAATATCTTCTAAAAGAAAAAATGTTACCGAAGTACTTTTTTCTTGCAAATTTGATGTACTTTCATAAAATTAGAGCGACAAACTTTTTTGACTTTACTTAATAGCTTTTTTTGAAAAGACGGGCTTGGTGGCTAGAGGCTACCGCTTCTGATTCATATGCAGAAGGTCATGGGTTCAATCCCTGGCCCGTCCCTTTCCATCCTACTTTGTATCTTTCTATCCACTTCCTCTCTCTCTCTCTTCTCTATATATACAACTCATGTATATTCATATGTTCATAGCCATCGCTAGAACCAGAAACGAATTGGAAAAAAGTCGTTTCCCTCCCTTCCAATTTCCACTCACAGCACAGTGTACATATAACGCCTACAAGTTATGCAACCAAAGCGTGCAGTGCCGCTTGACCTTATTCACCTCATTCACCACACAATCTATCACCTTACGAACACTATAAATAACCCCCTATCCATGGATCGCATCACCGACCCAACGGTGACTCCCAGATCTCCCATCCTTTCAGTCTAACAAATACCCCAGTCCGTGCTGGTTGTGGGGATGCAGAGGGGATCTCGGTCTTTAGTAGCAACAACCAGCACACTCTAACATTCCTTCCTCTTCCCAACTGACTATAAGGACGTGGCCGGCGCCGTTATCGATCCAAAATGTATGAGCTGCTAGAATTGCACTTTGAGAATAGGTGGAGTGTCCCAGCCCTTATTCATTTGGATCTCAGTGCGGTACCAGCTCAGATCAATCACGGAGTAGCAACCATTGACATGTATAGTCAGATTTGATCGTTTTTTTGATCGTTTTTTACTTAATAGCTTTTTTTGAAAACCGTTATTTTTTAAAACATTTTTTTTCATTGTAACCTATTTTTCTCCAGAACAACCCACTGTGCACTAGATAGCATTTTCAGTCAGCTATAACATAAGGATAATAAAAAAAAATATTGACATGCCACTTTTGAGGAAAATCTATATTTTAGTTCAAATCACAAAAACCAAACTTTTTTTTTTACCGTGCATATTTTCTCCATATAGCACCAACAATTGTCTAAAACTTCGCCGAAGACACCAAACCGATCGGACAAACCGTTTTCGAGATACAATTTTTGAAGATATCATGTGCATTTTTCATAGGCCCTTCTCATAAATAAGGCTAGATTCAAAATGGCGAACCAAGTATGCAAAACGGCGTTTTTGTTCCCCAAAAACTTGTACGCAAGGTTTCATGCAAATCAAAAAATACAAAAAATAAAAACTGGAAAAATTTACCACTTGTTCGTGGAATCGCTCAGCTGTTCTACGCCTCCGCGGTGGCCGATCGAGCAGTTCACGCAAATGCTGGACCGCTTAACGATCGTGCTAACAGGGCAAAGGCCGGTGATAACAGCGTATTCCCTTTTACGAACCAGCGGGGTCAGGTCCTGCTAGAAGTACCGGCTGTGCCAGATGTTGATCTGGCCAATGTCGGGACTAAAATTACCTTAAGTCGGAAAGGAGCAGAGTCGATTATCGATGTTGCTTATTGTAGTCCTGGCCTATCACCGGTCATCGCACTAAGGGGATTCAGGTGGCCAAAAATCGAAAATTGACTTTATTAAATTTGATATTCAGATTCGGTAGTTGAAAGTAGACCTCTTGGACCAGTAAACCCTAGAATATTAGTTTGCTAATCCCTATACTTTTCGAGATATAGGCAGCACAATGACACCATTGCCAATTTTTGGTTAAATTAATGAAATGTTCAACTTTGCATATCTCCGACTTAAATGAAAAATGTTGAATTTTTAAAATAGTTTCTAAAAGCTTGCTTATAAACCTTTCGAATAACGTATCAGACGTAGAAATATTGATTGTAAAACTATTAAATGATGCCACATTAAAAAATTCAAATTTTTCCCATACAATCCGTTCCATACAAAAAAAGTTTCGCTGAGTTTCGCTTCGGGACTACTTCTATGTCTTTGTTTAGAATTCCTGAGAGGCATTGACATCAAATTTGGCTGCTACTAGCTGCTATTCTGCAATTCCAATAATGATTGATTGAGATACTGCTATATAAAATTACCCTATTGGCCATTAAATACCTCTAAGGAAACGTTTGGTCGTCATGGCCACTTTTATCGGTAGATCAATCATAGTTCAGTCTAAAACAGGTCTTGGATCTCTTAGCGAAGCGTGTTTTTACGAATTGGAATCCATTTTGTAAATAGGAACAGAAATCCTTAAACGCCTAAAAGTATGCAATGCCTTTTTTTATAGAATGAGAAAATCTGCAACAGATACCCAAGAGGTGGTTCCTCGGGTGATGTGGGGATCGACCCACTAAAAACACATTCTCTCTCTTCCTTACCTTCGCGGTACGCCCGTTAGGGATGCCTTCGAGAAGGGGGGGACCGTACATGAGTACACTCTAATAGTAAGCGTTCCACCAGCTACCGTCTTAAGTCGTTCACTCTCCCCTGGAGGCTCGGGTCCTGGCTAGTACTTAGACTACCCATTGAACTCAAGCTCCTGGATGGGGAAGGGGGGCCAACTCAACCAGCTGTTGTTCAGCTCGCCATTTACTCTGTAGTTCAAGTACGATTCGAGAAACCGTGGAAGTAACGGAGTCCCACTTGTCCGCCCCCATACACATCCTTTGGGGCAGCAGGGACGGATGTCCTGGGGCCTGACGCACCCCCCCGCTTGCGAGTCAGCCGCGTAGTTGCCGGCTAAGAATAGGACTACTAACCCCAATTCAAGGTGTCAAGCGACCCGTGCCGAGGAATGAGTGATCGAGGGGGTGAAAAAGATGCTCGATCTTTAACGGAGCCTGTGGGGCACCTGGGCACCCCCCACAGTAAGCTGTCCCTTACCGCGTTAATGCAGAGCTCTGGCGTGGTGGACATTATTTCTCGTGCGACTCGTGGGAATCAAATATGAGTAAACAAAATTCTAAAACAAGTGCAACAGGTAGTAGTGGTGCGATCAACCCCTTCGCAAGAAGCGGGTTGATGCGGTCTCCAACAAGGAGAAGCGAGGAGTCAGGTGCTGGAAGCTGCTTACGCAGCTCAAGCGTGGGAGCTCCTGTCCACTCCACGGCAAGCTAGCCGGCGGAGGTTATGGACGGAGCGTGGTTGCTGAGGGCCATCAGCCAAGTAGCAGGAAAAGGACGGTCCGCATTGGAGGTAGCTGAGCAGCAGCTTGGCAAAATTATTGACTTCGCGACAACTAAGTCGAATATAAGTAAGGACCTGAAAACGGCCTTGCTTCGGCTTAGAGCGTCAGTCGATGAGGCCAAGCAGGAGCACGCGGTCGCGGTGCTGGCTGTGGCAGCGGCGGAACCCGCAAAGGAGAAAGCGTCTAAGTTTACGCAAACGGAGGCCTTCTCTTTCGCGGGTAGTCCGAAGAGTGTGGAAGCGAATGCTCGTGACAAACGTGACAAGCATTCGCAGAAGCGGGCGAGGCAGCCGTCAGGTGAGGAGCTGTCTGGCGGTGCCCGCAAGGCCAGGCGCATAATAACCCCGAAAGCCGGTGGTTATGCCGGTAAGTCGGACCCCAGCCAGGGTTCCCGGAAAACTGGGAAGGGTGGGCCTGAAAAGGCCGGCCCGTCCCGGATTGATGGGAACAAGGGGTTGCGACCAATGGTGGGCCCTCAGCAGCCACAGAGTAGGGCGGTCCAAGGAGAAGACCCTCCTTGGACAAAGGTAGAGCGGAAGAAGAAGAAGAAGGTGAATCCGCAGGTAGAAGTGAAGGACGCCAAGCCAAGGCGTAGGAAGGCAGGTGCCAGGCGCGAAAAAGGTGACGCTATCGTCATCAAGACCGAACAGTCGAAATACTCGGACGTCTTGAAGGCGATGAGGTGCGACGCCAAGCTCGAGGGTCTTGGAGCCGACGTACGCAGTATCAGACGTACTCGTACGGGTGAAATGATCCTGGAGCTTAAGCGCCAGAAGGATCACAAGGGCGCCGCCTACAAGAGGCTGGCAGAAGAGGTCCTTGGAGATGGAGTGGAGGTGAGGGCTCTTACGCATGAGGCGACTCTGAAGGTCAAAGACCTAGACGAGATCACCGAAGCGGAAGAGCTCGTCACGGCACTGCGGCAACAGTGCGATGTTCAGGTGGCCGCCACAGCCGTCAGGCTGCGGAAGGGGCCAGCAGGGACACAGATAGCTCTGGTTCAGCTACCTGTGGCGGATGTTAAAAAATCCGTTAAAGTAGGGAGTATTAAAGTGGGCTGGTGTGTTTGTCACCTGACATTCCACGAGCCACCTGAGGTTTGCTTCAGGTGTCTGGAACCAGGACACAAGTCGTGGGACTGCAAAGGCCCCGACAGGCGCAAACTGTGTAGGCGATGCGGCGCTGAAGGTCATAAGGCCCAAAGCTGCACGAGTCCGCCCATCTGCATGATCTGTACCGGGAAAACCTCGAAAAACAGACATGCGATGGGTGGTCCAGGGTGCCCGGCCTTTAAGAAAGCCGCAGTGAGCAACAAATCACAGTGCAGGTAACGCAGCTGAACCTGAACCACTGTGATGCGGCTCAGCAACTGCTTTGTCAGGCGGTTTCTGAGTGGGAGACGGATATCGCCATCATATCGGACCCATACAGAGTACCAGAGATGCATTTGAACACGTTCTGTTCATGTTCTGTTCAGGAGCTGTGCTCACGTGAGCCGTGTTCAAGTTCAAAACCTAGTGGGTGTTTGAACACAGTGCACTGTGTAGCTAATAGCAACAGATTTGTGACCTTTGCAGTCATTCGGTCATCATCGCCCAAGGAGAATACATTTTACTAAGGTGGCGCAGATAAACATTGCAAACCACTGGTTGCCCCTTTCATTCTTCTGGTGTTCTTATGGAACTGAAATAGTGACGTCACTATTTTAGTTGCATAAGAACACCAGAAGAGTGGAAGAGACAACCAGTGGTTTGCAATGTTTATCTGCGCCACCTTAGTAAAATGTATTCTCCTTGATCATCGCCAGGACGCACCTGTCGGTTGCGTCGGTCGTGGAGCTTTTCACAAGGTATTTGAAATACCGTTGCATGCGAAATCTTATATATATATATATATATAGTGGCAAGTTCTCTATGAACGATTGGAAATAGTCTGGTCTCCTATTAGAGGATCCCTTCCGCTATTTGACTTCCACTTAATACAAGTGGTTCATTATACCGGCACGAGCCAGTTCCCAGACAATACTTTCTACCGGAAAAGCGTCTTGCAAGTCTGGGGATACCAAGGGGGATACCCACCTGAGCTACGACTCGGCGTGTGTCCAGGGTTCGGTCCGTTTATGACCTGGTGTAATGAAGGTAGTCCTTATAACTCGGCCACCCAACATCTCACACGACATTTATTACCACCAATAAGACAGTTCGCTAAACTGGGTGAAAATTCAAGTGCAAGCGCAGCATCGTCAAATATAGAGAACCTTATTTATATTTAGCCAACGATCTGAGCTGTCAATTTTGAACACCATCCCGTGAGCAATCTAGTTGCCTAGATTGTGATCAAAAATGTGAACACGCACGTAAGAGCAAACAGTGAACATTTTCGGCACGCTCACAGCTCATGAGCGTTCAAAATGCATCTCTGCTGCCGCCGGCAACGGCAACTGGGCCTCGGATGGGACCAGGAAAATGGCGGCGATATGGACGACGGGTAAATACCCCGTGCAGGAGTTGGTGTCTACTACCTATGAGGGCTTTGTGGTCGCCAAAGTAAACGGGGTCTTCTTCTGTAGCTGTTATGCGCCTCCGCGGTGGCCGATCGAGCGGTTCACGCAAATGCTGGACCGCTTAACGACCGTGCTAACAGGGCGAAGGCCGGTGGTAATAGCGGGTGACTTTAATGCCTGGGCTGTGGAATGGGGAAGCCGTTTCACGAACCAGCGGGGTCAGATCCTGCTAGAAACACTGGCCATCTTAGATGTCGACTTGGCTAACGTCGGTACCAAGAGTACCTATAGTCGAAATGGAGCGGAGTCAATTATTGACGTGACCTTTTGTAGTCCTGGCCTAACAAGTAGTTCGAACTGGAGAGTAGATGATGGCTACACTCACAGCGACCACCTGGCGGTTCGCTACAGTATCGACTACAACAACAGCAGACAGCGGATAGAAGAAGAGGCGGCTAGGCCAAGGCCAAGCCCTCGTAGGTGGAAGACATCATACTTCGACGAAGAGGTATTTAGGGAAGCGCTCCGCCGTGAGCGAAACTTACTCGGTTTAGACGGCGATGAGCTGGTAGCGGTGCTCTCACGTGCGTGTGATGCGACCATGCCTAGGAGAGTCCACCCTAGAAATGGGAGGCCACCGGCTTACTGGTGGACCGACGCGATTGCGGACCTGCGCCGCGCCTGTCTACGGGCTAGGCGGCGGATGCAGCGAGCACGATCAGAGGAAGAGCGAAACGAACGGCGGGTGGTGTTCGCCGCTGCAAAAGCCGCGCTCAAGACCGAGATAAGAGCAAGCAAGAAGGCCTGCTTTGAGGGTCTCTGTCAGAGTGCCAATACGACCCCGTGGGGTGATGCCTACAGGATCGTTATGGCCAAGACGAGAGGTGTGATGGCTCCTACAGAGCAATCTCCAGAGATGTTGGAGGGGATCATTGGAGGACTTTTTCCGCGTCATGATCCTAGTCCTTGGCCTCCTTTCGTAGGACAGCCGGGGACTGGGGCTGGCGATGAGGAAAGGGTCACCGATGTGGAACTTGCGGGGATAGCTAAGTCCCTTAGCGTAGGTAAGGCCCCAGGTCCGGACGGAGTTCCGAACCTGGCCTTAAAAGTAGCTATTGCAGAAGCTCCCGAGATGTTCAGGTCTGCTATGCAGAAATGCCTGGACGAGGGAGTTTTCCCAGAAGCTTGGAAGAGGCAGAGCCTGGTACTATTGCCAAAGGCGGGGAAACCACCCGGAGACCCGTCGGCATATAGACCAATATGCTTGATTGACACGGCGGGGAAGGTGCTCGAAAAGATCATCCTCAATAGAATGTTGAAGTTCACTGAGGGCGTAAATGGTCTCTCGAGCAACCAGTATGGCTTCCGGAAGGGGAGGTCCACCGTAGACGCTATCTTGTCGGTTACAAAAACCGCCGAGAAAGCACTCGAGCCTAAGAGGAGGGGAATTCGCTTTTGCGGGGTAGTGACTCTGGATGTAAGGAATGCATTTAATAGCGCCAGTTGGGCTGCTATTGCTGATGCGCTCTTGCGTCTGGGGATACCGGAGTACTTGTACAAGATTCTCGGAAGCTACTTCCAGAATCGCGTACTAGTATACGACACGGAGGTGGGTCGGAAGTGCTTTCACATAACCTCAGGAGTCCCGCAAGGTTCCATCCTGGGTCCGGTGTTATGGAATGTCATGTACGACGAGGTGTTGAGGTTAGAGTACCCAGTGGGAGTGGTGATTGTCGGATTTGCCGACGATATTACGCTCGAAGTCTACGGTGAAACGATCGAGGAGGTGAAGTTGACTACCGACCACTCGATCAAGGTTGTGGAGGCGTGGATGCGGTCCAGAAAACTGGAGCTGGCTCACCACAAGACAGAGGTGACGGTTGTGAACAACATGCAGTCGGCGCAGCAGACGGAGATCAGTGTAGGAGAGTGCACTATCCTGTCGAAGCGCTCTGTCAAGCACTTGGGCGTGATGATCGACGATAAGCTTACCTTCGGTAGCCACGTCGATTATGCCTGTAAAAGAGCCTCCACAGCTATTGCGGCACTGTCCCGGATGATGTCCAATAGCTCAGCGGTGTACGCCAGTAAGCGCAAGCTTCTGGCTAGTGTTGCTACGTCCATACTTAGGTATGGCGGCCCGGCGTGGGGTACCGCGCTAAGTACTGAATGCTACCGACGGAAGCTGGAAAGTACTTACAGGCTTATGTGTCTGAGGGTTGCAAGCGCGTACCGTACCGTGTCACACGACGCTCTCTGTGTCATTACTGGTATGGTGCCCATCAGCATTCTTATCAGTGAGGATATGGAGTGCTTCGAAATGCGCGGCACAAGAGGCATACGCAAGACTGTCAGGATGGCCTCTATGGTCAAATGGCAGCGCGCGTGGGACAGTTCCACCAAAGGAAGGTGGACCCATAGGTTGATACCGAGGGTAGATAGTTGGATTAATAGGCGCCATGGGGAAGTTTCATTCCACCTGACACAGGTCCTTACAGGCCATGGTTGCTTCCGACAGTATCTACACCGTTTCGGGCATGCGGATTCTCCCGAATGCCCAGTGTGCAATGGTTTAGAGGAAACGGCGGAACACGTTTTGTTCGTGTGCCCGCGTTTTCGCACAATGCGTGACCGCATGCTTGCCACATGCGGGGAGGACACAACTCCGGACAACTTGGTCCAGAGAATGTGTAGGGATGAGATTAGCTGGAATGCCGTTTCAACGGCTATCACCCATATCGTCTGGGAGCTACAAAGGAGGTGGCGCGTGGACTCGGAGAATGGCTAGTCCAGATGCAGTACAAGAGGTGGTCCAGGGGTTCGAAGTCGGCTTCGTAGGTCATACCGGTGCCCTGCGGTCGAGATCGACCCTTACAGCGATTAAGTGGCCGCGGAGAGGAAGTCCCGGTAGCGGTGCTGTCGTGGCGTCGGTCTACTGGGTTGGATCCGAGCCCGCGGTTGGAAAGGGGTCCCCGGCAAGGGTCGGGGTAGGTGAGACCCTGCTGTCTGCAACCTACGGATGCAGCTGATAAGGCCTGAAGGGTAGTGATACCCTTGCCTTCAGCAGGTCAGATCGGGTTGCATGTGGGCATCAGTTCTTGATGTCCGCTCAGCAGTAGGGCGCGGGCGGGGTTGACCCTGCCCGCCTTCCGTGGACAAAGGGAGTGGCGAGGACCACTCGGGAAACTGGCTAAGCGCCAGCATGCTATCGTGATGGACTCTCCAGTGCGAGTCATCGATGTTCGTTGCTGCTAGGCTACGGCAGCTAACCTTGAGGGTGCGATATGCACTAGCCCCTCTCTGAAGCAATACCTTCTTGGTGGTTCCGGAGAGACGTAGGGTTTGGCGACCATAGGAATGTGTTTTAGTGGGTCGAGGAGAGAGTAGTCCTGGCTTCTACCGGCATTGTAGAAGACGGCCTCATCCCCACACTACCCTAACCTTCCTGTTAGGGTGTCTGATGAGCAGATTTATCCCCCTATGGTTTAGAAGGAAAAAAAAAAAAAAAAAAAGACTTGCGGTTGTTTACCACCACCATCTCCGTTTTGTGGTGCGCGAGTGCCAAATGTCTCGACCTCATCCATTCTTCCACTATGCCAATTGCGTAAGTTGCTGTCAGTTCCACTTCCTCTATCGACTCGCCGTATACCACGAGGGTAATATCATCGGCGAAGCCGACCAGCTTTACGCCCGGTGGAAGTTTGCGCCTCAATACGCCATCAGACGTCGCGTTCCATAGTACCGGGCCCAAGATGGACCCTTGCGGTACCCCTGCGGTGATGTTGTAGCTCCTCTCGCCTTCCTCGGTGTCATAGATTAGCACCCTATTCTGGAAGTAGCTCTCCAATATCCGGCATAAGCTAACCGGGACTCCTAGGTGGTGTATTGCGCACTCAATGGCGGTCAAGCTGACGCTGTTGAACGCATTCTTAACGTCCAGCTTGACGACCGCGCAATAGCGGATTCCTGTTCGCTTCTTTTGGAGCGCTATCTCGGCCGTTTTGGTTACAGCCCTAATAGCGTCCACCGTCGATCGAGACTTCCGGAAGTCGAACTGGTTATCCGAGAGACCAGAGTCATCGGGTTTCTCGGTATAGACTATCAGCCTCGACAGAATGATCCATTCCAACAGTTTTCCGGCGGTGTCCAGCAGGCTGATAGGTCGGTATGCCGACGGGCGCCAGGTGGCTTCCCGGGTTTGGGTAGTAGAACCAATCTTTGCCTTTTCCACCTCTCCGGAAATTCGCCTCTGTCTAGGCACATCTGCATAGCCGTTCTGAACATGTCAGCAGGGCAGTTCAGACTTTTAACATGTCAAAAATTCAAAGCTCCCATATGTTCATTACAATCCTTGGTGCAAAACTAGAGTCCTGTCAAATTTTCAGCCATTTTGGTGATGATTTAATGGTGGCCCAAAAGCAAAATAGGTTTATATGGGAATTACTATGGAGAATTTTCAAAAAAGGTTCTCCGCGCTGTAGAGCATTAACTCATGGATGAAGTCATATGGTCAAAGCCGAATTGAATTCTTCAGACTTCAATGATGAATGTTGCCGAAGACCGCAACTCGTTTCGACTAACGAAACAGAAGTTATTAATCAATATTCGTCCATGAATGCTTGAACAGAAGACCACAGCTCGATCGACACGCTTGGGACGCAATCATAGTATGCGTAATACCTTCTTGCACACCTTGCAGGACATCATGCATAAAGATGCGCATGCGAGTGAGAATTTGCCTAATAACTTTTTACCCGATTGTCGAAATAAGTTCCGGTCCTCGGCAACATTCATTACTGAGATCTAGAGAATTCAATTCGGCTTTGTCCCTATGACTTTATCCATATGGTATTGTTTTACAGCGCGGAGAACCTTTTTCGAAAATTCTCCATAGTAATTCCCACATAAACCTATTTTGCTTTTGGGCCACCATTAAATCACCACCGAAATGGCAGAAAATTTGACAGGACTCTAGTTTTGCACCAAGGATTGTAATGAACATATGGGAGCTTTGAATTTTTGACATGTTTAAAGTCTGAACTGCCCTAATGTCAGGCTTAGCCTCGATGGCCGTCTTGATAGCTAATGTCGGGATACCGTCCGGACCCGGAGCCTTGTTCAACTTGAGCGACTTCGCTATTGCAATGAGTTCGTCGTTCGTCACCGGGGCTACCTCGATATGGCCGGTTTGGCTATAGGGAACGGGGGCCCATGGTCTTGTATCGTGGTGCGGGAACAGCGTTTCCACGACCTTCTGCAGCATCCCTGGGGAGCGTTCTGGGGGTGCTGACGCGCCCTTCGTTTTGACCATGACTACTCTGTAGGCATCACCCCATGGGGTCGTATTGCTGCCTGGCAGAGATTTTCGAAGCACGCCCGCTTACGAGTCTTAATCTCTTTATTCAGTGCCAGTTTGGCCACCCTGTAGGCCTTGCTTCGTTCAATTCTATCCTAATCGGCACGAGCCCTTTGCATCCTCCTTCTAGCTCTTAAACAGGATATGCAATGCCCTTGTAATTTCATGCTGTTTGAAACAGTCGTGTTAAAACAACCTGTTCAACATGTTTTTCACATTTTTCAGGCATAAATCCTACGAATAGGAGCAAGACATTATAAAATTGACGAGAAAATATTTTTGGCCAACTGTTTGTATGGAGCCGCCCCATAGTGCATCGATAAGGAACTTGCGGGGTAGCAAAGCCCCTGAGCGTAGGTAGGGCCCCCGGTCCGGACAAAGTTCTGAACTAGGCCTTAAAAGTAGATATTGCAGTGGGAGCCTCTGCAATATATACTTTTGAAGTATTTGAAGGCCAAGTTCGGAACTCCGTCCGGACCTGGGGCCTTACCTACGCTACGGGATGTTCAGGTCTGCTATGCAGGAATGTCTAGACGAGTGAGTTTTCCCAGAGTTCGGCTTCCGGAAGGAGAGGTCGACCGTAGACGCTATCTTGTCGGTTACAAATACAGCCGAAATAGCACTCCAGCGTAAGCGGAGGAGGATTCGCTACTCTGCAGTCTAGTCGTCTAGTGTGCAGTAGTGCCTCTGGAGCCGACCTACTGATGGTGAGTGCCCTCGGAGTCAAAGGGCCTAAATAACGTAGAGTAACAATTTAGAATATGTGGAAGTTGGAAGAAAAGAAAACGGGGTTTTCAAGCAGTTTCTGGCTCTAGCTATAGCTAGTAACATATGAGTTTTATATGTGAAGAAGAGGGGGAAACAGATAGAAAATACAAAGTAGGAAGAAACAGACGAGTCAGGGGTTGTACCTGAGACCTTCTGCAAATGTAACGTTTAGTATTTATTGTTAACTATCAGTCAAATGCGATGAGATTTGAGATTATGTGATCAGCCACTTATGTCTAATGAAGACTAATGCTTTGTATCACACCGTTTAGCCTCAATACACTCAAGTTCATCTCAAGAAAAATAATGATACCGATAATATCCATAAAACTTCCGGCTCTCCGTTTCAATATCCATTACCCGCGCTCCCACCTTGGCTAAGTGAGCTAGGTGTCGAACGGCAAACCACGGAGTGTGATTCAAATAATTGTTTCCAGCATCAAAGGCATAGTATTCCAATGTACATGCCCCTCGATGTACTCAAAAATGAGATAAAAATAAAACGAAATACCTTCAATTAGTGTACAATACAAAGCTTTTCGACACCGAAAGTTTGTCAAAAGTAGGTCAAACTCCAGTAGCATTGTAAACGTGCTAAGAAGAACGAAAATTACCCTGGTAACGAAACAAATTAATTAACTGCCCAATAATTTTGCCCATTATATGGCACAAGGCTCGTGCCAAATGCGCCCCAACTGGGAGCAAAACGATCGGGAAATGCAAACCGCTATCCCGGGAGGAAAATCGCTTTTCCACGCAAGCACGCAAGGGTAGGTCACAGTCATAACCGTTAATCGACATCAAGCACCTGTCTGCCGCCGTACCATGGTTACCTCAGACCAAGCCTCAGACGGGCTTTTTGCTGCGAGCGGAAATATCGAATATGAGAAGAAGATGGTGAGCAGCAGTGAACGTTGGTAGCTTAGCGATAAGCTTTTTCGGTGTGGTTCGTAATACGGCATGACGTACTATTGTTGAAGAAGTTCGATTGAATAAAGAAAAAAAAGCACACCTGACTCACATTAGAACAAACGATTATGTTGCTTTTTATGTGTATTAGAACGTATACGCTTCGATAGCGTGATCAAATGCACTTTGAAAGCTACGGGACAAAAATAAATAAATTTATTGAAATGTGCAAAAAGGTTAAAATTTCCGTGGAAGCAGCTTCTTTGAGCAATCTTGTTGAAATTGTAGCATAACAATACTTCAGATAGCTATTCATTAAGTAAGTAACACAAGGAGTGAAATAACAAGTAAAATCTTCTGCACACCCATAAACACCGGCGAAAACTAGCGTTTGAACCGAGTTATACCGAGTAGGTTATATCAGGCATCCCCGTACAGCTTTGAGCTTCTGGTAGATCTTCCGTACTTTAATATTGTCAAAGTGAAGGCTTTGTAACGCCTCTTAATATATGTATGTACAACCTGCACATTTTTATCGTTATCGGCCATCGACCGATTAGGCGTATCTCCATATCGTTTCCTCCTTTAGAACTAAATAAGGACTGTATCGGAAATTAACTGTAAACATTCAAAATGATCTATCTCGACGCTCGGTTGGTCTTTTCATTCCGGTTCTTCAATGAAATCTTCACATTATAGTTAAGTTTATAACAGATTGAAGAAATTTGAAAAATGTTTAGTATTATTGAAATTATGGTTCTATGAGTATACCACACAAAATAACAATCTGTACAAACAGCCTTTTTTTCTTTAATTTTTTTTACGTTTCAAACATTTGTAGCAAAAAAAAATGTACGGGGAAAAATCTGGAAAATAATGATTATTACTAGCAGTCATGTACACATAACATATCACTCAAAACCGACTTTTAAAATACTTATTTTGGATAGAAAAATCTCCAACATTAGGAATATGGTCTATCCTAAAAAACATCTGCGTTTTGGTCGAACTTTGACGCTCTGTTTTAAATATCTTCAGAGGTTATAAAATTACGTTCTCTGGTAAAACTACCTCTTCAATAGATTTAAATACATACCCAATCGAAAAAAATGCAAATTTTCAACTTTACGTATTTTTTATTTGCGTATTCGTTTTTTGAAGACGCATAAAAAAAGAGTTCCTCGAAAAATGGCCATTTTTTTATTTTTAAGAATTGCCCTAAACTGCGGAGGGAATTTTTCTTGATAAAAATAATTTTCCTTTATCATGAGCACTCTGGAAAAGAATATATTTGCGCAAAAATAAGAAAAAAATTGAATATTTTCCCAAAGTTTTCGCAATTTTAAATTTTTAGGAGGTGTCCAAAATTTTAAAAACATATGTGCAATCTTTGAGATAAAAGTCCAAGTTAAATGATTATTTTTTGAAAATCAGAACTGCCATTCTTTATTCAAGAGATTTTTATAGTATCTCCAAAAATGAAGTTATGTTTATTTCGAACAGATTAATTTTTAGGCAATTGTGAACGTTTATAGTTAATTTCCGATACAGTCCTTATGTCATATGTGGGCATCGGATCTACCACAACCAAGCAACAACTACTTTGAAGGGCACTTCCAAAAAACAACTCGGCAATCAATTTATGCATTCTCATGTTCACTCTTCTACAGTGCCACCGCTGCAGCAGCCAGGCAGCAGTCAGCAGTAGCAAACAATATCTCCCCAGTGGGTGCTGCTGTTGCCGATCTTATTAAACTAATGGCCAAATATTTCATGTATATTTACTACAGTGTGAAAGGCGCTAACGAGAAAATGCAGGGGACGTGAGGAAGTCTTACTTGCCCGTTAACTGTATCTGGATGGTGTTGCTTGCAGCTGCTTTCAACACTGCCGTTTTTGGTTCACTCTGCATCATTGTTGTCGTTGAGTAAATCATTTATCTCGTCGTTTATGGTTTTCGGGTTTTTTTTTCTGTGGGGTAACTTATCACTGCGACCAATTTTCTGATCTTTTGTGATACACCACCCGCTTTAATCTATGTAACCACATATCAAGGCGATAGGTCACTATGAGCAGAGACCCTCAGCGCATGATCGTCGGATGTTTCCCCGCAGGGAAGAATGTGTCGTATAAAATTAATTACTTTACAAGGCTGTAAGTACCATATTTCAGAGGGCTGTAGGAATCCCTTATCAAAATATCTTACTCTTATAATAAAGAGTGTAACACAGTCACATAATAAATGTGCAGAGGTTTCAGATTCCTCATCGCAAAATCGACAAGTATCATCTTCAACTTTTCTCATTATTTTCTTGTGATAATTGGTAAGACAGTGTCCTGTTATTAGTCCTGTATATGTGCACAGGTCTTTTTTGGACAGTGAAAGAAGCTTGTTTGTAATTGATACATTTGGAGTAATGAACTTTTTAGATTGTCGTGCACCTTGAGTTTTATTCCAATTTGCTTGAACCATAACCCTTTCCCAGTTCCTCAGTTCCATTTTTATGGAACATGGAGAGTTGCCACAAAAAGGCTCTGGGCCTAGAAGAGGTTTTGATGATCCTATTCTTGCTAGTTCGTCTGCCTTTTCATTCCCATCTATTCCTTGGTGCCCTGGCACCCAGTAAATATTTATGGTATTGTTAGCAGATAATTGCTGTAGCAGGAGAATACATTCCCATACTAACTTCGAATTACAGCTGTAAGATTTTAAAGCAGTTAACGCTGCTTAACTGTCAGAGAAAATGCAAACATTTGAATGCTTGTATTTCCTCTTCAAACAAATTGTGGCACATTCTAGTATTGCTTGTATTTCAGCCTGAAGACGGTTGGCCATCTACCCATTGAGACTGACAAACTAACACCAGGGCCTATTACTCCAGCTCCCACTTGATCGTTTTGTTTCGATCCGTCGGTATAAAAAACGATTGAACCTGGACGAATTTGCGGTCCGCCTTCATTCCAAATGGTACGGTCCGGCTCTTCTACGTTATATAAACGATTAAAATTGAACTGCGTTTCCATCCAGTCATCATTGACTGTAACTAATGGATTGATTTGAATTTCTTTAAAAATACTTAAAGGGAAGATTCAAATATTACGTCCATCAATTTTTGGGATTTCTAGACCCCCCCCCTCCCCCTCTGTCACGCATTTTCCCTATACCTAATACACGTAGTGTCACACTTTTGTAGACCCCCCCCCCTCCCCCAAATGTTGGACGTAATTTTTGAACGTTCCCAAATGTCCTTTGATGTCACCATCATAGAAGACCTTAATTCGCTTAAGCCGTAATGCGGCTTTTTCTGCTTCTAGTTGAACATATTGATGTAATGGAAGAAGATTTAGAATTGCATCTAGTGCTTTTGTAGGAGTGCTACGCATTGCACCAGTAGTAGACACGGTAGCCAGCCTTTGTAGTTTTTCTAACTTTTTTATCGCAATTTTTTGCTTAGTTTTTGGCCACCATACTAATGCAGAATATGTAATTCTGGGTCTTACGATAGCAGTGTAAATCCAATGAATCATTGCTGGTCGCAGACCCCATTTATTACCGAAAGTTCTTTTACTTACCCACAATGCATTTGTTGCTTTGCAAATAACGTGATTCAAATGTGAATTCTCATACGAAGATTAGAAATCTTAAACTTTCTCCTTTTAGTAAAAGCAACAATATTTGTTTTCTGAGGGTTGATATCCAACCCTTCAGACATACACCACTGAGTTGTGTAATTAAGAGCGGTTTGCATTCTGCTCTTAATCACACCATCGTATTTTCCTCTGACTATGATCACAATATCATCTGCGAACCCTATCACTTCAAATCCCTGTGATTCTAAATTTGTCAGTAGTTCATCCACCACAAGGGACCATAGAAGTGGCGATAAAACGCCCCCTTGTGGACAACCTTTTACTGCCTTGATTGATATAGATGAACTACCGAGTTCTGATGAAATTTCTCTTTTTGATAACATTTCATTAATCCATTTAACGATACATATATCAAAACCTCGTTTTAACATTGTCCTCGTCATGGATCTGTAGGATGCATTATCAAATGCACCTTCAATATCAATGAAGGTTGCAAGCAGAATATCTTTCGAATCATAAGTTTTTTCAATTTTCGAAACCAGTGTGTGTAGCGCAGTTACAGTTGATCTACCAGTTCGATAAGCAAACTGATTATTGTTCAACGGATATTTTTGCATATAAATTGATTTTATATGTAAATCGAGAAGTTTCTCCATAATTTTGAGTATTATAGATGTTAAGCTTATTGGTCTGAATGATTTAGGAGAAGTCTTATCCTTTTTATTAGCCTTCGGGATAAAAACAACACGCACCTGACGCCATGACTTTGGTATATATCCAAGTTGCAAGCTTGCTTTGAACATATTACAAAGATATGAAGTAAGAATGCCGTTGCTTTTTTGTAGAAATGCAGGAATTATTCCATCTACGCCCGGAGACTTGTATGGATCGAACGAATTGATTGCCCAATCTACTTTGGATCGAGTAAAAACTGTTTCTGCTATATTTTTTGCATTATGAAATGATGAGTGAAAATTGGTATGTATTCTTTCGTCAGGATGCATCCTGGTTGTTTTGCTACCAGTATTGTTTCCTATATCACTCTCGCTATTATTAATAATCCGTACAGAACTAGGAAAATGTGTCTGCATCATTACTTCTAACGTTTCTTCTCTATTAGAAGTAAGGCAGTCATTTTCTTTTTTAACTGTTCCTAGGCTATTCGTATGATCTTTTGAAAGGACTTTTTGCAGTCTTGCAACTACAGGGGTGTTTTCAATGCTTTCACATGTATACCTCCAGTCCTTTCGCTTAGATCTTCTAATTTCTTTGTTATATTCGGTTAGAGCAATTTTGTACTGGTCCCACTCCATGGTCCTTTTTGCTCTATTAAAAAGTTTTCTTGCCCTTTTCCTAAGAGTATCCAGGCGTTTGTTCCACCAAGAAACATCTCTATTTGTAAGTGTAGAATTAGCTTCATGTTAAAATACACATTAATTAAAACAAAAAAAAAAAAAAAATCTCTATTTGTAGAGCGTACTGTTACTGGGCAACTCTCATGGAATGCCCCTTGAATAGATTCTAACAAGTGTATAGAAGCTTCTTCCAGCTCTTGAATAGTATTGAAATTGTTTTCAGAAGAATAATCCTCATTTAAAAGTTTTGCATAAAACAAATCCCAGTTGGTCTTGCGGGGGTTACGATAAACATCAGCTTTTAACTCGTTTGCTTGATATTGGAACATTATTTGTCTATGGTCTTACAGAGAAATTTCACTTGAAACATGCCAGTTTTTAATACTTTCTGATATGTTAGCATTACAGAGAGTCAAATCTAAAACTTCTTCTCTGATGGAATTTACAAAGGTTGGTTTACACCCTTTGTTACAAATTTCAATGTTAATTATATACTCTAACAGATCCTCGCCTCTGTTATTAATATCGGTACTGTTCCATACTGTGTGATGAGCATTTGCATCACAACCTATGATAAACGGCTTGTTTTTCTTTTTGCAATACGTAATAAAATCTAAAACATCAGGTGGAGGAATTTCTTGTAACTCTCCAGGAAAATATGCGGATGCAACATATAATTCCGACAATCCTCGAGAAGTAGGAACTTCAATTAAAATTACAACAATATCTCTTCTGATAAACTCCGTAATCGGTAAATAGCTCATTCTGCTGTTAACTAGAATAGCAGTTCGAGGGTTATTTTGATTACCGTCATATATTAATTTGTTAGAATTTGTGGGTATTCCCAATACTCTGTTGTTATTGGTCCATGGCTCCTGAATCAGGGCAATATCCAGTTTGCTTTGAATGAACCTTTTGTGAAGTACCGCAGTTGCTCCCTTTGCATGGTGTAAATTCATTTGAATGAATCCAATTTGTTTATTATCCCGACTGTTATCAGTGGTGTTAGTAACGTCAGTGGTATTTGTGATAGTATTATCAGTATTTCGTTTATTAATGTTATTCATCATATTGATTTTATTGAACTTATTACTTTCCATTTCCTTGTTTTTCTACAGTATCGCTTTCTTGGGGAGCTTTTATCCCCCCTATGTTGGTTCCGCGATCACCCAAACTTTTAATGTACTTTACAATGTATTTATTTTTGTGAATAGGATTTTCATTATCGATTGTTTGGTTAAGATTGGCCGAAGAACTTTTGGCATGTCGTTTAGATCCCAATGCGAGTGCGCCTTTAGATCCTGGAGACCCTTGACCATTTAACCCTGATTTATTGTTACGAGGTTCTTTAGGGATTTTTTTGGAAGATAGCCGATTACCAGCATTTCCAATCCCACTAGTACCAGGTAAACATATCATTCCAGGGTTTGGATCACATGCCATGTCTCCAGTGTTCTTGATGTGTTGCAAAGGGATCTTCGTCTGCTCAAGTCCTCCCGACCCAGTCGGAGCAGTGGGCTGCTCTGCTGGTTTTCCAATCATCCCAGAATTACCAACAATTTCGTCCGATCTATCGGTCGTTTGATATGATGCTTTATTTCTTGGAGGGAGCTTGCGACGGAGTGGAGCTGTCCCGAACTTATAATCAAGAAGGAATTCACACTTCTTGATTGTGTCCATCGAAGCTCCATCAACCGTAAAAATAAGTTCAGCGTGTAATTCATTGATAGTATTTCGCTCCTTTATGCGCCATTCATCTGTGTTTAACCCATCGTTTTGGCTTTCGAGAAGCGCCAGAATCTCATCTGTGCTGTCTTCTGCGCTCACAGGAAAGAACCCGATAATAATTTCAGGCCGTGGAATGCTTTTCTCGTCCAAGGCAACGAGTTCTACTTCTCCAGGAATGGATAAAGTAGAAGCTGTGCTTTTTAGCCAATCCGCTGTTTCTTGGTTTTTGCAGACGAGAATAAGATGCCCGGGCCTGAACGAACATTGACCAAATTTGGGTTTAATTAATTCTTTACGTTGTTGCACAACTTTCGCAAGAATGGCTTTTCGTGTTGCTAATAATTGTTGAGAGGAAAGTTCTACGTCAGGGTAGTCTTTCGGAACGATTCCTACCCTAACGTATTGTAAAACAGAACTGAAAGACGGCTTGTTGTCGCTCTGTATCGTTTCTACACGTCCAGAGCGTACATTTGAATGCAGTTGTAAACGATTTTGGACCGAAAGTTTCATCTGAGGTGGATTGTTTGATCCATTTTTTGGATCAGAATTTGAGCAGAAATTTTGTTTCTTAGGCGGATTCCCTCCACTACTGTTAGAGCCACTAAGATCGGAATTGCGCGACCGTTTTTCTGAAACTGGTGTTTGCCACGGAATGCGAGCGAGACGGTACGCCTCCTTTGAGTCTACTCCATCAGCAATCATACGCTTGTACCGCTTCCTAGCAGCTCCATTCAACTTGATTTGCTGTTGATTACCGGGTACACTTGATTCCGAAGCACTTATTGCTACCGCTGTTTTGTCAGCCGTAGTTGTAGCGGACATTATGGTGACGTTAACACCGTCCTCGAAGTCGTCGTCGTCTTCGTAGAAATCATCACCATTGACCAAAGAATTCAGGATAGATGATGAGCATGATGGAACACTTTTGACGGTGCAGCTGTCGATTACATCATCTGCTCCATCAATGTCCATTTGCTTCTCATCGAAAGTACTCATATTGTTGCTTTTTAGCACACTATTTAAGATAATTCACACTGGAGAATAAGATCATAAATCACTTGCGATTAATCTTTTGGTTTTTTACCGATAAATTGTAAATAAACACGAGACCAGTGCTGCAATTTTTCGACAGGCCTTTATGATAGCGATATTTTGCTTTTTTCATTTTCTCCGTTTTGGTTTTCCTGTCAATGTTGCTTTCCGATCAGCAACACGGGAGCGAAATGAAATAGTTACTCACACTCGCACACAGCGTGCTGAAAGCGAGAGCTGACAGTGCTAAATTTCCATTCAATTTTCTGTAGTTGAGTGTTTTCACCCGTGGATGCGTATAGGGCACTCACTCTCACAAGCCACCGCTTGAGACGAATGGCCTTTCAGCATGAGTAGTGTGTGGATGATTGGGAATTGATCTTGTTGGGTCACTCACGAATGGAACTCTCGGACTTTGTCAGTTCTCACATCGAGGAACTGAAAACGACCGCCGCAGTCATCCATTTTCGGTTGAAAAACAGGCACTGAGACTGATATTTTGCAGGACTGCACGAGACACTAGAAACCGCTTCTTTTGCTCGGCAGGGTTGCCAAAAAAGCTGGTTTTCGGGTTCCATTACGGGTTTTGATCAGTTTCCGCACGTCCATCATGAAGTGTTAAAACTGTTCACAGTTTCCAACGAAAAAATGCATATTATTATGATAACAAACCAATGCACTCTTCATTCCTGAAGAACTTTTCGCTTAAAGTAATTCACACTTTGGAAAAAAAAAGTTCCAATCCACCCATCCACGTCCATTTCAATGAAAAGCTCAACGTACCAATTCCATCTTTCTGTTCACGCCACGTTTCCCTTCATATCCGGTGCGATTATGCTAAAATTAGCTCCTTTCTATCTCGCCATCCATTACCTCACGGATCAATATCATATTCGCGGAAAAAATCACAAAAATAGCTAGTTCCTTTAGCCATGGCCACGCGCCGGTGGATGAAAGGCGATCAATTGGTTTGGTCTGGAAAATGGGATAACGCCATAAACGGACGTATTTATTACATTGAGTGACTGCTGAGTGTGAATATAAATGGCGCGTCGGTTCAAATAGATTTAACTGTTTGAAACGATTGGACAGCAAACCGTTCGACAGGGGATATTTTTTTTTTAATTATTGTCAATTATTATTAAACAAACAAAATCAAGCTCAACAGAATCTCTTAAAATGTCTTGAAACTCCTTCTAACCTCTCTGAATTCTTCATAAAACTTCCTTAAAATCCCTGTGAAATCTACATTCCTCAATTCTTCTCAAACTCCCTGAAACCCTCTGCAGCCTCCTGAACCGCTCTTGAGCGTCGTACTTTCTAATGGCCCCCTGATGTGTAGTAAAATACAATTAATTTGAACTTCCATCCTTTCCCAACTATTGGTTCGACACCGGTCTAATAACGATTCTCTCACATCTCCACCGTAGTGCACTATATATATAGTAGGCTGCGGCTTATTTTTCAAAAGTTATTGAAACCTGGAATTCGTATGCTCTTTTGGATTCAAATGACACAAAAAGAGAAACCTCTGAGTTTAAGCCAAAAATATTGAGATTTAGAGGTCGTGCAATCGCTTCAAAGTTGATTTTTCGAGTAATAAAAAGGTGTTTTCACTTCAAGTTCCATAACTTTCTCAATTTTCAATTACAAAAAAAAAAAAAAATAACTTTAGAGCCCTGTAACTTTTTAACCGCTTGACCAATTTTAAATTTTTTAGCTTGCTTTTGTAGATATTTGTGTTGCCTAAGAATGCTGTGAATAAACTGTTCCTTTAAAAAAACATTTCAAAATAGATAAATACCAAAAACCGTTCAGAAACACGTATTTTATTGGAAAAATCAGAATTTTGGCAAAGTTTTAATTGTTTTCATGCTTAGTTTCGAGCTAAAAGTGAAAAATTGATTCTCAATAATCATATGGGAGCCTTAAACTTCAGTTTTTGGAGTGTTCTGAATCTAAAAATATTTTCATGTTTGAAATGCCAGGAAAAAAATTTGAAAAAAAAATGCTCCAATGTATTCCATATCCCTAAATATGATGCTAAGTATCTGGTTTGGAGTAAAAAATTGCAAATAATCGTCGAAAACTCCAATTTTGCATGAAACAATCAAGTTTTAAAGCATGTTTTGGCAGTTTTTGATGAAAAGTATCATAAAAATGACTACTTTAATGAAAAGTTTGTTTGGGACAAAGATAGGCAACAAAAATATCTACAAAAGCAAGCT
This sequence comes from Aedes albopictus, assembly GCF_035046485.1. Classification (NCBI taxonomy): domain Eukaryota; kingdom Metazoa; phylum Arthropoda; class Insecta; order Diptera; family Culicidae; genus Aedes; species Aedes albopictus. The sequence goes on along the minus strand of NC_085136.1, from coordinate 149,765,533 downwards.
AAAAAATTTAAAATTGATCAAACGGTTAAAAAGTTATAGGATACCAAAGTTAAAAAATTTCGTAAAAAGAGGAAAAAAATAAATTAAATTTTCAAAAATTCATATTTTGTGTGACTTTGGAAAAAAATGATGTTCTACGAGTTTATTAAATTTAATTTGTGAGAAATTCATAAAAAAAGATTGGAAATCGGTTGAAAATTGAGAAAGTTATGGCACTTGAAGTGAAAACACCTTTTTATTACTCGAAAATTCAACTTTGAAGCGATTGCGCGACCTCTAAATCTCAATATTTTTTTCTTAAACTCTGAGGTTTCTCTTTTTGTGTCATTTAAATCCAAAAAAGCTTACAAATTCCAGGTTTCAACAACTTTTGAAAAATAAGCCGCAGCCTAATATATAGCTTTAGATATGCAAACCATTGTTTCTACATTGCCATCCGATCTGTTTTATTTTTTCCATTCAATACAAGTTATTTTACAGCAAACGTGGTTGCAAGTCATTCGCATCGTCAGTCCCGAAAATTCCGATTTTTAGTAATTCCGACTGTTAGATTGCCCGTTAATTGATTACACTAGTTTACAAAATAAAACGAAAGTCGTGAACTTCTGTCAACGACCAAAATTTTTGAAGCATAATTGAGCGCTGATTTCGAAACCGTGCTTCAAAAAATTTAAAGTAGAACAGTTTTTCAGTTTTAGCTCAATATCGAGTTTTACAACTTTTAAAAATATGGAATTTAATAAAATTGAAATATCTTGCGTTTTGTTCAACCAATTTTTAATCTTTTTCCATAAATGAAAGGCTGAATATATTACCATTCGTTCATCGGAATACAGGTTTTGCATCAGATTGATGAAATTCAAGATATTGGCGAGTTTTGGGAAAGATCTCCTTAAATTTTAGCTAATTTTCCAAAAATATGTGAAGCAACGTATTTTTTTTCAATAAGAAAAAAACAATTCAAAAATTCTTTCTCAACGTTCATTTGACATATCATTTGTAGGCGAGTTACAGTAAAAAATTCAGCTCAATCGGAGCATTGATTACGGAGAATGAGATGTATAAAGTGAGCGACTTTGCTTAAAAATAGTACAAAAATCGATTGCAAATCATCAACCTTGTATGGAAAGTCGAAAAAATGTCCGCTCTACTGTAAAAAAATTACTTCGTGTTTTTGAACTCAGGGCATGATTCTAGACCAAAAACAATCATCAGCTTACCGAGTTCAAAAATGCTGTAAACTAGTGTTACCCGCCGGTCACCAAAGGTGACCAGTATTCATGGCTAAACTTTGAGATAATGGCCCAGTCCAAAGTATAATTACCTGAGGGTGTCATATATTCGGTGTCAAAAATGCATTTCTTACAGGTGATTTTCTCAAATTAGATTACTTTCGTTAAGGTTTTCGCCACCAGAAACGCAAAGTACAGTCACATTACAAGCGTATTAGTTAGTTTGAAAAATAGTCAATTGGTATATAAGAACGTTTTCCTCATCCTGTCCAAAATACATGATTAACATTACCTGGAGAAGTTCACAAAGAAACCCGTGGAATAATTTCAAAAATATTTTTTTCAGAAATTTCTCCTGAAGAAATCTCAAGGAAAATTCTTGGAGGAATTCCTGAAAGAAGCCCCCCGCATATTTTGATCGGCATCCTAAAAGAAGGCACTGGTCCCAATGTCAGCCAAATACAGGTAGGTACTAGGTTGTCCCAAAATTTCACATGGTCATAAAGCTTGGGGGCTCACACTGCAAATGATAGCTGAGGGTGTTAGACACAAACTTTTGTATGACGGCAACTTTCAGAAATGACGATTAGAGGTCGCCCGGTGAGATTTTTGAAAAATGCCTATTTTTCGTAATAAATTTCATACAAATATTTTTTACCATACCGTCAAGGCGCCATTCACCGTGGGGGCTCCATTCACCGTGGGCCTTCGAATATTTTTTCATTATTTCCATATTATGATTGAATGCTATGACAATGTTGTATTGGTGAAATTGAAGGGAAATTGTCATAGCATTCAATCATAATATGGAAATAATGAAAAAAATATTCGAAGGCACACGGTGAATGGCGCCTTGACGGTACAAAAATTTACAAAACCCACTATTATTATAATTTTTACAGCTTGATGTGTGTTATAAATTAAGCGATATTTCGCAAATTAAATCAATCATGTTTGAAATCTCTCAAGTGATCTCAATCCCAGTACATTGACCCAGCTCGAAAGAAGCAAGGAAAACGAAAATCTCAAAAACAGATGTAACAAGGCCACCTAGCCAAAAATACATTGTAAAGGGACATTGACTGCAGCCAGCCAATGTTTCTACGCACCACAAGAAGGGAACGCATGTTCCATACAGTACAGATCACTTGAGCAAGCAATAACTTTTTTTTTCAACTTTGATCGAATTTTCTCACTAATTCCAACATTCTTAGAGATCATATATACATTTTGCACAATTTTAGAGTTTTACCTAAAGTTGCCACATGACTCGAACTTTTGCCCTACAATTCGAACTTTTGCCCCACTATGTGTAACATATGATTTCCAAATCCTTTTTGCAAAAAGTTATGCATGCTAAAGCATCTTCAAAATATACCTAAATAGTTACGCCCCAAAATAAAATACCGAATTCGATTTCATTACAATTCCATTTCATGTGTTGGAAGGACCATGGCATGTTACAATTTTTTGATCAAAAACCAACATTTTGTCATAACTTTTCGAAATATTGATCAATTTCCATATTTTTTGGAGTGAAAGACTCTTTTTCTAAAGGGCTTCGAACAACCTGGACACCCGAAAGAAATAATTTGAATTGAGCTCAAAAACTTCAATAGAAACTCTTTCCCCACACAGTTCGAAAAAAAACCTGTAAAATTATGACGGATCGAATGTAACAAAAGGACCCCGTCATATATGATGGGAATTTTTATGCGATCTTAAAATTACATTGCAGATATTTGTTAGAAAATATAAAGTAAAATTGAGCTCCGAGCGAGAATTGAACTCAGACCCTTGGGGTGTGAGTAGCACGCCCGAGCTCTCTCGACTATCTCAGCTTGTTGAATAGCAGACAGCCAAAGTTAAACTGCTTCTACCATAATGCACGCATTCCCGACTGCTGCAGAGAGTACTGAGAGAGACAACGGGGAAACCGCCACAGCTGCGAGCAGCCGTTCGTTTAGCTGATGACGGAGAGTAGCTGGCATGATTTATAGCAGATGCATGTAAATTTAAAGCGAATATGCTTTAAAATGTGTAAACAAGTCGTCTGACCAGCAGCGGGCTGCTCGGCTGACTGTTGGTGATTTACATTTTTCTGCCGCAAATTTCAGTTGATCTTCAATTTACGTGCTGTTTAATTTCATAATTTTTTGCTGTGCACTCGAACTTTTGTCCCACTTTACTCTATTAGGAGATAGCTCCTGAATTGCCCTACAAAGTCTTGAACTTTCTCTGCAACCCCTCCAGAAACTCGCTTGAAAGCTACCTTAAATCCCTATTGAGTCTTTTAACACACCCTTTCCCTCCCCAAACGCCATAAAGTTCCTATTAAACCCTGCTAAAGTCCCCAGAAACCCCTTAAAAGGCCTCGATTTCTTCTAAGTTCCCCTGACGCTCTGTTGAATGCTTTGAGAGCACCATCTTAAGTAACGTGAGACCATCGAAGCACATTTGAAACCCCTATAAAACCCCTAAAAACCTTCAGAGTCGCCCAAACTAGCTTGCTACCCCTGTCTACTACTAAATCTTGCTCAAGCTCTCTGAAACCTCCTGAAACTCTGGGAAAACCCCTCCAAACCCCTCCAAACCACCCAATAAATCTCTCTGAATCCCCTCCCTATTGAGGCCCCCGTTGAAATGGCCTCTGAGCCTTACCTTAAAAACTCTTTGTCACTGAATCAATCAATTCTACAATAGAATAAATGTGCCATGGCTCCAGAAGAAACTGCGGTCGAAAGAGATTCACCCACGCATCAAATGCACCATGTACAAAACGCTCATAAGACCGGTGGTTCTCTACGGACACGAACCATGGACCATGCTCGAGGAGGACCTGCAAGCACTCGGAGTTTTCGAGCGACGCGTGCTAAGGACGATCATCGGCGGTGTGCAGGAGAACGGTGTGTGGTGGAGAAAAATGAACCACGAGCTCGCTGCACTTTTCGGCGAACCCAGCATCCAGAAGGTGGCCAACGCCGGAAGGATACGGTGGGCAGGGCATTCCGGAAAACAACCCTGCAAAGTTGGTGTTTGAATGATCTGGTTGGCACAAGAAGGCGTGGTGCGCAGAGAGTACGATGGGCGGACCAGATAAAGCGTGGCCTGGCAAGCATTATTGGGTGCGACCGAGGTCACAACAATAGTACTGCCACAAACAGAGTATTGTGGCGTACTATTGTTGATTATGCCTTGTCTTAAATGTGATGTTGAGCAAATAAATGGCTGTTTGTGTCTCCTGCACTGATGTAGCTTTAGTGTTGACACGGGTAATGCATCTAATTCTTGGCGGATCATGCTGAGCTGTTGATGGCGTGGCCGATACTTGGAAAAGGTTTCCAAAGTGTTTGAACCAGCGTTTCATCCGGTCAGCAGGGTCGGTCAGTAACTGTCCAGACGTGTCTACTTGGATAGCATAGCATTCATCTCAGCTCCACTAAGGCAACGTGAGATAGACAGATATCGCCGGTGTTTGCGACTTTTTCGCCTTCGTCGGCTCACGCTATTTTGTCTCGTCTACAATAACGTTTCACTTCCTTCTCGAGAGTCAAAAAGCGCCGACGGGCCTCAGCTTTGGCTCCTCGTGTTTTCGCTCGCTCTATCGTGGCTTTACCGTTCTTTTGTACCTCTATCTTCCTCCAGGTATCATCTGTGTTCCGCTGCTTTCTCCGAGTGCGTAGCTCACCCAAATTATTCTCGCCGGTGGCCATGAAGGCGTTCTTGATGGCGATCCATTGATCGTCTACGCTCCCACCTTCCGGAATATCCGCAGCACGGTTCTCTAGCTCCTCGACGAAGGACCTTCTCACTGCAGCGTATTCCAGTCGGCGTGTGATGAACCGGCGCCCGATTTTCTCCTCCTGTCGATAGATCCTAGCAATGTGCAGCTGGATCTCGCCGATTAGAAGATGATGGTCGGACGCAATGTCTGCGCTACGTTTGTTCCGCATATAAAGCAGGCACCATCTCTATTTTCGGCTGATGCAGATGTGGTCGATTTTATTTTCCGTGACATAATAACGGGAAACCCATGCCACTTTGTGCACTGATCGATGAGGAAAGAGCGATTCTTCAATCACCATGTCATTGCCACAAAACTTTGCAAACAGCTCTGTATTCTCGATGATTTCTCCGAGCCCATGTCGTCCCATGACATGCTTATACCTTGAAGGAGTTCCTGAAGAAAGAGATTTCCTGAATGAATCCCATAAACAGATCCTGAGAATAATGAAGTTTATTATTGAAACGTACCCTTATGCGTAGAAATTACATAGCATAAGATGCAGCAAAGTGCCTTATGCGTAGAAAAGTGGGGGAAAATTACGTACATTGTCAGGGCAATAATAACGCTACATGACTTAAAGCGCCATTTTATGCGATTTACGGTGTCCACCATAACGATGCAATGTAGCATCTTTTGCGACTTCATAAAAAAAGATCCTGTCATCTCAGAGTCGAACTATTGATCTTTTCAGTATCAGTATCCACGTGCTGCATCTCGCACTTAAATACTATAAGAGCTAGAAGAAACTTTTTGGATATTGTGCTCAAATTGAAATGGTAGTTAATCGTTATTGTATTTAAAATTTCTGATACAGTCAATACTGTTGTCACATCCTATCCTAGGTCATGCTTACGCATTTACAGCCGTAGCTACATGGGCTCTATAGTGAATTCTGTTGCCTTATTTTAATACAAATGGTGAAAAATCCTCGTTATCCTTGGTGACAAGCTACGTAATTGAAAGAGCCACCCAGTTTTCCGGAGAGCTCAAATCACAATTGATCGTATCTGTTAGCGGGCAGCGGAAATGTCAGACCCATTCATAGCCATATTATTCATTACAGATTGTAGCTAGGCTTAGTGTACCAGTTATGGCTATAGTACCTCAAATTCGCCATAGTTGATTTTCAACTTTTAACGATGCAAATCAACAAGAAAAAATATGTGAACAAAAGATCACGTTCATAAAAGATGATTGCACTCATTCAAACTTCACATTTTGCTCAAATTATGATATAAATAAATCATTTTCCTTAAAATTTCGGCTTCCTTGCACTCTATTTCGCCATAGTGTACCAGTTATGGCAACTCCCATAAGGAATGCATGTAAATAGTGCGAAGTGGAACCGAAATTAAAAAATATGTCCATAACTGGTACAGGGTTCCTATCATTGGCACACGCCGTAATAAATAGTAAAAGTGGGTTTGGCTTAGATTTTATATTTTTCCTGTAAAGTATGAAAACAAATCTATCATTTGACATATCGACGAAATTCGTCGGTCTTCTTCTTATTTTTGTAGAAGTAGTCTTCCTTAGGTAGTGCGATAACTGGTACAGGCACCCTATTTATAATTTTATCTAAAACATTCCCATACCTGCTACAATAGTTGCCATAGACGACATTGGTAATCAGGTCCCGCTGCCACTCTCGGCACATTATTGGGTATTCTTCGACCAGGATGTATCAAATTGCAACCGTTGGTGCACATGGCTATACGTATACGGCTTCACATCCCCGTAGTCGTCATCCCGACCGACCGATGATGACGATGATGATGAACCGGGCAAGGCATTTCATCGTAGCCTTTTCGGATCTCACTTCATTAGCTTTCAACGGGCTGCGATGAGCAATCGATGCCCGGTGGTGGTTCGCTGTAGGTATGTAGGACGACGACCGAAAGGATATTCCATTAGGCACCATTTTTGGCCTGATACGGTATCGAGCGCGCTGGCGGCAGAGCATTTCCGTCACCATGGTAACGGCCATTCGTTGCTTGCGGCCGATTGAAACGAACGAATTACCTGCGAAGTTTACGCGGAATTTTCGGTGCGCTCTATGGTGACCACGAAACATGAACCAATTATAGATCAGGTGGGCCTGGATATGTACGACTGAGTTGAGTTTCCGAGGAAATGATGACGACGACGACGACTAAGGAATGTTTGCATCAACGTTTTAAATATGCATTCAATGCGTGGCATCGTGGTCGCTGTTTGGTACGATTGGTTTTCGATGTTTTCGCTAATTTGGTGGTTTTTTCGACAAATTTTTCGGAAATCGAGATGTAAACGTAGTTTTGGGACAGTATTAAGACAATCCATGATAACTAGAACTGCTTACGGAGTGTGGGTCACTGTAGCATTAACCCGGGAACGGTCGCGTCGTGTACTGAAAACGCACCATGAAAAATGCTCGAATGTGGTACACACAGCGTGAGCGGGGCGTCGCTGCAGGTAGTCAAAGACGCGACTGCTCGAGGGTTAAGTATGCTTTGAATGGTAGTTGTAAAATTGTTTTCCAGTATTAATCAATAATATGGGGACGATAGCGGGCACCGTTCTCCTCAAAACTGAAGATTGACAACACTTGTAAACTAATATTAATTTTTCTGAGGCAGAAGAATTCCTCGGTCTAACTTTACTAAGAATATGCATTAAACGCTCTCTTTTCGATTTACTGAAATTACCACAATAGTTCTATTGAGTCTCAACCAACTTATTTAAGGGGTAAGACTTTGAATCTTTCAGATGTGAATCTGTATATATGGACAGAGTGGGCCATCATACGCACTAGTTCCACTAGATATTAATGGTCGAAAATTGCTAAAATGTAAATGAACCATTTAATACGATGAAATATGTTGTTTCTCTGGCTTCAGCATTGAAACGGCTTCGAATGCAAATCACTCACTCTGTTTGAAATAAAACTTCAGCATTATCTATCATTCTCTTTCAACTACTCCATAGAAATGACTATAGCTAAGCAAGAGCACAGTTTCATCACTGACCTCCTTCAATATTGACATCCTCCAATAAGGATAGTCTGCTCACGCCCTCAACTATCACAGAAGAAGAAAAAACTTTATCCGCGCTAGAAACGCAGCATCCTCCGTCCCAGCATGGATCGCATCCTGTTCCCCAACTGAGGTGGAACTAATCTGTCTCACTTCTTCAATTACCATTATTAGCGGCGGTACGGTGGTGGTGGTAGCATCAGTATTAGCGACACGACTGCCGCACTGATACCGATTCCTGAGTACATGCGGATACCTTGCCATCCGCCGGTGGCTGACTGGCTCGCGAACAAACCGGGAGCAAAGTCCTCCTCTCAACATTGGGTACTGTGGGACGAACGGTCGGCGTTCGGAAATTCCGCGGAGCAAAGTCACGTTTCGGGAACTGATTAATACTCCATGTGTAGTGCAGCAGCCACGCCAGGAGCGAGCGATGGGAGTACCTACTAGCTAACCCGTTCGGCGCTGCTGGTGGTTTTGAGGTAGATAGAACAACCCAGCGGAAGTTGTTCCAAGCTCAATTAGGGTCAAAGTTGGTTATCGTAAATCCGTTCCTCGTCCAATAATGGGATCCCATTCCGCAGTTATAGTACGTTTTAGTACGTTATGAATTGCAAAGGTAGAGGCACTCATTCGATTGCCCTTCTGGATGAGGAGTATCCGGTTTATTCAAGTTTAGAAAAGTTTGGGAATCGATACCATAATAGTTGGTGTGTTTTATTTGAGGAGATGTTCATTATAGTTTATTTGAAGTTTCACTTCCGCGGTGTATTGCAAACAGTAAGCAATAGAGATGTACTATAGCGAATTGCAGCTGCATTCTGCCAAAATCAACACTGCGATCAGCTGGTTATTTATCAGAAATACATTGACAATACAATAATACATGAACTGAGACCTTCCTCTGCCAATAACCATTTTGCATTTGGAAGGCACGAAGACATTCCTTGCAAAGAGAGTGCAGGGAATTCCCAAGAAATGCTCCTGGATCGACGGGGAATTGAACCCGTCACCCATGGGCAAAATTACGGACTTTTGCCATTAGGTGTACTGCAAACAAATATTCATTAGTTCATCCATACCCCATTCATCGCCCTATATCTCACAGCTTCCTCCTTCCCTGTCAGAGTAAGGCCTGAGTGTCACAATAGATCTAAAAACAGGTCGCAGTGACTTATATACCCAACAAGGAATAAAAATAAAATAAAAAAAGGCCTGAGTGTCCTCTGCTGTACATATGAGTCGTCTCCATTTTACTCGATCCATGGCTGCGTGTCTCCAGTTCTGCACACTGCGCAGAGTACGCAGATCGTCCTCCACTTGATCATCGCACCTACACTCCCGGGCAAAAGTTTGGGGTCACCCCCTCAAAAACATGGAAATGTTTTTCGGTCATATCTCAGTCATCTTTCAGTCGTTCTCAGACTCTATCGAAAGATAAAGAGTTAGATTTGATTCGTAGGTACTTTTCACAAATTTGATATGAAATTTTTAGCATAAAAAGTTTACCTAAACTTACATGTTTTGCCTAAATCTGTACGAAAAATTGTTTTCCGTTTAATTCGAAATTGGGTCGACCTAATTTCAAAATTAAAGTTGCATCGGAACCCTATTTCTATCCTCTTTGAAAGCCATTCATTAGATTTTAGCGGAAAAATTCATAACTTAATTTAAATTTTCAAGTTAGGTTTACAAGTCACCAAGGATGGAAATCTAGTGATCATGATCAGATTTCGAATGTGTCGTGGTTGAAAGGCATCGCGCGATCATAGCAACAACGATAACATTTTGTCGTCAAGCACCATAACAAACTACGATCCGAGAAGAATGATTCGCTCGGCGTGTGCGGGCGCGATGTGATCGCTATCATGAAGTCGAAATGATAAATTCGCGATTTCATCCACTTTTTGAGCATTCTTACTTCTTTAACTTCCAGATATGCTCATGAATGCATTATTTCTAATAATGAATGCGGTTTACGGGTGCATAAGAGGTGATGAATAAAATTTATCACGACTTGTAACATGATCCGATAACGGGTCATCACGCGATAAAGCGTGCATCAGATGCATTGATTGCTCTGTGATACGAGCACGGTGTGAGGCGTCGGCATCATGCTACTGCAAGAACAAGGCTATCTTGGATTGTTCGTATCCTGTATCATTTATCGCTTGAAGTGATTTTCTTCCATCCTTGCAAGTCACCGTGTAAAAGTTTGGGGTCATCCCTTAGGATGCTGCATCGTGCAAAAGTTTGGGGTCACCTTCCAAATGAAGTCTGAGTCTAATTTTTGTTCAAATCGTCGTTTTGTTTTGGTGCATCTGCAATTCTTTCTTTGATAGTTGAATGGCAAGACACAGAAATGGTTAAGAAATGTTCATAAACTGAGCTCTAGAGTAAGTTATAAGGTATAAAATGGTATATAAAATCCATACTAAATCAGCTAAGTACGTTATATAAAGTACGAAAGGGGATGGAGGTGAAATAAAAAGGACTTATTCGTGATTTCTACCCTATATAACTGCAAGTGTTATTACCACAAACATACAATTACCCCAAAATCCATAAGTTTCAGGAATGTTACATATTTTAATTTAAATGGCATTTTCATCAAATATTTATCCCTTTGCTTTGCACCAAAACACGAAATCTCTTATGTATTAGGACATTCGAAGAAATGACTCGTTGTGATGGTTTTTGGGGTAATGGTGTATTTGTGGTTTTATCACTTAGGGCCGATTTCTTCACCTCGGCTTAACCTGTAAGCCAGGCTTACCCATATAGTTAAACCTGGTTTAACGCTTAAGCCAGGGTGAAGAAATCGCCCCTTACAGTTACAAAGGGTAGAAATCAAGAATTAGTCATTTTTATCTCACTTCTATTCAGGGGCGCCAACTTGGTTAAATTATTGGGGGGGCAAAGCCTGTTTTTTCTAATTTTTTGTATGGGAAAATTTGAAAATCGTCAAATATTGAGGGGGCAAACCTATGCTTGCCCCCCCTAAGCTGGCGCCTATGCTTCTATTCTCTTTCGCACTTTATATGACGAACTTAGCTGATGTAGTATGGATTTTATATATCATTTTCTACCTTAACTTAATCTAAAACTTAGTTTATGAACATTTCATAACCATTTCTGTGTCTTGCCATCCAACTATCATAGAAGGAATTGGAGTTGCACCAAAACAAATGACGATTTGAATAAAAATCCGACTCAGACTCCATTTGAAAGGTGACCCCAAACTTTTGTACGATGCAGCATCCTAAGGGGTGACCCCAAACTTTTGCACGGTGACTTGTAAACCTAACTCGAAAATTTAAATTAAGTTATGAATTTTTCCGCTAAAATCTAATGAATGGCTCTCAAAGAGGATAGAAATAGGGTTCTAATGCAACTTTAATTTTAAAATTTGGTCGACCCAATTTTTAATTAAACGGAAAACAATTTTTCGTACAGATTTAGGAAAATCATGTAAGTTTAGGTAAACTTTTTATACTGAAAATTTCATATCAAATTTGTGAAAAGTACCTACGAATCAAATCTAACTCTTTATCTTTCGATAGAGTCTGAGAAGGACTGGATTAAATGAAAGATGACTGAGATATGACCGAAAAACATTTCCATGTTTTTGAGGGGGTGAACCCAAACTTTTGCACGGGAGTGTAGCTCGCTGCACACCACGTCTTCTTGTACCGGTCAGATAACTCTCGAGAACCATTTAAGTCGGGTTGCTATCCGACATCCTGATGACGTGACCCGTCCACCGTAGCTACCCGATTTTCGCGGTGTGGACGATGGTTGGTTCTCTCAGCTGCTGATGCAGTTCGTGGTTCATTCGCCGTCTTTCATCTTCCATCTGCACTCCGCCGTAGATGGTACGCAACACCTTCAGTTCGAAAACTTCAACGGCGCGTTGGTCCTCTACACGTAGGATCCATGCTTCGTGCCCATAGAGGACTACCGGTCTTATCAGCGTTTTGTAGATAGTTAACTTCGTGTGATGGCGAACTTTGTTCGATCGTAGAGTTCTGCGGAGTCCAATGTAAGCTCAATTTCCTGCCACAATGCGCCTCTGAATTTCTCTGCTGGTGTCGTTGTCGGCGGTCACCAGTGAGCCCAAGTACAAGAATTCTTCAACCACCTCGATTTCATCACCGTCGATAGATATTCGGGGTGGCGGTCGCGGTCATTCCTTCCTGGAGCCCTTTACCATTATATACTTTGTCTTCGACACATTAATGACTAATCCGATTCGTCTGGCTTCACTCTTTAGTCGGATGTACGTTTCCGACATAGCCTCAAATTTACGATCTATGATATCAATATCACCAGTGAAACCAAGCAGCTGAAAATCGTGAAAATCGTACCACTCGTATTTATCCCCGCTTCTTTGACACCTTCTAAGGTGATGTTCAACAGCAAGCACGAAAGACCATAATCTTTCCGTAAACCTCTGCAAAATTCGAAGGGCTTCGAGAATGTCCCTGATACTCGAACTATGCACATCATACGATCCATCGTTGCCTTGATTAATCGTATCAGTTTATCCGGGAATCCATATTCGTACATAATCTGCCATAGCTGTTCTCGATCGATTGTATTATACGCCGATTTGAAATCGATGAACAAGTGATGTGTGGGCACGTTGTTTTCGCGGCATTTCTGCAGCACCTGGCGGATGGCGAACATCTGGTCAGTTGTAGCGCGTTCACCCAAGAATCCAGCCTGATATTTCCCACGAACTTTCTTGCAATCCGTGATAGACGGCGGCATAAAAGAGTATCCTGAAGGCAGCGCTCAGTAGTGTGATCACGCGATAGTTCCCGTGATTCAACTTGTGGGACACACGATGGCTTCCATGCATTCTTCCAGCAATACTGCTCCTTCTAAATCTAGGAAATGACCCAGAGTAGTGCGTTCACTAATGCTTCTCCACCGTATTTTAGAAGCTCGCTTGGTAATTGATCTGCTCCAGCGGCTTTGTAGTTTTTCAACCAGCCAACCTCGTCCTCAATCTCTTGAAGGTTAGGGGCTGGAAATCTTTCGTCCTGCGCACGCACTCCTAGATCTGTTGCCACGCCACCTTCGGTACTTGCAACGTCGCCATTCCCGAGCAGAGGAAAATATCAAAATAATAACAACGGAATCACAAAACCTGTTTTTATATCTCGGTTTGTTATTATTAACTTATTAAGTCATCACCGTTCCATAACATGTTCTGTTGGGCAATCTTATTTTGTTATGATCGTGCTCTTGGTATATTTTCTTTAAATTACATTTCAATAACATGTTTTGTTGTAGCACAAGTTCAGTTATTATTGTGTCATTGAGACTGTACAAATATTTGATCATTAATATTACAACATAACTAGCTTTGAAATCAAAACTACACCATTCGAGATTTTCGTTGTACACAGCATTCCGTG